>NC_133765.1:19495368-19803979 GCF_036562045.2 Rhinolophus sinicus | reverse complement strand
GAATCACCATACCATGCCTGAAGCATTTACCTCCGGACTTCATTTACAAGATAAATGTCTATCCTCTTTAACTAATTGGCATATGAAGTTTTCTCTCCCTCACAAACGAACCTAAATTGTCCACAAATAGTTTGATGGAAATGTTTCTGAGAAACATCTAATTCCACTTGTTCTAATTTTATACTACTGAAGCCGCCTGCACCTAGCTGGACTCACTGCCTAGAGCGCAGTGCCCTAGGTGGACTGGTTGGGTCATGAGCCAGGTGTATATCTCCTATCATAAATTAATAAGTTGGCATTTTGCTTTATTAGCTAGGTGCTCCTAGAATGCCCACTGCTATAGACATCTGTTGCTTTTGTCCTCCCAATATCCATCCCCACTTCTTTTGATAACTGCACATCAGTTGCCCTTTGGGGTTCCAGCCATCCACTTTTTGTCCATATGATAGCTACCCCTGTCTCCAGGGTGAGCAAATAGCCCAGACTGACCTACCAGAGCCCTGCAGCCCCTTGGTCAGGGTATTTGGATAAGGAATGATGAATATATGATCTAAACCAACCAACCTTACACAACCAACTAATTCTGGGAGGTTTGGAGGGCTGGGAGTGTTTAAACAACTGAGAAAGACATTTCCTTTTTTCTTTTAATCTAGTTTCTTTAAAACTGTAAGGTTGCAAGTCTGGCAACCATCTCACCACGACAAAATTGCCTGTCTGAGAATGGAACCTACACGGGACTAAGAAAGAGAATCCTAAAGATGTCCCCTGGATCCAGACGTGCCTGAAGTTAAACTAAACCTGAACATTTTTTGCAAGCCAGTATATCCAATTTTTACCTATTCATCTCGAGTTGTCTTCTCTTTCCATGAAATGGACAGTGTCCTGAGTAAACCATCCCATTTCAACTTATTACCAGCACCTGATACATCATTAGTGTTTAGGAAATACTGTGAGGTTATTTTGTAAGAGATAGAAACTTAGACCCTGTTAACTCCAATAGACTGAGCCACAGAAGTTTCTGCACTGGCAACGCTGGGATGCTGGCAATTACTTAACCCATCTGAGCCTGTTTCTTTATTCCTAAAAAGAGAAGTAGCAAGTCCCTGCCTCAAAGATTGTGAGGATTAGAAGAGATGATGGACACACAGTGCTGAACACCGCATGGCACCTAGTAAAGCCATCAGTAAATGGCAGTTGTTAGTAATAATGTTATTGCAGTAACAATACCCTGAAAGCCGCTCAGCTCAGCCAACCAGCCAGCCATCTTTTTAACCTCAACTTGCCAGTGTCAGGACACACTAGCTCTTTTATAAGGAATACCAATTTTTGCCCCATCACCATCAGAAGTGCTGGGGGCAGCAAAACGTCACATTCTATTTCTCTTGTGGGCTGAGGTCCTTGGGCACCACCCATGCCAGTTGGCCTATTAGCAAATGTGTTAAGAGGCCTGGGTTAAGGAGATCCAATTCCTGTTGATAGAAATATGTCCTTCCTCATCTGGATCAGAGCAGGCAGCCAGTCTAGGAGACTGGGCACGCTCTAGACAGATGTACGGCTCACCTCATCACTGCTTCGGATCGAGGCCCAGCATGCCCAAATGCTTCTTGTTTTAAAAACCACTGGTTCAAGTCAGAGCTAAAAATCTTGGCCCTTCATATCAACAAAAACAAGAGATTTTTTTGTTGTTCATATAATTTTGAATTTCCCAGAAGACCTTATGACTTTATCCCAGGTTGCCATCCTGGAACTGTCTGGCCTTCAAGACTTACGGAAAGTAGTGAAATCAGACCCAGTCGTTAAGTCAGGGAAATTGGCTGAAGACAAGATTTCATCAGGTGGCAAGCACCGAGGGCCTTGTGGAGCCCTGGGCTCATCCTTATCTCCAGAGGCAACAGCAATGGAACACAAACATACCAGTCACACTTGAAAGACTCAATAACCGGTCTCTGTGGACAGGACCTCTGATTTCTCAAGTTCAGAAGATGCCTGGGACTCTTTGGAGTTGAGAAGAAGATAGTTTGCCCAGAGAAAGCATTCAAGTACAGACGCTGTTTTAGGTGGCTCAGGACTCAAGAAGACATACACCGATCAAGGTTTCAAAGCCTTCAGAGTTGAGAGGAGAATAGGACGTGGCACAGGGAGTGGGGAGAACAAGGAGGACCAGTGAGCCTAGACTTCATTCTGGTCACAGAGATTGGCTGACATGCTTAAAAGACAATAGCAACAGCCCTCAAAATGGCATTCAACTTATGTCCCATCTTCAGAACATATGGCTTGTAGTGCACTATGAATTACTATAACATTTTAAAATAAACCCTTTGGTTCTCTTGAGGCCAGCACAATTATACTGTAGTATATTCTGTGTATAATTTACAATATTCGTTTCCCAATGTAATTGAAGTTACACCACAAATTTTGGAGAGTATATGATAAAGCAAGCATGAAATCAAGAATCCAGGGCTACACACACACACACACACACACACACACACACACACACACACCTGTTGCCACCACTGCTGAGCTGGGACAGTCCAGGAAGCTGGCCCCAGAGGCAGGGCCTAGCTGAGATCTCCATGAAAGGCAGCCTGTGGCAGGAGAAGAATCAGACCTCCTCCAGGGTCCTACAGAGGAACTGAGTTCTTGCCATCACTTCCTGGCCCAAAGCAAGCTCCCCCTCCCCCCCCCACCCCCACCCACGACCACCATCACTTTGAGATGTTTCAATCTCAAAGGATGGAAAACTTGCAGCAATCAAAAGTGAATGTGGAAGTTTCAAGAAACTTCAAGCCTATAATAGCAGGCTTCCTTGGCATTGGTGGAAAAGCAAATTGATACAAAGTTGTTCTTAGCACCTCGCCAATTGGATTGCTGTTTCCCCATGCCTGGGGCACCCAAAAAGGGAACAAGGGCTCAGGCTGTGTTTATGGCTCTTTGCCTGGATACCTCTCCCAGTTTTCCTTTTTTAAGGCAATGAGCCCTACTTTAATAGCTTTCTGTCTCCCAGAGCCTGACCTTGCCTTTGTGGACCTGTTTTATGATAATTGGATATTCTTGGCTTCACTTTCTGTACTTGTCCTTGGACCTAACAGCCCAAGAGGCAGAACCTGCTTGTTCTCCTCCTTCCTTACTTCTCATTCCCTGGTCTTTCTCCACTAAGAAATCTTGAGTCAAGCTTTCATGTGCCTCACATATAGGCCTTACAGGAATCCACTTCCTTTTACACACCTGTGGGTACTAGGTCTATATGGAGGGGATCATCATATACTCTCTCCAATTCTGGGTCTTCCTTTTTCTAATCCTATAGTATTCACCTCCTACCTCTGCCATGTGAAATTTCACATGGAGGAAGGCACTCAAGATACATCAAGACTCATACAAGATAAAGAGCTAAAAGAAATTTGGATACTTGGATGTAGATTGCTACTGAGAACAGTCAAGATGTGGTATTACCGTGTTTCCCCGAAAATAAGACCCACCCCAAAAATAAGCCCCAGTTAAGATCATCAGCCAGACGAACACATTTAGTACGTTATGACAATGTTCCAGAAGATGACATGACTGTATTTGAATAAATGTAGATTGTTGTACATGAAAAAATAAGATTCCCTGAAAATACTCCCTAAGGCGTCTTTTGGAGCAAAAATTAATATAAGACCCAGTCTTACTTTCGGGGAAATATGGTACAAGGCCAGTTATATAATTTGTGGAGTCCATTGCAAAATGAAAATTCAGGGGACCTTGTTCAAAACTTGAGAATTTCAAGATGGCGACAACACATCTTCTGATCACATGACCCTTCTAAGTATGGGGCTCTTTGTGACTGCACAGGTCTCATACCCAAGAATCTGGGCCTGGTGGTGTATTTCACTCAAATGCCCTTTAATTAACAATCTAAAACGTCCATGCCACCCAGTCTCCCAGTCCTTGCCAGCATTCAGCATCGTTATAACACGTAATAACTATCACTTACTAGGGCTAGGAATGGAGCTAAGCTCTCTGCCTTTATTAAGTCAGTTAATACTCCAGTTATTATAGAGGAGGAAAACCAGGGTGCCTCAGCTTGTAGGTGGTGGTCTACCCAGGTTTCTCACCAAAACCCCATATCCAAACCATGGATCTCTTTCAGCCTGAAAAACAATGGGATTCATGATGGTGGGTAAATAAGAACAAAGGCATTATAGGTACTCAAACTAGGAGATTTTGATATAATAGAAAAATAACTTTGGTATAGCAAACACTTAGTATGTGCCAAACACTGTGCTCTGCGATTTATATGCATCATTTGACATGTTTCAGGTGTGAATTTTATTCCATAGCCTTAACACAAGAAGTATCCCATACTTTATAGGTTATTTAACACTTCCCTGAGTCAACTTGCTCCAACACAGCCTCCCGCCTACCCAGCCATGCACTCTTTGTGATGCCAGAAAACTGAGGCACCTCCACGGCCATCACCACATGGAGGCTGACCCGGCTGTGGACACTATGACCAACTGCTTTTCCTTCTGGTGTCCAGGGACACTGGCTCTTTCTTCAAATCTGACCTGATCTCAGATCTACACCTGGACCCTCGCTTTCTCTAGCCGTCAGTGGTATATTTCAGCAAAACCCAGGTCACCTCCATGTTTCAACATCCCCCAAACACCTTTCTGATTTCAAACTTTTCCATGACCTTGAAACACCAAACAGTAAGGGCATGGAGGTAGGGATATGAGGCAGGTGTTCCAGCCTCCTTTTGCTGCAACTTGGCTGGAGAGAGGAGCTACTAACACCAGCGGGTGTTTTTTTATTTTTTATTTTTTAATGACTTGCCAGGCTACATCAGATGAAGAAACTTTGGCTGGAAGGAGGAATCACTGATCTAAGATCCTGCAGCTAGGAAGTGGCTGGAATTTGAAGTTGTCAGATTTTAAAATCTCAAACATGGGCCACCTGCTCCAGCATTGGAATTGTTACCCCATGACAGGACTGCAGGGCCTGCCTGAAGGTCTAAGAGGCCTGATTGAGCCTCTCCCCAGTGCTAACTCTATCTCTGAGAACAGGGAGGCCCGTGGTCAGCAGTTAAGAAATTGTCAAGACTAGCTGAAGCCAGTCAAAACTAAGATGACTTTCTAAATGACCTCCAAAAGATTTAAAGCTTATTATAACCTCCATGCTGAGTAACACACCTACTAGCACCATGACAATTGACAATCACCGTAACAATGGCCTGAAGAGAACACAAATCAACAAACAGAGGGCAGAATCCTGATCCCGAGAAAGCCCACCACCCTTGTTGCCAAAAAACTCATGAGTATTCCTCCTATTTACTTAAACCTCCCCTTCATTCCTACTGTCCTATTTAGGCCCCCTCTCAACTGCTAAGGGACAAGAAGTTGATTTGAGAGCTGCGCTCCTGCGTCTCCATTATCTGACCATAGAATAAAAGTTTGCACTGTTAGTGATCATTTTCTGTCTCATACTTGGCTTTGTGACACCAAACAGGAAAAGAACCCCACTTGGGGTCCTCGAAAAGAGGATATTTGCTCCTTGGTAACAGAATCACCTCGGGAGAGCTCATTGAAACTTCCCAGGTCCCAGACTGTCTGATAGAATGAAAATCTCTGGAGAGAATCTGTATTTGTTAATATTCTACGTTACCTAGAAGCTTCTGGAATTTCTATGTGGAATTTCTATTTGGAATTCCAGCCAACCTCACAATATTAAGAGTGGCAGATAGACTCTAAGGGGCCCCCACCATGGTCAGTGCCTCCTGGCATTCACACCTGTCTTAGCTCGGCCTGCCATAACAGAATACCACAGACTGGATGGCTCACACAACAGCAATTTATTCTCTCACAGTTCTAGAGCTGGAAGTCCAAGATCAGGGTGACCAGTTGATTGGTTTCTAAAAATGGCTCTTTTCCTGGCTTGCAGATGGCTACCTTCTTGCTCTGTCCTCACATGGCCGTTCCTCAGTGCATGTATGAGGGGAGAGAGAGAGCTCTCCGGTTTCTCTTCTTATAAGGGCACTACTCCAATCAGATCAGGGCCCCACCTTCTTGACCTCATTTAACGGTAATTACTTCCTTAGAGGTCCCATCTCCAACTACAGCCACATTAGAGGTCAGGGCTTCAACGTGAATTCGGGGGGGCAGGGTGGGGGTAGACAAAAACATTGATCCATAATCCTTTCTTCTTGAGTTGGACTTCCTCCTGAGTGGTACATGTGATTTGCTTTTAACCAATAGCATCCAGCAAAGGTGATGGGATGTCACTCTGTCACATTACATAAAACTCCATCTTCCTCTCAAAAATTGCTCTAGAGGTTCTCCTTGCTGGTTTGCTGAAATAAGTGGCCATGTTGGGAAAGTCCACATGGCAAGAAATGGTGGGCAGCCTCTAGGAGCTGAGAGTGGCCCCCAACCAAAGGTCAGCAAGAAGCTGGGGCCTTCAGTCCTATAGCCACAAGGAACTGAATTCTGCCAACAACCCAAATGACCTTAAAAACAGGTTCTTCCCCATGCATGACTCCAGATGAGAATGTAGCCTGGCCAACATCTTGACTGTAGTCTTGTGAGTCTCTGCAAAGAGGACACAGCTAAGCCATGCCTGGACTCTCAACCCACAGAAGCTGAGATAATAAATATGTGCTGCTCTAAGCCAACAAGTCAGTGGTCATTGGTTACACGACAATGGAAAACTAATACATTAGAAAACCCCACAAGCTCCACTTACAAGGCTGCATGGATGATTCCCCTCTTTTTTATTTCTATCTAGAAGCAAGTTGTGTACTTAACCGAGCATGATAAAGGGCTTGTGCCAAACTGCCTGCTTTAAATTTTTTTTAATTTCTTAATTATGAAAAGTAATAGATGGTCATTGTAGAAAATTTGGAGGCACACCAAAAAGAAAATTAAAGTTACCAGGAATAATCTCCTCCCACCCCCTCAAATAACCACAGATAACACATTGGCAAACAGCCTTCCCCAACTTGGTTCTGTGCAGAGAGGCTAGATAAAATTACAAACAGAGAACGCTCTGTACGGACTGTTTTGTAACTTGCCCTCTCCACATGTCAGCCCATATTTTCTAAAGTATTTGAAGCATCAGAGTGGTGAATTTCTTCCTGGCATTTGGGGATGTTGCCAGACCCCATTTTTAATGACTTCAGATTTTTCCCAGGATAGGCTATGGCAAAGGAGACTCATAACGAGGAAACTAAGGCCAGAGAAGGGAAGACATACCCAAAGCCAGATAGTTTGTCGTCACCCAGAAATTTCTCCCCCTCCAAACTCCTCAAAACATTATAGTTGAGCTGCTATATCCCCAAAGCTGTTACCCTTGGAATTATTGTCAGAGTTCAGTTCCTGAAAACCACAGCCTCCCCCCTAATCAAGAGGGGTGTTCAGAGGGCCTTGAAATAGGAGGAAGCCAGTACCCCTCTGCCTGAGACCTGACCAACCCACCACCACCCATGAGGCCTGATTCTCCCCTGGCCCCTAGAGCAGCTGAAATTCAACTCCTGAGCCCCATTCCAGAACTTGTAGGGTTTGACCTCCTTTTAATGTAAGTGGGAAGGTACCGTATTTCCCCGAAAATAAGACCAAGTCTTATATTAATTTTTGCTCCAAAAGACGCATTGGGGCTTATGTTCAGGGGATGTCATCCTGAAAAATCATGCTAGGGCTTATTTTCCAGTTAGGTCTTATTTTCAGGGAAACACGGTAGAAAAGAAGGAGATGGGAAAATTAAGACAGGAATCATTCATTCAGCAAGCGTTATCAAGCTTCTAGAAATCCAGGCCCTATGCTAGGTACTGGAGCTATGGAGATAACAAGGTCACATTGCTGAACAACACTTATATATTTGAATGTGATACAACGATCAGGTGTTACTTTTACAATGAAAAATTAATGTTTAGTAAAGATATTTTAAAAGAAGGCCTGAAGTAGTTTAACGTTTATAGACTGTGTGCTTATTCCAGTTGTTTATTGTTACATAACAAACTACCCCAAAACTTTGAAGCATAAAACAACTATCATTTTATATACTCATGATTCTGTGGGTTGGAATTGGGCAGAGCTCAGTATGGATGGCTCATCTCCGTGCTCAGGTATCTGGGACATCGGCTGGAGTGCCTCGGATGGCTGAAGATGTCTCAGACAGCTCAACCCGGGCCATATTGTCTAGGACCTGTTTTCCTCCATGATGTGTCTTCGGAGAAGTTCTTCATTATGTTATGTCCAAGACGGCTCCTTCACTTCCAATGTTTGGTACCTAGGATGGGAAGAGTTGCAGAACTGGGCATCTTTCTGTGATGCTGTTTTTCCACACGGCCAGCTTGGGCTTCCTCTCAGTATGGCAGTTTCATGATAGTCAGGCTTCTACACATCAGCTGGCTTCCCCAGAGCAAGCATTCCAAAAAAGAGGAAGTGAAAACTGCCAATTCTCTTAAAGACAAGACAGAAGCCACAGTACCTTTTTATGAACTAGTCTCCAAAGTCACACACCGTTACTTCTGCTTTATTCTAGTCGTTAGAAGCAGGTCACTACGTCTAGCCAACCTTCAGGAGACGGGGAATTAAGCTCTATCTCTTGAAGAGAGAAGTATCAAAGAATTTGTGGACATATATTTTCCAAAGCACCATAACAGCAACATATTTAACCTCACATAGGGCATTAGACACCCCTCCAGTTCTCTGCTCTCGGCACTAGTATGAGTTCCATGCCCTTGTCTCAGGGAGCAGTATAGCTGGTTCCCTTTTCTCCTGGTCTCTCCCAAACACTCCTACCCTTATCTTCTACCCGTAAGAGCTTACCAATATATTTTTCACATCCCTTATAGTCCCCTCCCTTAAATGAATTTTTGGTGCCAGTTGTTAAATAATGAAATTTCTCTATTTTTTACATAAAGATTTGTATAGAGAAAATGATTCTGAATAAAAAGTCCATATCCAGCCAAACTGTCAAGCAAATGTGAGAGCAAAAGAAAATACTGATGACACACAGGGACCCTGAAACTTTCTCTTATGTACCTTCTCTGAAAAAAAAATTACCTGAGGATGTACTCCAACAAACTGATGAAGGCGTCCAGGGAAAACACTTGAGAAACCAGAAACTGGAACTAAAGAGAAGATTTCAAAAACTCCCAACCTCATAGCTATGCAACAGACCTAAAATACAATCTGTTAAAACTAGAATTGGAAATTAGAGGTCTCTGGGACAAAAACGTCCAGAATAAAATAGATGTCATTGCACAAATTGACTAAATGAAAATCTGGAAGTTCTTAAAGATAAAGTGAAGACAAAAGACTCTTTGACTACCAAGTGGAAAGAGTGCGGTGAGAAACTCTAGGGGCAGATAAGCTGTGCTGGAAAATCATGGTCAAGCTAAAATTCACATGATTTGTGACAACCGATAGTGATTTAAACAATAAGAAACACCACCAAATAGTCTGAAACAAAGTTGAATTTATGGCCTATTTAGTGACAAGGGAGAGTCATGTCACTCAGACACATTCCACAAGTCTCTCAGAACAAAAATTAAAGTAAACAGATAAATGTGGGGTGGGGGCGAGCAGGCAGTTTACCAAAAAAGGCAAAATTCTGAATGTCTCTAGTTGGCTCACAAAGCAGATTGCTAAGTCATCTTTGCTAGTGGTCACCTTTAAGTTCTACGTCACTGACACAAACCTGATTTCAAGCAAGTCCAAGACATTATGAAAGATTCCATTGGGCCAGGTCATTCAGCAGAGGTGCTTGAATATACATGTTCAAAGCTTAGTAAGGCATTTTTGTTTAAACAAGTATGAAACAATGCCCAACCCCTATTGGACAAAAAAAAAATTGAGGGAGGAGTAATTAATTTTTTAGGGTTTGTAATGAATAGCAGGTGTGTTTTCCCAGGATGTCTTCCCCCCCACACACAAGCAATTTGTCACTTTCATTGGACATTTTCTTGGAGATCAGCCTCTCTCAATTACTTTTTTCTAGTGGATTCAGGTTTTAAACTTTGTTCCTTTCAATGAATTTTAAAAATCTGTGAGTGCATATTTATTGTCTATTTAGCCATCATTGTTGTCTTCTGATGTTCATTTGGCAGGTTTTATTACATGGAAATTTAAAATAGGTATACTATTAAGAAAAACAAAGTTTAACCAAAAACACCAAATATAACTCACAGGGATTGAGGATAAGAGAGAGAAACAGAGAGAAACAGAGAAAGAGAGAAAGGTATGTGTGTATATATATGTGTATATATATTTCAACTTGACCCCTAAATACAAACTGATACTTTACTGAACAAAGATGATCTGTTTCCTGATGTAGGAAAACTGGCTGAACTTATTAAAGAAAGTATAGTATATATTGTTCAGCTATATAAAGAAATGAGCTATCAAGCCATGAAAGGACATGAAGACTCTTAAATGCATATTGCAAAGTGAAAGAAGCCAGTTTGAAAAGGTTACATGTCATATAATTCTGAAGGGGTTCAGAACAGGTCTCGCCAAGATATGTCACACTGGCATGTGAATTATTTTGAGATGAAGACAATGGAAACCCTACGGGCTCACGAGAAATTGTTCTCTCTCCCCTAAGGAATTTAAACTTGGGGCCTTGTCCATAATAAGAATTATTACCAGAGATAACTTTTTATGTCCTACAGGGCAGAGAAAATATCTATAATAATTACTGAACCTCTGTTCTTTTTATCATCCTGTGAATGACCTCCCCACTGATGCCCCAAGATGCATTAGCTCATCCTAAGCTCAGAACGCATTATACGAGTATAACTCATTTTAACGTCCTATCTCTGAACCTCCCATGTATGTGGGGTCCCCATATGTATGTATGTAATTAAATTTGGTTATTTTCTCTTATTAATCTAATCTGTCTCATGTATATTTAAGTATTAGATCAGCCGAAAGAAACTAGAATGGTAGAGGAACGTTCCTTCCTCCCCCACAATTCCAACTGGAGTACACAAAACTACACAGACAGTAAAATAATCAGTGGATGCCAGGTGTGATATTGTGATTTATAATAAGAATTATATATTTGGTCTTCATCCCTGTTCTGGCATAGAGCTAAAACCCTTGGAATTTCCCAAGTGAGGAGAGGATAAACCGTGTCTTACGTTAATAGGTGAGTTTTGGAAAGCCCTTAAGTAACCTAAGAATGGAGGGCTGGTTGTCAAGGGAACCAACGATGTGATTAGAGGGTTGAAACTTTCAGCCCATCCCAGCCTTACCTCTGGGGCGGTGAGAGGGGCTGGAAAATTAGTTCAATCACCAATGGCCAACGATTTAATCAGTCATACCTATGCAGTGAATTTTCCAGAAAACCCCAAAAGGACAGGGTTTGGAGAGCTTTCCAGGTTGGTGAACACGTAGAAATGCAGGATTGGAGCACCCAGGGGACATAGAAGCTCTGGGCCCTTTCCCATATACCTTGCCCTATGCATCTCTCCCATCTGACTGTTCCTTAGTTATATCCTTTTATAATAAACCAGTGAACTGGTAGGTAAAATATGTCTCTGAGTTCTGTCAGACGTTCTAGCAAATCAAATGAACCTGAGAATGGGGTCATGGGAACCTCTGATCTGTAGCCGCTTGTTTAGATGCACAGGTGACAACCTAAACTTATGATTGGCATCTTCAGGGGGCAGTCTTGTAGGACTGATTAAGATCTCTTACCTTGTGGGATCTGATGCTACCTCCATGTAAATAGTGTCAGAATTGAGTTAATTGCTCAGTGGTGTTGGAAAAAGCACATTAGACTAGGGATTCAGGGAGAGGGATGAACAGTGAAGCACAAAGGATTTCCAGGCAATAAAGTTGATATTTATATGTGGTATAGTTTTAATGATATTATAATAGTGGTATAGTTTTAGTAGTGAAGTACAAAGGACTTTCAGGCAATAAAGTTCTATATGATATTATAATAGTGGTATAGGTATAGTTTGACTTCAAAGTATTAATTCTCTTAATATTATTCAGCACATCAGAAATAATATGGCTACAAAAGTAGAGAGAGTAACTGGCTTTCTTTTCCTCCACCCTTGACAGAGCTATTCCTACAGCTTGTTGCCATCCCAAATTAGAAAACAACCTGAATAAAAGTTCCCCAGACAGGTTGTCTCTGCTGCTTTGACAAATGCTGTGTACTCTACCGCTGAGGTCATAGCAAATGACAGGACATGAAAAGTAAGTAGAAAATGCTTCCCTAGCACTCCTTCATTCCTGGTTTGCTGAGTGAGATGAGCTGCAGAAAACCAGCAGCTTCACGCCATGCACTTTTGGAGAGGGTGTCCACAAAGGCAAAAATTTCTCTCCCACCTGGAGATGGATATGTGATGTCAGCATTTCTCAAAACTCATAGAACTGTACAGCACAAAGAGTGAACCTTAAGGTATACAAATTTTTAAAAAAACATTTAGGAGATTGGAAGATCCTAGAAAGGAATGCAGACTGTGATAAGAGAATTTAATTATATGCATGTGTGAATGTATGAAACAACTTCACTGAAGGAGATGGAGGTGCTAATCTAAGTAAATCTTTGGAATAAGTGGGGTCTATAAGACTAAAGGCAAAAGGAACTGCACAGAAGCACTGTACTCTAGTTGATAACATTGTTTCCTATGTGGGTAAAGAATTCTGATACAGCTATATATGTATATTGTAATGGGACAATTGAGTAAATGGAGGCCAGATAATGGGGGCCAGGTTTTTCACTGTTAGAATGAGAATTTACAGATAAGCAAGGGGAGGAGGCTGGAATGATCCAAGTGGTCATGAGTTAGAGTTGGATACATCAGTCTGAGCTCATGTTCAGCTTAACATAGATATAGATGATTACATAAAGAAAATGTATAGATATGTTTAAATATATACATGGTTAGTAAAATATACATATACACAGAAAAGAAGGTCATGTGAGGATCGAGGCAGAGATTGGAATAAGCTGTCATAAGCCAAGTAATGCCTGGGGCACCAGAAGCTAGAAGAGGCAAGAAAGGATTCTCCTCAAACTTTTCATAGGGTACATGGCCCTGCTGACACCTTGACCTCAGCTTGAACTTTCAAAACCCTCTGGAGGCAAGAAAGCCAAGCCAAGGACTTGCCATCAAACTGTGCCTGCAATATATATACATTTGGGTGAATTCTTCTCAAGGTCCCCAAAATCGGTCCTGACATACCTGAGCCTACCAAGAAGTCACCTTCTTTACTCACCTGGTAACCCTGGTAAGCAAGATACCAGGCCAGTATTTCCAAGGGCTTCATTGGCTTCATAAATTCAACCTTTGTTTCTTAAAATTGTCTGTTCATATCTGAGTCTATGTACATATCTCTCAAATATTGCTACCAAGGGGCAAAAGTCCTCTTTTCGAGGACCCCAAGTGGAGTTCTTTTCCTGTTCAGTGTCACGAAGCCAATTACGAGACAGAAAATGAGCATTAACAGTGCAAGGTTTTATTCTATGGCCAGAGAAATGGAGAAGCAGGAGCGCAGCTCTCAAATCAATTTCCTGTCCCTTAGCAGTTGAGAGGGGGCCTAAATAAGACAGTAGGAATGAAGGGGAGGTTTAGATAAATATGTAGGAGGAATATTCATCAGTTTGCTGGCAAAAAGGGTTGGTGGGCTTTCTCAGGATCAGGGGTCACCCTTTTTGCTCATTTACATTCTCTTCAGGCTGTTGTCATGGTGATGGTCAACTATCATGGCACTGGTAGGTGTGTTATTTAGCATGGAGGTTAAATTATAATGAGCTTCAAATCCTTTGGAAGTCATTTGGACAGTCATCTTGGATTCAACTGGTTTCAGCTAGCCTTGACAAGTTCTTATCTGCTGCCCATGGGTCTCCCTGTTCTCAGAGATAGAGTTAGAATGGGGAGAGGTTTCAGCCAGGCCCTGCAAGCATGTGATGTTCCAGTCAGTCCTGGTAATATAACCGATATTTCCAATTGTGTCCTATTACAAGAACAGATTCTTATTGAACTTACGCAAATAACTATATTGCCATAAAGAATATTCACCAAGTTTCCAAATTCTGGAGGGATCAGGTAGGGAGAAAAAGTAATTCTTTTAAGTCTGCTTACAAAGGTATAAATTACCAGATTGCTAAATCATAGTTAGCTTAGGAGGAAAGGTTTCTTTATATCTGGAACACAAAAGATTAAAGAACCAACAATGTTTTAAACACAATTCATAAAAATTATAATCATCCTCATCAGTTCATTCAGTCCCATGTTATTCTTGTTCTGTTGGAATCCAGTTTTTCCGTTAGTTCTGGAAAGTCTTACCCAGTTCAGTTTTATGATCTTCAAGTTATCAGAAAACTCTACTTGTCAAAATTAACATTGTATTAGGACATGTCAGATTTCCAGGAATTGTACATAATTTCTGGAACACGGATAACATATACCTATAGAGACATAATATAAATAAAGCTTATTTTAGATTGCTTCTTATTTGGCAATGCTCTCCATGTCATTTGAATTCGATTTGGGAAAGTTTGTCAAAAATAGCAAAAGATTTGGACACTTGGTCAAATAGGATCATAGGTCACTGTGAAACAATACTCAGTTATCTATTTAACCAAAGTGACAATCAAAGACTTCACAGGTGTGCCTGCCTGGCCAGCCCAGCTTAAGATGAAAAGACTTCACAGGCAAATACAGAAAGTTACATCGTTGAAAAAATAAAAAAACCTCAACTCTTTTAATAGAGAAAACCCAGGCTTCTTAAGTAAGCAAAAACCTGATACGAAACAGGAAATTACCTGACAAGACACAAAATTGTTGTTCTCCAGACAAATTACTTAAAAGGTAACAATCATTTTACTTTAGGACAAATTTCTTTCTTTTTCCTTTTACCAAAAAAAAAAAAAAAAATGCATCTCCATTCTTCATACCTTCTTTTGCCAAAAGCATCCTACTTTTCATATATATTGTCACTTTCCTTTATCCCCATCGTCATCAGTTACCACAATATCCTTCTCTTCATTTTCATTACCTTCCCAGAGATTCCAAACCTTTTAGCATCCTAATCAGGCTTTGTCTTAAGCACCTGGATCTTAAACCGTGGCATGATATGCCTTCCTAGTTTTGCAAAATGGCATGTTAAGGTCTCTAACTTATTATCTTGTTTTCCCACCTTGTCTGCCAGCCCCAAAACTAGCGGAGTAGGAGACAATCATATGTTCTTCTCTAATCTCAGCTCTTCTTCTAACCTTTGAAAATTATTTGTATTTTTATTTTATTTTATTGGGGAATATTGGGGAACAGTGTGCCTTTCCAGGGCCCACCAGCCTCAAGTCGCCGTCCCCAGTCTTCAGTTGCAGGGGTCACAGCCCACCATCCCATGTGAACCGACAACCTTGTTGAGAGCTCGCGCTCCAACCAACTGACCCACCAGGCCGCCCCAAAATTATTTGTAATTTGGCTTTCCAGTAAAAACTAGGAAGCAGGCAACTGTAAAATGCTAATCATATATTAGCATTTTGTAGTAGATTAGCAAATTTATAAATATATTATAGTAAAAACTTTTAATATGTCATAAAACATGTTTATCAATAGACCCAAATATCTTTTGTCTGTCTATAAAAAGATTTAAAAGCCAAAAATAGATATTTGGAAATGATTTAGATATTCAATGAATATCCATTATTCAGTTTAACTTATTAAAATTTTTAAATCTTATTTACACTAATTTAAATTACGTGTTCTCCACAACCATTCCTAAGTGAGACATTTAACAGGTAACCATCATCTCCAGTTATTTTTCTTGTTGGCAAAATTTGTAAAATCAGTAATATCAGTAAAAATTTGTAATACCAGGTAGAAAAGTTATATGTTTGCATTACATTAAATATGGACAACTCTGAAGACGCGCTTGTTTTTATTAAACCAACAAACTTAAACTAGCTTTTATTTATCAAAGATTATCCCAGATCATATGAGCTTGCTGTACGTCTGAGAGTATACTCAATTTATATAGTGCTTTGTTTGTTGTTAAGCCAATTGAATAGAGCAATTTACAAATTAATTTTGGTAATACCATCCGGAGGTAGAAAAATACCTGTGGGGACAGAGTCCCAGAGAACAGTTTCCAGGCTCTTGGCCTCACGTAGAAAGGTGCTGGCTTGGGTAGTAGATGGCCATCAGTTGTGACTAGTTGGCCATCAGCTGTTACCAGTGAGCCATTAGCCACTGATATAACTGCCGTGGCTATGCAAGGGGTGGGTTGGGTGGCAGAGAAGTGGTCGGCGGATTGTGGATCGTATTGATCCTACTTCCGGTGTCTCGCCCCGCCGCCAGTGAGAATATAATGGTATGACTCCCCTATCTATGGCTCCGTGGGTGTTCCTTTTTGGCCTCACCATATCCTGCGTTCTTGTGTGGGGAGCAGGACTAGAGTCCCTGCATGACAATACCACATATCTATAAACATACATAAATATGCCTACAGACACAGAGATCTTTTTAAAATTTTAGCCATGTATCACATACAAAACTCAAAAGAATAGTTGGATCTAAATTGTGTTTCTGTCAGATGGACTAAGTTAAGTAACCTATTCCGATGGACAAAGTCTTTTACTAAGGATTTTTTATTTGTTTGTAAAGATCCTTTTTAGAGCTGTTTAGCAGTCTTTTTTTTTTTCCTTTAAGAAGCTTTTGCATACCAATCAAAGAATGCTTTCCACTGTCTCCAAGAGGTTTGAGATCCTCTTTTCAAGGATGCCCCTTAAGGTGGATTTATCTAAAAGAAAGTTTCCTCAGAATGGCCATTACAATTCTAAATTATCCAAAAGATCATCCATTTTTCCAAAAAGGCACAAGAGCCTGGTCCAAACACCAGGTGTATCTTATCTTGCCTTTGGATTTCCAGAATGTCTTAACTATTAGGGGTCCTGTTTTCTAACAGCTGTTCAAAACACTGGGAATCATGTGTTTTTCCCCTCTTTTGAATAGAATCGGTAACTCACCAAGAAGCTGCAACAAACAAATTCATACCAGAAACACAAAACAGAACCAGAAACCAAGTGTGCACGATAAAGTTGGAGAGCTCAGAATGCAGAGAGTAGAACTCAGATTCAAGAGAGACTGCCCAGAATTCCAAGGTCAGCACAACAGCAGTGAGTACAAAAGGCTCTGTGGATGCTGGCACCTGGTTTGCTCACCAGCCCAGGGGTTGCAGGGCTTTGTCTTCTTTGGGCTCCATGTTGGGCACCATGAAATATCCAAAGTTCAGAAATAGCCAAAGTAAAACCAATGAATGACTAAAGTAGTAATTAATAAAAATTTATTGTGCACATACCAAAAGGACAGTTTTGTAAACCTGGAGCCACTGGAACCAAAACATGGAATGAGACTTAGGAGTGTACGATTACAAAGCAGCTTATATAGTGAGAAAGCAGTGTTTTTACAGTGATTGGTAATTAAGTTAATGACTAAACTGGTTTGTCCGCTCAGGGAACCTTCAAGGCTGGTCTCCCATTAGCTTTTTATTTTAACACATACTAATATGTTAATAGGGAAGTTGGATGTCGGATGTAGAGGAACTCTTTATACTACGTCTCAATTTTTCTATAAATCTAAAAGTTTCTAACAAAAGAAAAGAAAAAAATTTAAACAATACAAGAGTGTAGAAAGTAAAGCTCCTTCTCTTCTGTCCTAAAGTCCTAATCCCCAGAGGTAACCATTAATAAAATTAAAGAAAATCATTAACAACATCCCCCAGTGATGTGCCCCAGTGGGCCGTGGTTGTTATCTCAGGCATCAACCTAAAATGCCAGGTACATCCCAGCAACTCTTGTCTGGCTTAATGAACGGGATTGCCCTGTCAGCCACTTGGGACCCATGCCCCTGATTCTCAGTCAGTGCTCAAGAGCCCCCTCCTGAGATGACCCTCCCAGACAACAGCTGATTGGCCCAGGAGTGGACATCAAGTTCCAGCTGAGCCAATCAGATTCTGTCCTAGGATTTATTTATTCCTTCAACAGTCAGCCCTGCTGCGTTAAATTGGAAGGAAAACTAAAACCCCAGTGGGCATCTGCTGCCATGTGCAGGGTAGGCAGGAAGAAAGTCACAAGAATAGGAATCTTTGGACAGACGGTGCCTGCTCCAGCATAGGGTGGAAGGGAGGGAACACTGAGACTGGCAACAAATGCTCCCCAGTAAAGACAACATGGCATTTTATAAAATACATGTGCCATTTGTATACATGCCAAACAACGGTTAGAACCCATTTGCTTTTAAAGAAAACCAAATGATTCCTTCACAGGGATTTTCTACAAAGTTAGGTATTGGTTGCATTTTTTTAATATTTTTATTTTTTTAGTTCCAGCTGTACAAAACAATGTAATAGTTACACATTTATACCCCTCACAAAGTGATAAACCTTCTCCCACATCTACTACCCCTCTGACTCATATATAGTTGTTACAATTCCACTGACTGTATTCCCTATGCTGTGCTCCATATCCTATATATATATAATTATAGTTGACATTCATTATTATTCAGCTTCAGCCTCACGTGTACAGTGCAGTGGTCAGTCATCTACATCGTCTGTGAAGTGGTCTCCCTACTAAGACACATGCCCATCTGACACCTTACAAAATTTTTACAACATTATTGATTATATTCCCCAAACTGTCTTTCATATCCCTGTGGCAATATTGCAGTTACCAATTTGTGCTTTCTAATCCCCTCACCTTCCCCCTTATCCCCACCCCCTCTCCCATCTAGCAACCCTCAGTTTTTTCTCTATATCTGAGACTGTTTCTGATTAGTTTGTTCATTTATTCTGTTCTTTAGATTCCACATATAAGTGAGATCCTATGGTGTTTGTTTTTCTCCATCTGACTTATTTCACATAGCATAATGTTCTCTAGGTCCATCCATATTGTTGCAAATGGTAAGATTTCATTCTTCTTTGTAGCTGAGTAATACTCTGTTGTATAAATGTACCAGTTTCTTAATCCAGTCATCTACTGATGGGCATTTTGGTTGTTTCCATGTCTTGGCTATTGTGAATAGCACTGCAATAAACATAGGGGTTCATAAATTTTTTCAAATTAGTGTTTTGGATTTCTCTGGATAGATACCTAAGAGTGTAATTGCTGGGTCATAAGGTAGTTCCATTTCCAGTTTTTTGAGATACCTCCATACTGACTTCCATAGTGGCTGCACCAATCTGCAATCCCATCAGCAGTGCACGAGGGTTCCCTTTCCTCCACATCCTCACCAGCACTTGCTGTTTGTTGATTTGTCGATGATAGCCATGCTGACCGGAGTGAGGTGGTATCTCATTGTGGTTTTTATTTGCATTTCTCTAATGGTTAGTGAGGTTAAGCATTTTTTGGTTGGATTTTTATAATCAGTAATTTTGAATGTGCTAGGGGGAAGTTATATGAAGGAAACAAATCATTGCACCTAGCAATAGTATTTAAAAATACTAATGATAGCTTGCATCAACTAGTTTCTAGTTGTATTTTCAGGACCCAGGCTAAATACTTTACATACCCTGTCTCATTTAATCCTTCAATAGCCTCACCTTAAGTATTGATATCATCCCTGTTTTACACATGAGGAGACTAAGACTCGAAGATTTTAAATATCTTGCCCACAGTCATACAGTTTTTAACTTAAGAGCTGAGTCTTGAGTCCAGGTCTATCTGATTCCAGGGTTCATTCTTCTGACCAGTTGATACAGACTTTTCAAAACAATTCATGGCTTATGGTGGAGTAGAGAGAGCACATGCAAACTCTTTTGCCTCAGTTTTCTCATGTGTAAAAAAAGATTCCTCGTGAATATTATCTACCTCATGATGACTACGTGAACTACAGCTTATAAAATACCTTCTTAGCGTTTGATACATAATAGGCACTTAAGAAACCTGTATTCCCAGTGTTAAGTGAGGATCAGATCCAACCAGCAGAAATAGTTGGCCCAAACACGGGCTGTGTGGGAGGGGTGGAGGGCAGGGTGTTATTTTGTTATCCTACTCTATTTTATTTTTATGAAGGGATTTAAAGAATTAAAATACACACACACACACACACACACACTCACACACACACACACACTCACAAGTTTTTAAAATTTTCAAACATTTCAAATTCAGGAGGTTGCACAGAAAAATATATTCTCCCAGTTTCTTTTGACAAATTGGAAACCTCAGCATCACTGGCCATTGGGTGCATATTCCACAGTGCCACAATCACTGGAGCTGAGAGATCCCCTTTAGACAGAGCATGTGTCCCTCTGTAGGCACCTGTCACAGTCTCTACCACTCCCCAGTGTTCTCTAACAAAAAGGCCACTGAATTGGCTTGTAATGGTTTTTTAAAAAAAACAAAAACAAAAACATTTTACTATGAAAAATTTTAAACATACAGAAAAGTAGAATAGGATAATAAACCCTGTATTCATTTCTTAGGGTTGCCATGACAAATTACCACAGATTGGATTGCTTAAAACAACAAAAATTTATTTTTCACAGTTCTGGAGGCTAGAAGTCCAAAGTCAAGATGTCAGCAAGGCCATGCTCCCTCTGAAGACTTTAGGGAAGTATCTTTCCTTGCTCCTTCCTAGCATCGGGTGAATCCCAGCAATCCTTGGTGTTCTTGGCTTGTGGCAGTATAACTCCAATCTCTGCCTCCATCTTCACCAGATGTTTTCTCCTTTTGTGTCTCTGTGTCTCCAAATCTCCCTCTCCTTTTATGACTTCATTTTAACTTGGTTATATCTGCAAAGAGCCTATTTCCAAATAAGGTCACAATGATACGTGTTAGAGGTTAGGACTTTAACATACCTTTTTAGGGAACACAATTCAACACACTACAAATCCCCAGTATCCATCACTTAGCTTCAATAGTTATTTATATATTGCCAAACTTATTTCATCTGTGCCTTACACCCACTACCATTTGCCAGTCATTGTTTTCTTCTCAGCTTTATTGAGATATTTATACCATAAAATTCACCAATGATAAGAATATAATTCAATGATTTTTAGTCATTTTATAGAGTTATGCAACCATCACCACAATTATTTTAGAATATTTCCTTATCCTAACAAGTTTCCCTGTGACCATTTGCAATCATCACCACTCCCAACCTTAGCCCCAGGAAAACACTGACCTGTTTTCTATCTCTATAAAAATGTCTTTTCTGGACATTTCGTGTGTAACCATTTTCATCTGGCTACTTTCACTTATAACATTTTCAAGGTTCATCCATGTTGTAGCTTATATCAGGACTTCATTACTTTTTATCGATAAATAATATTTCATGATGAATAATATTCCATTGTTACCATATTTGTTTATCCATGTGGATTGTTTCCAGTTTGGAGCTATTATGTATAATGCTGCTATGAACATTTACGTACAAATTTTTGTGAGAACATGTTTTCATTTACCGGGTCTGACAATTAAGTTCACAAACTTGTTGCAACGATGTTGCTAACCTTTTTGTGATACCAGAGGGATTATTCATTATGAATTTGCCCCAACTGGACAAACAGTTAACCAAGTTTACTATTTGGAAGTGCTGAAAAGGCTGAGTGAAAAAGTTAGACGACCTGAACTTTTCGCCAACAATTCATGGCTCTTGCATCACGACAGTGCACCAGCTCACATGGCACTGTCTGTGAGGGAGTTTTTAGCCAGTAAACAAATAACTGTATTGGAACACCCTCCCTACTCACCTGATCTGGCCCCCAATGACTTCTTTCTTTACCCAAGATAAAGGAAATATTGAAAGGAAGACATTTTGATGACATTCAGGACATCAAGGGTAATACGACGACAGCTGTGATGGCCATTCCAGAAAAAGAGTTCCAAAATTGCTTTGAAGGGTGGACTAGGCGCTGGCGACGGTGCATAGCTTCCCAAGGGGAGTACTTCGAAGGTGACTGCAGTGATATTCAGCAATGAGGTATGTAGCACTTTTTCTAGGATGAGTTCACAAACCTAGTTGTCAGACCTCGTACTTTGGGTCTATAACTAGGAGGGTAATTGCTGAATCATGTGGTCATTTTATATTTTGTGCTTACTGTTTTCCAAAGGGACTCTTTCTTTTACACTCCTGTCAGCAGTGTATGAAGGTTCTGATTTCTTCACATCTTCACCATCACTTGTTATTATTTGACTTTTTGATTATAGCCACTCTAGTGGGTGTAATGTTGTATCTCATTATTTTGATTTGCATTTTCCTAATGACTAATACATTTGAGCAGCTTATTGACTATTTGTATATCTTCTTTGAAGAAATGCCTATTCAAGTCCTTTGCTCAATTTTTAATTGGGTTTTTGGTTTTTATTATTGAGTTATAGAAGTTCTATATAATTCTAGATACCAGTCCCCTATCAGATATAAGGTTTGCTGATATTTTCTCCCATTCTCTGGGTTGTCATTTTATTTTCTTGAGAGTGTCCTTTGAAGCACAAAAGTTTTTATTTTAATGAAGTCTTATTTATCTAATTCTTTTTGTTCCTCATTCTTTTGATGTCATATCTAAGGAACCATTGCCAAATCTGAGATCACGAAGATTTAACCCTACATTTTTCTTCTAAAGTGTTATACTTTTAACTCTTACATTTAGGCCTTTGATATCTTTTTCACTAATTTTTATATATGGTGTGAGGTAAAGGTCCAAATTTGTTACCTTGCCTGTGGCTATCCAGTTTTCCCACAACTATTTATTGAAGACTGTTATTTTCCCATGGAATAACCTGGCACCCTTGTCAAAACTCAGTTGACCTTAGACACATATGTTTACTTCTGGACTCTAAATTCTATTTCATTGAGCTATATGTTTTTCCTTATGCCAATAACATAGTCTTGATTATTGTTGTTTTGTAGTAAGTTTTGAAATTGGCAAGTGTGAGTCCTCTAATTTTGTTCCTTTTCAAGATTCTTTGGTTATTCTCAGTTCTTTCCAATTCCATGTGAAATCTAGAATCAGCTTGTCAATTTCTGCAAAGAAGCCAGCTGGGATTCTGAGAGAGATTGTGTTGAATCTGTAGATCAATTTGGAGAGTATCGTTATTTAACAATATTAAGTCTTCCAGTCCATGAACGGAACATCTTTTCCCATATACTTAGGTCTTCCTTCATTTCTTTCACATGTTGTGTAGTTTTCAGAGTATTTTTTGTTGTTGTTGTTTTTGTTTGTTTGTTTGTTTGTTTTAAAGATTTTATTGGGGAAGGGGAATAGGACTTTATTGGGGAACAGTGTGTGCTTCCAGGATTTTTTCCAAGTCAAGTTGTTGAACTTTCAAACGTAGTTGTGGAGGGCACAGCTCAGCTCCAGGTCCAGTTGCTGTTGTTAGGTGCAGGGGGCATAGCCCACCATCCCTTGCGGGAGTCGAACTGGGCAACCTTGTGGTTGAGAGGACATGCTCCAACCAACTGGGCCATCCGGGAGCTCAGCGGCAGATCAGCGGCAGCTCAGCTCAAGGTGCCCTGTTCAATCTTAGTTGCAGGGGTCAGAGCCCACCATCCCTTGCGGGATTCGAGGAGTCGAACCAGCAACCTTGTGGTTAAGAGCCCACTGGCCCATGTGGGAATTGAACCAGCAGCCTTCAGCATTAGGAGCACCGAGCTCCAACCGCCTGAGCCACCAGGCCGGCCCCAGAGTATGCTTTGGACATCTTTTGTTAAATGATTCCTAAGTATTTTATTATTTTTGATGATATTACAAATAGAATTTTTTAAATTTCATTTTAAGATTGTTCATTGCAATTGAATAGAAATACAATTGATAATTTTGCATATTTATCTTATATCCTACAACATTGCTGAACTCATTTATTAGTACTGTTAGTTTTGTGTGTGTGTGTGTATTCCTTAAGGTTTTCTGTATACAAATTATGTCATCTGCAAATACTGGTTTACTTTTTCCTTTCCAGTTCAATTCTTTTTCTTGCCTAACTTCCCTGGTTAGAACCTCTAATTAAATATTGAATAGAAGTGGCAAGAATGGACATCTTTTCTTGTTTCTGATCTTAGGGGGAATGCATCTATACTTTCAGCATTAAGTACTATGTTAGTTGTAGGTTTTTTATAGATACATTTTATCAGGTTGACAAAATTTCTTTCTATTCTTACTTTGTTGAGTGTTTTTATGATGAAAGGGTGTTGGGATTTTGTCAAATGCTTCTTCCATACCTATTGAGATAATTATGTATATATTTTTTTATTCTTTATTCTATTGCTATTGTATATTACATTAATTAATTTGTGGGTGCTAAACAACCTCGTATTCCTGGAGTAAATCCTTCTTGGTCATGGTTTATAATTCTTATTATATGTTGTTGGATTCTAGTCCATTTTTTTAAATTGTACTGTCTTCTTATTATTGAGTTGTAAGAATTATTTATATATAATTATTTATAAATTATTTATAAGTTCTTTATCAAATATATGGTTTGGAAATTTTTTTTCCCAGCCTGTAATTTGTCTTTTTATCTTCTTATAAACGTGTCTTTCACAAAACAAGGGTTTTTCATTTTGTTGAAGCCCAATTTATCATTTTTTTTCTTTTGTGGTTCATCGTTTTAGTGTCATAGCTAAGAACTCTTTGCCTAACCCAAGATCACACAGGCTTTCTCCTGTGTTTTCTCCTAGAAGTTTTAAGTTGTAGTTCTTAAATTTTTGCCTGTCATCCATTTTCAGTTCATCTTCCTATATGGTGTGAGGTAAGGTTGTAAATTCATCCTTTTGCATGTTGATACCCAATTGTACCAGAACCATTTGTTGAAAAAACTTCTTTTTCCTTATCAAATTATCTTGACACTTAGTCAAAAATAAATTGACCATAAGTGTGAGGGTCAATGGACTCTTGATTCTGTTCCACTGATCTATATTTAGCCTTTTGCCAGTATGAAGATGGGTAGCGCAAGTGCTCCAACTATCCTTTATTTTCCAAATTCTTTTGTCTATTTTTGGTCTTTGCATTTTCACATGAATTTTAGGATCAGTTGACAATTTCTACAAAAATCCTTCTAGGATTTTTATAGGGATTGTATTGAATCTATAGAACAATTTAGGGAGAATTGTCATCTTAACAATAATGAGTCTATGAACATATATGTCTATATATTCAGATTTTCTTAAATTTCAGCAATGTTTTGTAATTTTCAGTGTATAAGTCTTACATGCCTTTTGATAAATTTCTTCCTAAGTATTTTATTCTTTTTAATGTTACTATAAATGAAATTATTTTCATAATTCCATTTTTGATATTATTTGTGGCTAGTGTGGAGAAATACAATTGATTTTAAGAACTACAACTTAAAACTTCTAGGAAAAAAACACAGGAGAAAGCCTGTGTGATCTTGGGTTAGGCAAAGAGTTCTTAGCTATGACACTAAAACGATGAACCACAAAAGAAAAAAAAATGATAAATTGGGTTTCAACAAAATGAAAAACCTTTGTTTTGTGAAAGACACGTTTATAAGAAGATAAAAAGACAAATTACAGGCCAGGGGGGAAATTTCCAAACCATGTATTTGATAAAGAACTTTTTATTGACCTTGGGTCCTATGACTTTACTGAACTCATTTATTATTCTAGCAGTTTGTGTGTGTGATAGGAGGGAGATTCCTTAGGATTTTCTACATACATGATCATGTTATCTGTGAATAAAGACAGTTTTACTTCTTTATTCCCAAACAGGTGCCTTTAATTTCATTTCATTTTTTGCCTCATTGCCTGTCTAGAACATCCAGTACAGTGTTGAATACAAGTGGCAAAAGTAGACAGCCTTGCCTATTTCTGATCTTAGCAGAAAGGCATTTCAGTCTTTTACCATTAAGTAGGGTGTTAGCTGTAGGTTTTTCACAAATTAAGGAAATAACCTTCTATTCCAAGTTTAATGAGAATTTTTTATCATGACTGAATGTTGAATTTTATCAAAACCTTTTCTGTATCTATTGAGATGATCGTGTGAATTTCGTTCTTTATTTTCACTGATATATATATATATATATATATATATATATATATATATATATATATATATATATATATATCCCCAAAGGGCTTCTCTGATTTATGTTAGCATCTTGGCACCTGTAGGCATTTTCATCACCCATCTCATGATCAAGGGTCAGCTTTGTGGTCACATAAAAGAAAAAAAGGTGACCACAACGCCAGTGTCACTTCACTGTTATCTCCCAGCTCCTCCTGGTAAATTCATTGGGGAGGCAGAAGGCTGCTGCTTTTGCTGGTAAATTTTTGCTCTGGGGCCTGTGGCCTGTCTGCACACAGGTTCTGGATGAAGCATTCTGGTCCTGCCTGTCCGGACAGGAAGTCTGCAACCTTCTCATATTTCAGAGCAAGAAGAGTCTGCTCAGATTCAAGAGAGACTGCCCAAGAATTCCAAGGTCGGTGCAAAAGCAGTGAGTACAAAAGGCTCTGTGGATACTGCACCTGGTTTGCTCACCAGCCCAGGGGTTGCAGGGGTTTGTCTTCTTTGGGCTCCATGTTGGGCACCATGAAATATCCAAAGTTCAGAAATAGCCAAAGTAAAACCAATTAATCACTGAAGTAGCAATTGGTAAAAATATATTGTGCACATACCAAAAAATAAAATTAAAAGTTTGCAAACCTGGAGCATTGGAACCAAAACATGGAAATGAGGCTCAGGAGGGTACTATTACAAAGCAGTTTATATAGTGAAAAAGCAGTGTTTTCACAGTGTTTGATAATTAAGTTAAATTAATGACTAAACTGGTTTCTCCTCTCAGGGAACCTTCAAGGCTGGTTTTCCAATTGCTTGCCTCTGTCTACAAGAAAATTTGATGAGATTTTGACAGGAATTATGTTAAACCTACAGATGAATTTAGGGAAAATTAACATTTTTACTATGTTGAGTCTTCTAATCCATGAACATAGTATGTTTATCCATATATTGAGGGCTTCTTTTTTTTTTTTTATAGTCACATAATATTTTATTTACTGACCTCTCTGAAACATGTCAAAATTTGTAATGGCTAATGGAACTTTCCATATTGAAATGTTGCTCAACACGACAAATTCCTAGCAAAAAGTATTTTAATGTATGAATCAACATGTGAACGTTACATTCAGGTTACAGATAAAAGATAAATATCAAATAATATCATACTTTTGGTTTAATGGAAAATATAAGTTGTGCCAGTCATGCTTAACACCTTGGTTAAGCAAAGAGAGAAATGAGAAGGGAGGTGAGAGGTATACAAAGATTTAACAGTTTACATAATTCATAGCCCTTCTGAGAAACAGGAAATATATGGCAAATATTTCTGTAATATGGTACTTTCAGTCCATCAGTGATCGTTCTGTTCGTGCATTTAAAAGAACAGTTCAGTGTTTTGAGCACTGAAAGCTAGATTCAAAGTAAGTCTGCTCAACAAGATAATACTATGAATCCTTTATATTAAAATATATTGTTTAAATTTGGAAAGTTTAAGGTAAAGCATAGCTGTTTTCCTAAGTACTTTGGGGTACAATCAAGATACCACTGTACATAATCAGTATACTGCTGTACAGTTAATTCTAGTTATACATTTGGTGGTCATCAACAGTACAAATTTTATGCTCTAAAAGAAATCTATTAATCCAGCAAAAATGGTTACATTTAATGTTTTTTAAAGATGGATATACTAAATTTAAGGAAGAATATGATATGCTTTTCTTGACATCTCAATTTCAATTACTGATACAAATTTACCAAAAGAAATAATTATATGTTTTGCCTTGCATCAAATAATCTGAAAAGTTTCTGAGATAGATGCATTTCTTGTTCAATTTCCAAAAATAAATAAAGGTTTTCTAATTGAAAGCATTTACATTCCTAGCTCTCTAAAATAAACATTTTTTAAAAGTACAAAAAGAAAAAAGAAAACGAAAACAAACCAAAAAAAGTACCAAAAAAAAATGATCTCAGGTCTTCTGAATAACCTTAGTTACATAAAGTATTTTCTATCTCAAAGTCAAAAGACATTTACTTCTAAGAACATGGCAAACAGTCTTCATTTCAAACCCTGCAGTCTGTTTCCATGGCAACACTGCGGGATTCCTTGGCTACCATAAGTCTCATTAGTTGACTGTGGAATTTCTCAATCTTCTTTACATCTTGAGCTTGGTCTGTTCTATACACCAACCAAACTAAATCATCTGTTACTTTCATACACAAACTCCCATCAGCATGTCTATATTTGAGAACCACACCTGCCTTCATAGGGTCAGCGAGGTAGAGTTTCTCGGCCGCGACTGGACTCCTACCAAGTCTGGTACTGCGGCATCGTGGGCCCCGCAGCACAATGGGAGAAAGAGGCAAGGTCAGAACCAGAGCCGGCGCAACCCGGCCCACCTA
Organism: Rhinolophus sinicus; assembly: GCF_036562045.2. Classification (NCBI taxonomy): domain Eukaryota; kingdom Metazoa; phylum Chordata; class Mammalia; order Chiroptera; family Rhinolophidae; genus Rhinolophus; species Rhinolophus sinicus. The sequence goes on along the minus strand of NC_133765.1, from coordinate 19,775,621 downwards.
CCTACCCTAGGTACCTAGCTCCCACTTTTAGGGCTTCTTTTATTTATTTCTTCAGAATTTTGTAATTTTCATTAGATAGATTCTATTCGTATTTTGCTAGACTTATACCTAAGTATATATTTTTAAAATACAATGATTGATTACATTCATTGACTTTCAAATAATGAACCAGTCCTGCATACCTTGAATAAATTCCACTTGGTCATGGTGTATTATTCTATTTGTACATTGTTGAATTTGATTTGCTTAAAAAAATTTTTGAGAGTTCTAGTGTCTAAATTCATGAGATATTCATCTGTAGATTTTTTTTCTGAGCTGTCTTTGTCTGTATTTGGTATGAGGATAATACTAGTCTCATTAAATGAGTTAGGAAGTAAACCTTCCACTTTTATATTCTAAAAGAGATTGTGTTGATTTTTTAATGTTAGGTAAAATTCTCCAGTGAAACCATTAGGGAGATTTTTTTTTGAGGGATTTTAAATTACAAATTCAAATTCTTTAATAGTTATAAGATTATTAAGGTTATCTACTTCACCTTGGCTGAGGTTTGGTAGTTTGTGGTTTTCAAAATATTGGTCCATTTCTTCTAAGTCCAGTAGTGTAAAGTTGTTTGTAGTATTCCCTTATTATCCTTTTAATAGCTGCATGATCTGTTGTGATATCCCATTTAATCCTAATATTGTAATTTTGATTATTTGTCAGTCTGGCTAGAGTTTTGTCAAATTATTGATTTTTATCCAAAGAAATAGCTTTTTGTTTCATTAATTTTCTCTCTCTCTTTCTCTTTTAATTTCATTGATCTCTGCTCTTAGCTTTATTTTTTAAATTCTTTTTGCTTTAAGTTTATTTTTATTTTTCTAGTTTCTTGAGGTGGGAACTTAGATTATTAATCTTTACTATTTTCTAATGTAAACATTTTAGTGCTATAAATTTCCCTCTCAGCACTGCTTTAACTGCATCTCTCAAATTTTGATATGTTGTATTTTTCATTTTCATTTATTTGTAGATTGTTAAAATTTCCTTTGATATTTATTATTTTATCCATGGATTATTTTAAAGTTCTTGTACATTGTTTTGTCTCCAAGAGTTTGAAGATTTTCCTGTCATCTTTCTGTTATTAGTTTCTAGTTTTATTACATTCTGGTCAGAGTATATATACTATATGACTTCAATTTTTTTTCATATGTTAAGATTTGATTTTTCTTAAGGTTTTTTATTAAAATATAGCTAACATACAATATTATATTAGTTTCAGGTGTGCCCCATGGTTATTCTGCATTTATATACCTAAAGAAGTGATCACCATAATAAGTCCAGTAACCATCTGATACCATATCACTCTATCACAATATTATTGACTATATTATCTATGCTGTACATTACATGACTAATTTGTTTTATACCTGGAAATTGAACCTCTTATTCCCCTTCACCTTTCCCCCCATTTCAAGAACATTTGATATTCAGTATTATTCTATATTAATTCCAGGTGTACAGCATAGTAGTTAGACATTTATGTTATTTGAGAAGTGATCCCCCTGACTAGTCAAGTCCCACCTAGCACTATACATAGTTATTACCATATTACTGACTATATTCCGTATGATTTACTTTACATCCCATGACTATTTTATAACTACCAATTTGTACCTCTTAATCCCTTCACTTTTTTCACCCCACCCCCAACCCCCTCCCATCTATCACCCCGATAAATCTAGTACCCATATGACACCATATATAGTTATTACAATGTTATTGACTATATTCCTTATACTGTACCCTACATCCCCATGACTACTTTGTAACAGCCAATTTATACTTATTAATCGCTTCCACTTTTTTACCTACCCTTAACTCCCCTCTTACCTTGCAAGCATCAAATTGTTGTCTGTGTCTATGAGTTTGTTTCTGGTTTTTTTGTTTATTGATTTTGTTCTTTCAATTCCACATATAAGCTAAATCACATTGCATCTGTCTTTCTCTTTCTAACATACCCCACTCAGCACAATATCCTGCTGCAGGTGGCAAGAGCCTATTTCCTTTCATAGCCGAGCAATACTCCATTATCGATGGACACCCAGACAGCCTCCACATCTTGGTCACTATAAACAATGCTGCAATGAACATGGATGCACATGTCCCCTCAAAGTAGCATTTTGGGTTTCTTTGGATAAATACCCAGAATTGGGATTACTGAGTCCTTCTTTGTCTCTTGTTACAGCCTTTGTTTTAAAGTCTACTTTAAAGTCTACTGGTCAAGATGGCTGAGTAGGTAAATGCTGAGCTTACCTCCTCTCACAACCACATCAAAATTACAACTAAATTACAGAACAACCATCATGAGAATCACCTGAAGTCTAACTGACCCAAAGCCCTACAACTAAGGACATACAGAAGAAGCCACCTCAAGACTGGTAGGAGGGGCAGAGACACAGAATGGGCTGGTCCCACATTTGCGTGTGACCATTAAAAATTGTGAGGGATATTGCAGGTGCGGAGATTATCCCTCCCTGGAGGAACGAGAGGTCCCAGCCCCACACCAGGCTCCCTATCCCAGGGTTCTAGTGCTGGTGAAAGAAGTCCCCATAACTCTGACTGTGAAAACAGTGGATACTGTGGCTGAGTGAGATGGTGGCTGCAGTCCTAGGCGCTCCTCTTAAAGGGCCCATGCATGGACTTACTAGCTGATGGACTCACGTGCTCTGAGCTCCAGTGCTGGGGCAGCAGCTCAAAAGACACCAGGGATATACGGGGAGGAACTGAGTTGTCTGGCTTCAGTGTGAGGGTTGAAGAGGTAGCTCTCTCTTGGACAGAGAAGCTGGAGGAAGCCATTGTTTCTTTGCTGAGCCCCCCTCCCCCATCCCAGCATGCATACACAGGCAGCTACTGTATCTGCATCTCCATCAACCTAGCTAACATCCTTAGTTCTCCCCACCCTGGAGAGTCCCTGAGACTCCACCCCACCCAAATTGCGAGCACTCTCAAGACAGTTCCAGTGGCTTTTCCATACAAACCATCTGTCTTGGCTCATGCTGTGGACTTTCCTAAAATCTCTCAAAAGTTCACAAACCCAAACAAGCAGCATCTGGCTTTGGTTTGTCCCACACCTCTGGCTGAGCAGGCTAAGCCTGGCACTAAGCTTATATGTAGATAACTACATATCTACCGACACATACTTTAAATGTAAATGAATTAAATGCGCCAATCAAAAGATAGGGTGACTGCCTAGTGGTGAAGTCTCCCTGATCACCTGAGCTGGGTACTCCAGGTATGTCCCTTGTGTGGGCTGTGTGTGCCCTCCTGTTGTAGTTGAGACTTCATTGCTGTTTGCACATCAGTAGGAGGGATGGCCCTGTGGGCTGGATGGTTGTGAGGACTGGCCGTGACTACAGTGGAAGAGCTGTGGTGCAGGGACTGAGCCTATGGAGCAGGATTTGCTTTAGCAGGGCTCTGGTGCCTACCCAGCCTGCCCTTTGGGTGTGTCATCCTTGGAGGTGGCCAGGTGATGCTCTGGCTCACTCTGAAGCTGGTCACTGGGCATGCAAGCCCCAGGCCTCCTGGGTGGGAACCCACTGCAGGCCAAGTTCAGCCGCAGACTGTGCAGTGCCTGGGGCCACCTGGCATGAAGCACAGAGTAATCCACTGATGGCTGACGCCTGCACTGGGCTTGGAGATGCCTTGAGAGGCCAAGCCACAAACTGAGGTGAATGCCACTAGTGCTGGGCTTATGCCTACTCAGTAAGAGATATGGGACATGGAGAAGCCAGATGCTGCTTGTTTGGGTTTTGTGAACCTTTGAGAGATTTTAGGGAAGTCAGCATCTTGAGCCAAGACAAGCTGTTTGTACATAAAAGCCACTGGAAAGGGATTGGAAGTACCCAAAAGTTGTGTTGGGTGGGGTCTCAGGTAATCAGTCACCAGGGTGGAGCGAATAAATGGTGTTAGGTTGATGGAGACTTCAATATCTGTTAAGGTTTACTTTATGACCCAGGATATGCTTTACCCTAGGCACTAGAAAAGTATATATATTCTGTTCTTAGATGGAGTTTTCTATAAAGGTCCATTAAATCCTTTTGGTTGATGGTTTTGTTCAATTCTTCTATATCTTTTCTGATTTTCTGCCTAGTAGTTTTATCAATTGCTGAGAATTATATGCTAAAACTCCCAACAATAATTGTGGACTTGTCTGTTTCTCCTTTTATTTCTATCAGTTTTGCTTACATGTTTTGAAGCTCTGATGTTTGGTGCACATACATTTAGATTGCTATATTATCTTGGTGGATTAATCCTTTTATCATTATGTGTTGTCCCTCTTTGTCTCTAGTAATTTTCTTTGCTCTAAAGTCTACTTTATCTATCTACTATTAATATAGCTATTCCTGTTTTAAATTAATGTTTGCATGATAGATCTTTTCCATCCTTTTAAGTTTTTTCATTTTTTATTAGTTTCATGTGTACAAAACACTATAATTGTTAGACATTTATCATTTGTACCCCTCACAAAGTGATAACCTCCCTGCCCCAATCTACTATCCCTCTGACATCACCTATAGCCATTACATTTCCACTGTGTCTATTCCTTATGCTGTACTCCACTTCTTGTAAATATATATGTATATACATATATATACATATATATTTATAAAATTATAGTTGACATTCATTATTACTCAGCTTCAGCTTCAGGTGTACAGCGCAGTGATCAGGCATCTATAGTATCCCTGAAATGGTCTCCCTAATAAGACAAGTGTCCATCAGGTATCCTACAAAATCTTTACAACATTATTGATTATATTCCCCAAATTGACTTTCATGTCCCCATGGCAATCTTGTGGTTACTAATTGTGCTTTTTAATCCCCTCACCTGCCCCTCTTATCCCCATCCCCCCATCTAGCAACCCTCAGTTTTTCCTCTATGTCTCTGATACTGTTTCTGATTAGTTCATTCATTTATTCTATCATTTATTCTATTCTTTAGATTCCACATATAAGTGAGATCATATAGTATTTGTCTTTCTCTGTCTGACTTATTTCACTTAGCATAATGTTCGCTAGGTCCATCCATATCATTACAAATGGTAAGATTTCGTTCTTCTTTATGACTGCATAATGCTCCATTGTATAATGTACCACACTTTCTTAATCCAGCCGTCTACCAATGGGCATTTTGGTTGTTTCCATGTTTTGGCTATTGTGAATAGTGGTGCAATAAACATAGGGGTGCATAAATTTTTTTTGAATTAGCATTTTGGAATTCTCTGGATAGATACCCAAGAGGGGAATTGCTGGGTCAAAAGGTAGTTCCATTTCAATTTTTTCAGATACCTCCATACTGTTTTCCATAGTGGCTGCACCAATCTGCAAACCCACCAGCAGTTCACGAGGGATCCCTTTTCTTCACATCCTCGCCAGCACTTATTTGTTGATTTAGTGATGATAGCCATTTTGACTGGGGTGTGGTGGTATCTCATTGTGGTTTTTATTTGCATCTCTTTTGTTGAGGTTGAGCATTTTTTCATATGTCCATTTGCCCTCTGTATGTCCTCTTTAGAAAAATATCTCTTCATGTCCTCTGCCCATTGTTTTTTGGAGTTGAGTTGAATGAGTTTTTAAAATAAATTTTGGATATTAACCGCTTATCAGATATGTCGTTGACAAATATCTTCTCCCATTCAGTAGGATCCCTTTCTGTCTTATTGATGATTTCCTTTGCTGGGAAAAAACATTTAGTTTGATGTAATTACGTATGTTTATTTTTTCTATTACTTCCCTTGCCCTAGGGGATATAGCAGTAAAAATATTACTCCGGGTAATGTCTCTAAACTTTCTTCCTATATTTTCTTCTAGGAGTTTTATGGTTTCAGATCTTACATTTAAGTCTTTAATCCATTTTGAATTTATTCTTGTATATGGTGTAAGGAGGTGGTCCAGCTTCATTTTTTTGCATGTGCCTGTCCAGCTTTCCCAGCACCATTTATTGAACAGACTGTCTTTACCCCAAAGTAAATTCTTGCTTCCATTAAATGACCATATAGGCATTGATTTATTTCTGGGCTGTCTATTCTGTTCCATTGATCTATGTGTCTGTTTTTATGCCAGTATCATGCTGTTTTGATTACTATAGCTTTGTAGTATAATTTGATGTCAGGTATCATGATACCTCCCACTTTATTCTTATATCTCAAGATGGCTGAGGCTATCTGCGGTCTTTTACGGTTCCATATAAATTTTAGGATTATATGTTCTATTTCTGTGAAAAATGTTCTTGGAAGTTTGACAGGAATTGCGTTGAATCTGTATATTGTCTTAGGCAATATGGACATTTTAAGGATATTAATTCTTCCTATCCATGAGCATGGTATGTGTTTCCATGTATTTGTATCTTCTCTAATTTCTCTCTTCAGTGTCTTATAATTTTCTGAGCACAGGTCTTTTGCTTCTTTGGTTAAATTTTTTCCAGGGTATTTTATAGTCTTTGAAGCAATTGTAAACGGTACTGTTTTCTTAATTTCTCCTTCTGGTATTTTATTATTGGGATATACAAATGCAACTGATTTTTGAATATTAATTTTGTATCCTGCTACTTTACTAAATTCATGTATCATTTCTAATAGCTTTTGGTGGACCCTTTGGGGTTCTCTATATATAGTATCATGTCATCTGTATGTAATGACTATTTTACTTCCTCCTTACCAATTTGGATGCCTTTGATTTCTTTTTCTGGTCTGATTGCAGTGGCTAGACCTTCCAGAACTACATTGAATAGAAGTGGAGAAAGTGGGCAACCTTGCCTTGTTCCTGATCCTAAGGGGAATGGTTTTAGCTTTTCCCTATTGAGTATGATGATAGCTCTGGGTTTATCATATATGGCCTTTATTATGTTGAGATATGGTCCCTCTTAAGAGTTTTTATCATTAGTGGCTGCTGGGTTTTGTCAAATGCTTTTTCTGCATTTATTGATATGATCATATGATTTCTATTTTTCATGTTGTTAATGTGATGTGTCACATTAATTGATTTTGTGGATGTTGAACCAACTTTGCATACCAGGAATGAATTCCACTTGATTATGGTATATGATCTTTTTAATGTATTGCTGAATTCTGTTTGCTAATATTTTGTTGAGGATTTTTGCATCTATGTTCATTAGGGATATTGGCCTGTAGTTTTCTTTTTTTGTAATATCTTTGTCTGTGTTTGGGATCCGGGTGATAGTAAAAAGGGTTTGGGAGCCATCCCCCCTTCTGGATTGTTTGGAATCGTTTGAGGAGAATAGTTGATAATTCTTTTTCGAATGTTTTGTAAAATTCACCTGTAAAGCCATCTGGTCCAGGGCTTTTGTTTGTTGGGAGCTTGTTGATTACTGATTCAATTTCCCTGGTAGTAATCAGTCTATTCAGGTTTTCCATTTCTTCTTGAGCCAGCCTTGGAAGGTTGTATGCTTCTAGAAAATAGTCCATTTCTTCCATATTGTCTAATTTCTTGGCATATAGTTGCTCATAGTAATTTCTTTAAATCTTTTGTATTTCTGTGGTGTGTGTTGTCACTTCTCCTCTTTCATTTCTGATTTTATTAATTTGGATCCTCTCTCTCTTTGTTTTGATGAGTCTAGCTAAAGGTTTGTCAATTTTGTTTATCTTTTCGAAAAACCAGCTCTTGGATTCATTGATCTTTTGTATTGTTTCTTTTGGTCTCTATTTCATTTACTTCCACTCTGATCTTTATTATCTCCTTCTTTGTACTCCCTTTGGGCTTACTTTGCTGTTCTTTATCCAGATCCCTTAAGTGTAAGGATAAACGGTTGATTTGTGATTTTTCTTGTTTCTTTAGGTAGACCTGAATTGTTACGAATTTCCCTCTTACGACTGCTTTTACTGCATCTCATAGATTTTGGGTCATTATGTTTACGTTTTTGTTTGTCTCGAGATATCTTTTGAGTTCTTCCTTGGTCTCATTGTTGACCCATTCATTATTTAGTGGCATGTTATTCAGCCTCGATGTATTTGTGTGTCTTCCAGTTTTTCTCCTGGAGTTGATTTCTAATTTCATAGCACTGTGGTCAGTGAAGACCCTTGGTATGATTTAAATTTTCTTAAATTTTTTTGAGACTTGTTTTGTGGCCTAACACGTGATCTATCTTGGAAAATGTTCCATGAGCGCTTAAGAAGAATGTGTATTCTGCAACTTTGGGGTAAAAATGCTCTGAAAATGTCAATTAAATCCAACTGGTCCAATGTGTCATTTAAGGCCACTGTTTCCATATTTATTTTCCATCTGGAGGACCTGTCCCTTGTTGTCAGAGGTGTGTTGAAGTCTCTTACTATGATAGTGTTATCTCTGTCTTTTGATCTCTGTCTTTATGTCAGTCAATATCTGTTTTATATATTTCGGTGCTCCTATGTTGGGTGCATAGATGTTTACTAGGGTTATGTCCTCCTGTTGGATCGATCCCTTTATTATTATGTAGTGCCCATCTTTGTCTTTTAATATATTCTTCATTTTAAAGTCTATTTTGTCAGATGTAAGTATTGCTGTTCGAGCTTTTTTTCTCATTTGCATCTGCATGAAATATCTTAACTCCATCCCTTCACTTTCAGCCTGTGTGTGTCTTTTGATCTGAGGTCTCTTGTATACAGCATATGCAAGGGTCTTCTTTTCTTATCCACTCAGCCACCCTAAGTCTTTTGATTGGAGCATTTAATCCATTTACATTTACAGTGATTATTGATAGGTACATAGTTATTGCCATTTTGTTATTTGTGTTTCTGGTCTTCATTAGTTAGATTGTTTTCATCTTTCTTCTGTTTACAGAAGCCCTTTTAACATTTCCTGCATTGCTAGCTTGGTGGTAATGAATTCCTTTAGCTTATTCTTTTCTGGGAAGCTCTTCATCTCTCCTTCGATTTAATGATAGTCTTGCTGGATAAAGCAATCTCGGTTGTAGGCCTTTGTTTTTCACCACTTTGAATACTTCCTGCCATTCCATTCTGGCCTGCAAAGTTTCTGTGGACAAGTCATTTGATAGTCTTATGGGAGTTCCCTTGTATGTAACCCTCTGTCTTTCTCTTGCTGCCATTAGGATTCTCTCTTTGTCTATAACCTTTGCCATTTTAACTATAATGTGTCTTGGTGTGGGCCTGTTTGGGTTCATCTTGGTTGGAACTCTCTGCACTTCCTGGGCTTGTATGTCGGTTTCCTTCACCAGGTTAGGGAAGTTTTCAGACATTATTACTTCAAATATGTTCTCGATCCCTTGTTTCCTCTCTTCACCTTCTGGTATTCCTATGATGCGCATGTTGTTGCGCTTGATGATTTCCCAGAGGTCTCTTAAACCATCTTCATTGTTTTTTATTCTTTTTCTTTTTGTTGTTCCGCTTGGATGATCTCTGCCAGCTTGTCTTCTAAATCGTTGATTCGATCCTCTGCCTCATTCAACCTGCTGGCGATTCCTTCAAGTGTGTTCTGTGTTCTTTATTTCAGTTACTGTATTCTTTAGTTTCAACTGGTTGTTATTTATGATTTCTCTATCCTTCCTTATGTCATCACTAAAATCCTTAAACATTGTTATCATCAGTGGTCTGAGCTCTGTCTCTGACAGGTTGGTTACCTCTATTTCATTTGGTTCCAGTTCTAAAGGTTTCTTCTGTTCTTTTATTTGGGACATTTTTGTTCCCCCATTCTGGCTGACTGTGTTTGCTTCGATGTATTAGGTAGATCTCCTAGGGTTCTCAGTCTTTGCTGGGTGGTCTTATGTAGTATGTGTCCTTTATATTTGACTTGTACCACTTCCCTATTCTCCTGTACATGTGCTCCAAAGGTGACCCTTGTGTTGTGTTTGTTCTCCTGTTAAAGTTGAGCTTTAATTGCTTTTGGCTTGTCAGTAGGTGGGATTGACTTCTAGGCTGTCTAGTTGTGAGAATTGGTTCTGCCCTCCATGGATGAGCCGCTGCGTGAGAGTTGACCGCCCAGATGAGACTTAGCCCCTATGGGCTCTTGTGCCTGTAGAGAATTAGCTGTTGGCAGCTAATGTCACTTGTAGGTCAAACCCGGTAATACTCTGGTTTGGTCTGGAGTTGGTCTCTGGATATCTTGTAGGGCCCTGGTGTAGGGCAATTTCAGAACAAAACAAATCAACAAGCACAACAACAACAGCAAAGAAAAAAACAAATACACTCACATGTAAAAAGAATTGACAACCCACACTCAACACAGGCAAAAATATCAAAAATACATACACACACACACACATACACACACAAAAATCAATACAGAAAAATGGAAAGAGGGAGGAAAAGTAGGACAGGGAAGAGAAAAAAGAGAGAAAGAGGGGAAAATATATATATATGTACATATAATATATGCTAAAAATGATAGTCATACAAAAAAAAAAACTTTTTGCCTTAAACCCACCAAACAATCTCCGGGTTGTCCTCTGTTGTACAAAGAGTCCTCTATGTCTTGTGCAGGCAGATCTGGCCATCTGATGCCCAGAGTAACCCTGGCCCTGCAGTTCTAGATGAGTGGGGCTATGAGGTGTGGTTGGTAGTTTCTACAAAGTCAGTGCACTTTCTGCTCTCACCTGCACATACGCGCACTGAGAGCACCACAACCGGCCACTGGGACGTGGGCTTCTCTGTGCACAGGTCTCCTGAGTCTTAGGGCACTTCTTCCATTGGGGGTTGTGGAGGGCTGGAGATTTCTGAGCCACTGAAAGCTCAGAGCTGCCTCTGCCACCTGTTGTTAACCCCTGCATGTGTCTCTGCAGCTGTAATTGTCTTGCCGCAGCAGCAGCCCAGAAAAGGGGTGGGCTGGGAAGGGAGGTGTCTGCCATCTCCAAGCCCAGCAGTGTCACACTCTTCCCAGCCTCTTCCCTAGGTCACAGTTGCAAAGCGGCTTTTTCCAGGTCCTGAGCACTACGGCTCCTGTCATCTGACATACTCCTCAGTACAGGGACCAGCTAGAGACTCTGGAAGGGCGGGGCTAGGATTGCTGTGGGAGAGTGGGGGAAGGGGCCCAGGTATGGCTTTTGCTTTTTTGTTTGACCTAGGGACCTGCTGGAGATCTCCGATGAGGTCACTGCCTCAAACATGGGGTAAGCTGCTGTCTCTGCAGGAGAGATCAGCTGTGGGACGCAGAGAAAGAGCCCACCTCCTGGCTCTTGTGATCTCTGTTCTGTGTCCTGGGGCCCCCGCGTCTCCACAGCCACGGATGCAGGCCCCGTCTCCACTCCGCTCCCTTCCCTCTTCCCCTGCTCTCCTAGTTTGCGCACCTTTGAGTAATCTTTGTATGAGCCTCTTAGCTGTTCTGTGTGATGAGCAGAGAGTCCTTTGATGGTTTATACACGTTAAATTTGTGGTAAGTTCCAGAGAACTCAAGACCACATCGCTGCTGCCATTCCTCTAGACTCCATTCTTTGATTCAGCTGAGCTGGTGGTAGAATCTAGTGCTTTACAAGGATTGTGCTGAATGGAATATTAAACCATTGGGTTTATTCCTGCTCCATGCTCCAATGCACTGCAGGGAAATGTTCCATTCTCACCAATAATGGTGACCCAACCATGCTCTGACCTCTAAGAAGAGTGGGATTCAGGGCTTTTGGCAGCTAATGTCACTTTAGAGATACACATCTTTAGACAGTGCTGGAATCATGGGGAAAGAGATGCTCTATTTCCATTGGCTGACAGGATATGACGTCATCCAGTGGCGGTTGGTGGGCATCTTGCTTTCATAAAGGGAAAGACCACCTGAGAATGACACCAGCACAAAGGAAAGGAGACAAAGCCAACAAGTCAGGGGAGATGATTCCTGTTGACATCACTGAGTGCCCAGGAAGGAGAATCTCTCACAGAAGCCCCTGTGGACTTCCTGTAATATCTCATTGGCCAAAATGGTGTCATGAGTCCTTGCCTCATCCAATCGCTAGCAGGGGGTTGGGGGAGGGGAGTGTTTGCCATAACTGACTTGGACCAACTGTGATTCCTTCAAATTGAGCATCCACAGGAAGAAGGCAGCATGTGTGCTATGTGAGCAAGCAACACCTTCCTGCCACAAAAGAGATATGGACAAGGGAGCTGAGGGTTCAAAGCCAAAGGAACAGAAGACCAAGAGGGTACAACATGCAAAGGTGCATAGTTGTGCCAATTAAGTTCAGTATTACATCACTCCACGCTCCTCAAACTGGAAGATACAAAACAAGAGTACCCAATACATCTTTCTGAAGCAAGATATTTATTGGAAGGTTTATAAAAGCAAGTAGTTTCATAAGACCCATCCATCCCCTTCCCACAGAGCAGGGGAGGGAAGAAGGGCCCAAGGAAAAACCATCGTCTCTGAAGTTGCACCCAGCTGGGAGCCGAAGTGGTAGACCTGCAACGAGGGTGGTCCCTCCTCTTGTCTGCCAGGAGGCTCCAGGCCGTCTTCCAAGGAGGTGAGTCTTATTCTATCCCTGCCTTTGCCTACCAGAATGTAAAGGGGCTTTACGTGACTGTTTGTAGTGCCCCTTTTTGGGTGGTAGACAAAAGATCTTCCTAAAAAAGTTCAAGCACCTCCTAGCCATGCGCCACCGGCCCTGTTTATTTTCTTCTGTGTTTCCACTGTTGCTGGTGGTGCTGTGGCTGGAAAGAGAGTCCCCAGGGTGACACTGGGGTGCTGGGCTAAGGACGGTGGTGCTGGAACCAGGGTTGAACGCTGGCGTGGCGGTCCTGGAGCCTGGTCTGTGCTCGGGCGTGGCGGTCCTGGAGCCTGGTCTGTGCTCGGGCGTGGCGGTCCTGGAGCCTGGTCTGTGCTCGGGCGTGGCGGTCCTGGAGCCTGGTCTGTGCCCGGGCGTGGCGGTCCTGGAGCCTGGTCTGTGCTCGGGCGTGGCGGTCCTGGAGCCTGGTCTGTGCTCGGGCGTGGCGGTCCTGGAGCCTGGCCTGTGCTCCGGCGTGGCGGCCCTGGAGCCAGGTCTGTGCTCTGGCGTGGCGGTCCTGGAGCCTGGTCTGTGCTCCGGAGTGGTGGCCCTAGAGCCCCAGCAGTGCCAGGGAGGGGGAAGCTCGATAGTGGCGTTCCTGGGCCCCCAGCTGCGCTCAGGACTGGCGGTCTTGGCTCCTGTGCTAAATGGGGGGCTGATGGTCCTGGGCTCACTAATGGTGGTGCTGGACTCTGGGATGGCTGAAGAACCGCCAGACTCTTGGGACTTCTGCCCTGGCTTGTGGTCCACAGGCTCCTGCTCTGCCTTCTGGGAACTGAGCCACTCTGTCTGGAAACCGGACCACTCTGAATGAAACTTTTCTGGGGAGGGGCTGCGGCTCTGGAGCTTAGGAGAATGGAAGGGTTTCACCTTGATGGTACGGTATGTGTATTTTGGTTTTTGGCTGCACAAGATGTAATACGTGGCTGTGATGTTATTATACTTGTGGTTTGGCACTACGCCCTTGATTTCTTCCTGCTGAAAGCCAAGATTAACCATCTCTGATATTACCCAGGGGTCTATGACATCCCTGGGTGGCTCAACATATGGCTTCAGTTCTTCCTCTTGATCCATGTTCAGCCATGGATGTGGCATGAAATCCTTTAGATTGTCTCTTTGCTCAGGATTGAGTGTCAGCATTTTTCTGAGTAGGTTTTCTACTTCATAGGATAGATAAGATGGTATATCATACTCCTCACGGTCTAACCTCTCCACCAGCTCTTCCAGGCTGATCTCCATAAAAGGGATGATGTTTGTAAGCATCTCATGCAGCAACACGCCCAGGCTCCAGGTGTCCGCAGCACAACCACTGTATATTTTGCCCTGGAACACTTCTGGAGCTGTATAAAAAAGTGTGCCACAAAACGTGCTGAGGTGACGGACATTGGAGGGAGCTCCAAGGCCGAAGTCTGTAAGTTTAACATTCAGGTAAGGGTCTAACAGCACGTTTTGTGGCTTCAGGTCCCGGTGAGCAACGCCCTTCTCATGGCAGTAGTGCACTGCTGACACCAGCTGCCGGAAGACGCGACGGGCCCTGCCCTCCGACATGCGGCCGTACTCATTCAGGTAGTCCATCATGTCACCTGTGGGCACGAACTCCATGACCAGGTAGAGGTATTCCGCTGAGCTGAGCACGTGGAATAATTGGATGATGTTAGGGTGGTGCAAGTCTACCATGCAGCGGACTTCTTGCAGGAGAAATCTGCGTAGTTTCTTACAGCCCCATTGTTTGATGATTTTCACAGCCACCTTCGTCTTTGTCAGAATGTGTTCACCCAACACTACCCTGCCAAAGGTGCCCTCTCCGATGAATTCCTGGAGCTTGTAATGAGCACTGATGGGCTCCCCGTCAATACGGATTTCTCTAATGTGACATGCCATGGTGACTCGCTGGCTACGCTCACTGACGACTAACTACGATACTAACGATACTAACTACGCTGACTATATATACTAAGGGAATTTACGGTGCTAATAAACAATAACTATACTAACTACGCTGACTATACTAAGGGAACAAGGAGAAAACACGCTACAAGGTCCAAGTCCAACAGGTCACCACAATCAGCTTCCTGGGCTATAACGGACAGAAAGCTCAGCCCAGCCAGGGCCTTATATAGCAGTTTGGGGTAATTCCATCACACTGGTGCTTTATGAGCTCAGAGCCAGAAACTGACCCTCTATGGCTAAGGATAAACTACAGTGGTTTTCTCAGTTTGGGGTTTCAAGACCCCTTTACTCTGAAAAAAAGGGGGACCCCCCTCAAAGAAATTTTTGTTTATGTGGGTTATTAAAGACTGATATTTACTTTCTTAGAATTTGAAGTCTGTAGGATACTTAAAAAAAGAAAAAAAGACATGAATTAGAATGTTTTTCCAGGGGCAGATAGTGTTGTATTTTGAAAAGCCCCTAAGATGATTTGTTTCCACTCCTTCAGCCAAGAAATGGTGCTGCCCTTTAAGAAGTACTACTTGGGTGTATAATAAAGTAACTTTTATGTAAAATGTTCATTTAAAAGGTATCTACAAGCAATTGTTCTTTAAAACTACCTTGTGCTTAGTAATACTGTAGTTTAGCTGAGTAGTTCCCTCAGAAAATACTTTCAGGTGTGTATTCATTTTGGATACCTTCAGGGTTTTTTTGTTTGTTTTGTTTTTAAATAAATGGAACCCTGTTAAAAGTGAATTTGCTTCCAAAAGTGGCTACTTTATAGGCATAAAATTGGCTGGGCTCAGGGGAGTCAGATTGAAATAATGCTAAGGACACAAAGTCTAAAAATTTTCACCATTGATTCAATCCAGTTAATTGTTTGCACAATTTCAGTTTCACAATTTCCATAAGTGTTGTCTATTTTTCTCTAATTAGTTAATTATCATATGTATTGACATATGATGTTCAATGTTCATCATTGAACAATGTTCAATACATTGTTTAGAACAGATTTTTTTGTCAATTTTTGTATCAGTTTAAAATAATCTATTTCAAATCATGGGAAAATCGTGAATATTTACTGAGTATATTGGATCTGATCTCAGTTTTCTTGAAGAGATACTTTTTTTCTTTAAGCTCTGCCTGATCCACTGTACTGAAGCTCCAGACATAGCTGAAACATTTTAAAACTAAACCATTCACCCCTTCAGACTATACCTCCCATCTTTCTCCATTAGCAGCACACAAAATGGAATGAAAGAAACATCTTGGAATTATTATAATTCAATGCTTTTGGATAACTTATTTATTCCATATGTTTTGTGCCAAGTGTGTTTTTTTTCTTAAAATTCATTCATTCACTTCTGTCTTCCTCACCAGCTCCCTGATGCCATTATTTTTCCATTAGTGAACTCTGATGCACCTCTTCCTTTGGTCTTTGATCTGTCGCGAGCCTTTCAACACTCTTCTCGGTGGTGTTTTGGATCCTACGGAATGCCCTTCCCCATCTCCCCACACACTCGGGATTTATAGGGACACTCATCAATACTGAGATATTGTGAAAAGTACTTCTGTTCTAATTGATACCTGGAAAGGTACCCAATTGGACACCTAACATGGTACCTGAAAGCAGAGTAACTCACAACTGTGAAGCCTCCTTTTGTCTGTTATTGACAGCAGATGCTGCAAAGCTACATCACACATGCCTGCTTAATATTATCAAAACAATTATTCGTGTATTCGTCTCAGTATTCCGGATCTGACTATGGATCCTGCAGACACGGTCTTCACGAGTGCATCAACAGAAACCTGTGTCACCTGCAGTAAATCATCCTAAGCCCGTATCACCCACATGCCTCCCGACGCAGTGCTGACTGGGAAATAAGGGAGCCTCACTTTGACACACTCTGGGGAGAACCAAGATTCTCATTATTGAGGAGCTAGTGATACTGAAGTCTGGTGCTATTACTTATATGTCCCAGGGCCTCAGAGCAGACGGAGCCTTGCCTTCTGCTGAGTGGGGATGGCACACAGTGAGAAAGGGTTGAAAGATGGAATTGTTTTCATTCAGTCAAGCAGTGAAGCTGAGCGAGTGAGTGACCAGGAACTGTGTATCACACAGTGTCTTCACTGAGTTAAGACAATTGTTATTCTTTGATTAAAATAGGCCTATGCCTTAGGTTTTAATGGGAGCCACACAGATGAGCCAAAAATTTTTAATTTTTAATTAAAATTTTAAATTAAAACAAATTTTTTTAAAGAGACAGGTAAAGTTAATTTTCATAGTATGTTTTATTAACCAAATTTATCCCAAATGTTATTATTTTTACACATAGCCAACGTAAAAATCAGAGATCTCATATATTTTCTTCTAATTATGTGTTCACAGTTGGTTTTGTTGTTTTATATGTACAGCTGGTTCTTCTCAGTTCAAACTAACCACACATTTCCAGTGCTCGGTGGCCCTACTATGTTTCCCTGAAATAAGACCTAGCAAGACAATCAGCTCTAATGTGTCTTTTTGGGGCAAAAATTGATATAAGACCCGGTATATAATATAATATAATATATAATATAATATAATATAATATAATATAATATAATATAATATAGCATCAGGTCTTATGTAATGTAATATAAAAAATATAATATAAAACCTGGTCTCATATTAATTTTTGCTCCAATAGATGCATTAGAGCTGATTGTCCGCCTAGGGCTTATTTTCGGGGAAACACGGTATGTATCTCTTGGCTGCATATTGGACAACAGAGACTAGAAGCTCCATCATATGGAATGAATGTGGGGAATGAAATTACAACAACAATGACAGTAGGAGGAACTGTCCTGTCACCACGCCACTGCATAGTTAGAACAAAGCAAATGACAGCTATGTGCATTTCTGCTGTGTGCAAAATGCTGCTGGCAGTATTTTCTTTTTTTCTTTTAGCTCTTTTTTTTTTTTTTTTTTTTTTTTTTTTAGTTTCTTTTAGCTCTTGATGGGATTTTTTTTTTTTTTATAGACCCTAAGTTGTTCATAATAAGCCACCCACTTTCAGACTGGTCCTTGCTGTTGCGTCTGCTCCTGGCTGGTAGCAGTGAGCGAATTCCAGTTTAGAAACACTGAGGAATGTTCAACACTAGCATTTAGTGGAGGCAGGCGCATGAGACCGCCGTGAATGTCAGGAGTTGCCACTGACATTCTGGGGATTCTGGGGAATCATGCATTTGGCCTCGGCTTAAAATTCTGAGGAGGGTGGCATGATATTCATGTGATTTCCCTTAAAGTTTCAGCTTTGGAAATATATCCCCAAAGCTGTGTGAATCTCTGATGAAGGCCACGAGCATACTGGCTGTTTTTTTTAACTCTCCTCCTCCCTCGTCTCTCTTTTCTTCATTTTTAGCATTTGTGCTTGTATGACTCCATGGGGCAGAATCAGTCTCTGGCATGGTTTGTAGTTTATTTGATTAAAGAATGAAGGACACCGACACGGAAGGAACGATGGCTTTGCCTAACCTGTCACGTGGGAAAGGGCCATGATCCAAACCACATGATAAACTCTTCGTCTGGATTACATACAGTTAGCTGTGTAAGTGTCCTAGCGTGACAGATGATTAGGCTTGTCAGATAAAATAGAGGACACCAAGTTGAATTTGAGTTTTAGGCAAAAAAATGACTTTTTAATGTAAATATGTCCCCAATATTGCCTGGGGCACCTCATACTTAGAAGATATTTTATGGCTATTTATCTGAAATTCAAATTGAGTTGGGTCTCCTGTATTTGTATTTGCTGTGTTTGGCAACCCTACCAAAGAGGACAGCCTGCTTTCTGAGCTTCCGTTCTTAACTCTTGACTCCAAACTCTCAGCATACCTTCCACACTGAGCGAGTGGCTGCCTTTTCTGCACACTCTTCCGTGAAGTACTGGTGTCTTTATATATGGATCCAGCCAACAAAAATGTACTAAGCACCTAAAAAGCGTGCTGGGGATACCAGCAGCAGTAAATCGTGGCTGTTCTTATTAAAGAGGCTTAGAATATAGTAAGGGGAGTAGATATATAAACAAGTCAGCAAAACACAGTGTCATATGGGCAACAAATAATTGTCTGCATACACTATCATGTGTGCCAAAGAGGGAGCAGTTTGTTCCATTTAGGAATATCTGGAAAGATGCTTTAGACAAAGAGCCCCTTGAGTGGTATCACACGGGGCTGAAGAGCTACTCATGAGAGAGTTGGGTCACGAGGACTTTCAGCTGTAGAAGAACTATCCCCAAGAGCCACTGCATGGGACATCCTGGGGTGTCTGACGAACTGGACACAGTCCAACAGGGCTGCAGGATGGGCTTCCAAGTGTAAGGATCTAGAAGTGTAAGGATCTAGAAGATATGAGAGCAGTCGAAGGCAGGGGCTATAGACTGCCTTAGAGAGTCTTTTAAGCCATACTAAGGAATTTAGATTTTTTTTGGTAGTCAGTAAAAGCTTTATTGCATTTCAACCCAGAATTCCATAGCTCTTATATCATCCACAATCCCTCCTTAGTTGACAGAAAACAGCCCAAGTTTACCTCCTTGTGAATCTTCCAGATAGAACCCAGACTGAGTATCCCCCCTTCCTTCAGGTGACCCCATTGTGTTCTCATCACCTGCCCTACCTGTCACACTGATGTGTCATAATCACCTGGTCACATGCCTCTTGCCATCTCTGCCTGGCCAGGCCCAACACGTGGTAGGCACTTATGAAATGAAGGAGTTAAAGCACTGTTTGGGTTTTTTTTCTTCCTAATTCCATAATTTAACAGACATTTATTTATGAGCCAAAGCAGTGAGCTAGTGTAATGGTTTGCCGAGCTGCCATAAGAAAACACCACAGGAGGACAGCATTAGGAATAGAGGCAGCGGCAATGTAAGGGCTGTGTGCGATGTCAGAGGGGGAGTGGATGGGAGGAGCATGTGTGTGTGTTTTATTCCACTGCTTCAGTTGCAAATATGAGGCCGTTAGAGGAACCAAAAGGATTTGTAGCAGAGAAAGTTAGGCAAAAACATGCCAAATACCAGGGCTCCTCGTCCCACTACCTCCCCTCACTGGAGTCCCTGAACAGGAGGACATGAGGGAGGACAGTTACATGAGCAGTAAAAAGGCAGCAGAGTGATTTTTGGAGGGGAAAAGAAAGCTCTGTTGCCTGCTTTCCAGATGGAGCTCAAAGCAGCAGCAAGGCTGCAGGTGTGTGGCCCCAGGGCCTGGGCGTGTGCCTGTGAGCTGGGACGACCCCAGAGAGGGTGGCCGTGCGGTAAGTAGGTGGGCAGACCCACACGAATCCCCCACATGTGCAGAGGAAAGATGCCCATGCCCGCCACATGGCCTCCTGACCACAGAGAGAAGCTGGACCTGAGTGGCCACCGCTGATGGGGTTGGAATGGTCATTTCAGTGCTGGCCGTGGGCTGAAGCCTGAGGGATGTTCAGTGCAGGTGGCTGAGTCCCAGGTGCAGCATCAAGCTCCTGCCTCCTGGCCCCACACTTGGTGCTGTACAAATCATGGGCTTCTAGAACTTAGACACAGCCTGGGAGCCATGGCGAGGGAGATTCTGAATAAAATCAGGTGATTTCAACCTCTCCTTCCTTCCATGACCTGGAATTAAAATGCTGAGCTTGGGAGTAATTAAAGATACTCCGACACCCGTACTGGGTCTGTGGGGAGTCAGACCCCTGTGATATGCTAATATTGTGATAATGCGCTAATGGACAGACACAATTCACAGGAAACCTTTTTTATGCCCTCAAAATAGATGCTAACTTCAAATAGCTTCTGTTGCTTTTGCTGGAGCTCCATCACAATGATGTAACCGATAGTTAAACGCAGTGCCCTAAGTTTGGCCAGGGCCCCCATGTGGGTGGACTGTTTATGTGTTCCCAGTGGGGGGGGGGGGCACTGTGCACACAGCATGGGGCAAGGAAAGCCCAGAGACAGAGTTGGAAAGTTATAAACTGTACTGGGCAAAGGGCTTATCTATGATGAGGGGCGGAGTGTGGTGCCAGGAAGCAGGATGAGAACATTTTAGAAAACAAATGCTGAGTGAAACAGAGGGGTTTGCATTGCCATCCTAACTTTGGTGATGACCAAGGTGCCCCAGGGGTCTGCCAGGTTGTATGCAATGCCCTCTACGTGGACAGAATGGCTCTCCATGCCCCTGAGGCTTAGCTACCTGTGAGCTGGACCTAGCTCCACCTGTCCGGTGCTGTGACAGAAGGAACACTCTGTAAAACACGCAGGGCACAGTGTCGTGTGTGTGGCCTGATGACAGAGTCGGATGGCTCTCTCAGATCGGGGTAGGCTCTGCGGGCCCTGTCATTGAGTTTGCTGCCAGAAGCCTGGCCCTGGGTTTTCAACGGTGGCACTCGGAGTGGGAGGAGGAAAGGAGCTCTGTGTGTGACCCGTGAAGAGGCCACGATGGCACATCCAACTTTGTCAGTCATTTCTAGAAGGGCCTTTGTTTTCTCCGCTCCAAGAGTCCAGGGACCCAGTGATTAACTGAGCACCCGACAGGAGGCCTGGTGCCCAGGACAGACTGGCTTGTGTACACAGGAAACAGGTGTCCTGGGTGATACCAGCAGGGAGCAGATGGGGCCACAGAAGCAGCGCAAACAGGTAATTGTGGGCACAGGTAGAACTCTTGAGCTCCTTGCTCCTGAGCCAGGCCTGGCTACCCTGGACCCCAAGAGGGAGCTGACAGGGGTAGGTGGCAGGACTCTTCAGCCTCGCTGAGGGTTTGGGTGACAGAAGAGACAGTGCATTTGCAGTGACTCTAATGGGCTGCGTTGTGTGTAGCAGCTGCCATTACTAGTCCCTACCTGCCATTATTAGAGCATGAGACACCTCTATATTCTGTAGAACTGCCCTTGTGCCAACACCCCTTCCAGCTGAACAGCAGGAAGATTAAACGTCGTCCAATCTGTTCCACTCAGTCCAGTCCAATAATTTTCCAGCACTTTTCTTTTGAAGTGCAGGTTGTATTCTCCACTTTGAAGGTGAGGCACCTGGTGCTGTTTGCATCATATACCCCACTCAGATTTCCAAGAAGTCCTTACCCTCAAGGACAGACAGACCTCTGGTGCCTCATGTCTAGCGCCGGGCTGCTGAGCCA
The DNA here is from genome assembly GCF_036562045.2 of Rhinolophus sinicus. NCBI lineage: Eukaryota > Metazoa > Chordata > Mammalia > Chiroptera > Rhinolophidae > Rhinolophus > Rhinolophus sinicus. Next base: position 19,754,104 of record NC_133765.1, on the reverse strand, counting down.
ATTGGAGCCTGAGGCCAAAGGAGCAGTTGTGAACACTGATTCTGTCTTTATTTAAAATTTGGATGTTTTGTCATCATGACTGTTGCATGAATTTTGATTTTTTTTAATGTTATATTGAAATATTGTGAATCATGGTCAATGGGTTTTGGCATCCCTTTCAATTTAGTGCCTAAGGAACGGGAGGCATTGGTCAACCTGGTCCACGCTCTGGCCTGGCATACAATAGGTACTCAATAAAAGTTTGCTTAGTTAGATAATTCAATCAAGAATTGAAGGGAGAACGGTGCCTGTATTCTGTCACATCAGGGCAACCTAGAGAGACACGGCATCCTCCAGTAGCCTGGTGTTTGGGGTCCAGAGACATGGCATGTGAGTGAGCCATCCGATGTGGCCTCTTGGTGCTTCTGGACCCAGGGATTTGCAGGGGTGGGGCAGGGAGGTGGGGCAGAGGAACGGAATGCCTGGGGGCAGCTCAGAAGGTAGGAAGCTAACAATCGGAGGCCCATGCCCTTGGCACAGTGAAGTGCAAAGAGCACCGCGCCTGAAGCCGACAGTGGGATTCTGCCTCACTGTCACGGGGGTCCGTCGGCATCAAAGCCACAGCGGGACACGGCGCAGACTTTGGAACCAGGAAGAACTGGGTACACGTTTGACTCTTCCACGTACTGGCTATGCCATTGGACAGGTGGAACCCTGAGTCTTTATTCCTCATGGAAATAACGGGCGTAATAATAATTACCAACCTCAGAGGATGGTATTGAGAGTTACATTATGTAGGGAAAAGTTCAAGCACAGCACATGTCAGTGGGAGCCTTGTGACACTGCTAAGGTCACTGACCACACAAAGAACTTATCTGCATGGCAACTGACGTAACCGCTCAACTAGGGGTACACCTGCCCTGGTCCTCTTGGGACCAATCAACAACTGCTACACTGTGTGAACAGAGACTGTCACTTGGAACGTGTGCGGTTTAGTGTTCACATCTCCAGAGACGTTGCTGAGAGTGGCACCGTGGCTGCCAAGCAGTGCCATTTATTCCTGCTGGAACCAGAGCTGGGGCAGAAGCCAATCTCCTCACAACTATTTTAGATTCCTTGGAAGAAAGGATTCCTGTAGAATATTAGTATAACCTGTTACTATAGAAACCCGCCAAAGTCGCCTTTTTATCTGGTGTCTCATCAGAGGTTGTAAAATAAAGGCTTCCAGGAAATAAGCAGTTGCATGGCTTTGATTCATCCCAACAGTGACTTGCACAACTGGGATTTCAGTGTCTGTTTGGATCCGTACTTATATACTTGACATTGTATCCTAGAGGGAGTGAGGCTAGGGAAGTTAGTCCATTAATGGTGACCATTAATCCAGGGTCACTGATGGCTTCCAGGTGGCACAGGCTGACTCTCTGTGTTTGCTTCAGTGTATTAGGTAGATCCCCTAGGGTTCTCGGTCTTTGCTGGGTGATCTTATATAGTATGTGTCCTTTATATTTGACTTGCACCACCTCCCTATTCTCCTGTGCATGTGCTCCAAAGGCGACCCTTCTGTTGTGTGTATTCTCCTGTTAAAGTTGAGCTTTAATTGCTTTTGGCTTGTCAGTTGGTGGGATTGACCCCTAGGCTGAGTAGTTGTGAGAATTGACTATGCCCACAGTGGATGAGCTGCTGCATAAGGTTTGACCGTTCAAATGAGGCTTGGCCCCGATGGGCTCTTGTGCCTGTAGAGAATTCCCTCTGGGTGTGTCACTTGGAGGTCAAACCTGGTAATACTCTGGTTTGGTCTGGAATTGGCCTCTGGGTATGTTGAATCTCATGCCTCTTGGGCTGCGCCCTGGTGTAGGGCAATTTCAGAACAAAACAAATCAACAAGCACAACAACAACAAAGAAAAAACCAGATACACTCACAGGTAAAAACAACCGATAACCCACTCTCAGCACTGGCAGAAATATCAAAAATACAAAAAGGAAAGGAGAGGGGAGGGGAGGGGAGGGGGGAGGGAGGGAGGGAGGGAGGGAGGAGAGAGAGAGAGAAAGAAAGAAAGAAAAGAAAGAAAGAAAGAAAGAAAGAAAGAAAGAAAGAAAGAAAGAAAGAACAATCTCCAGGTTGGCCTCTGCTGCACAAAGAGTACTCTGCGTCTTGTGGAGGTAGAGCTGGCCACCTGGTGCCCTAGTGACCCTGGCACTGCAGTTCTAGATGAGTGGGTCTGTGGCATACGGATGGTAGTTTTTACAAAGTCAGTGCAGTTTCTGCTCTTGCCTGCACATAATGTGCTCTGAGAGCACCACAGCCAGCCACTGGGAGATGGGTTTATTCCCTGTGCCCAGGTCTCCTGAGCCTTAGGGCACTTCTTCCTTGGAGGTGTGGGGGGGTGGAGGACTTGAGATTTCTGAGCTGCTGAAAGCCTAGAGCTGCCTCTGCCACCTGCTGTTGACCTCTGTGTGTGTCTCTATAGCTATAATTGTCCTGCGTTGCAGCCCAGAAAAGCTGGGGGCTGGGAAGGGAGGTGTCTTCCGTCTCCCAGCCCAGTCATGTCACACTCTTCCCAGCCTCTTCCCTCGGTCACAGCTATAAAGCGGCTTTTTCTAGGTCCTGAGCACTACAGCTTCTGTAATCTGACACTGCTCTTCAGTTCAGGGACCAGTTTGAGACTCTGGAAGGGTGGGGGTAGGATTGCTGTGGGAGGGGCCCAGGTATGGAGTTTGCCTTTTGTCTTTTTTGTCTGATGTAGGGCCCAGCTGGGGAGCTCAGCTGAGATTACTGCTTCAAAGGCCGGGTAGCTGCTCTCTGGGCAGGAGAGATCAGCTGTGGGACAGCAGAGAAAGAGCCCCCCTCCTAGTTCTTGGGATGTCTATTCTGTGTCCTGAGCCTCCCACCCGACGCACACACCTTCCCTCCCCTCTGGCCAGGCAGCCTGCACTGCTCCCTTCCCTTTTCCCTCGCCCGGTTTGCCCACCTTCAAGTAATCCTCATACGAGTCTCTTAGCTGTTCTGTGTGATGAGCAGAGAGTCTTTTGATGGGTTACAGATGTTCAATTTGTGGTAAGTTCCGGAGGAGAACTCAAGAAGACCACCTCACTGCCGCCATTCCTATGATGTACAGACCACCAAAGAACTCCATCTTTTTACTTTTAACCTAATTTTGTCTTTATGTTTGAAATGAATTGCCTATAGACAATATATAGTTGGAACTTAATTTTTATTCATTCTGTCAGTCTCTGATTGTATTTGGTATATTTACACTATTTACATTTAAAGTAACTATTGATGTGTTAAGGTTTAAGTCCGCCATTTTATTATGTTTTCTATTTTTTCTCTCTTCCTGTATTGCTTTTTACAGCCTTCATGTGGGTTTCCTAAACATCTAGGCAACATTTTTAGAGTTCCAATTTGATTTATTTATAATTTATTTTTTGTTATATTGCATACCATACAAAGCAATGTGTACATATAACATATTATGTATGTATAACATATACCATGTTCCCCTGAAAATAAGACCTAGCCAGACCATGAGCTATAATGTATCTTTTGGAGCAAAAATTAATATAAGACCGGGTCTTATATTAATTTTTGCTCCAAAAGACACATTAGAGCTGATGGTCCAGCTAGGTTTTATTTTCGAAGAAACACAGTATACATATATAATTACACACACACACACACACACACACACACACATAGTGTAGTTTTCATAGTAATTGTTCTAGTTATTACCATATAATTATGGAATTCATCACAGCCCAGGGGTGTTGATGTTTACCACATTGAGTGGAGTATAGAAACCCTTCTTTTCATTTAGATCCCTTTCCCTCCCAAATTTTCAATATAATTTTAAAGAATTTCCTCTATGTATATTGTGTACCACATCAGATGGGATTTTGCTTCAACCATAAAATATGATTTAAAATAATGAGGTGAAGGACAATTTACTTCTATTTTTACCCATTTCATTGTTCTTTAGCTTCTGGCCCCAAACTTCTGTTATTTTCTTTGTGACAAGTTAACATCCTTTAGTTTTAAGTCTGCTAGCAACAAATTTCTTAGTTCTTATTCATCTGAGAATGTCTTTATTCCCCCCTTCATTCCTAAAAGATAGTTTCACTGTATATAAGATTTGGGGTTGAGAGTTCATTATTTGCTTCAGCATTTGAAAAATGTTGTGCCATTTCCCTACTATCTTCATAGTTTCAGATGAGAAATCTGCTGTCATTCAAGATGCTATTCCTTTACAGGTAATGTGTCATTTTTCCTGGCTGCTTTTAATATTTTTCTTTGTCTTTGGTTTTTATAATTTTGATTATGATGTATCTTGATGTGGATCTTTTTGCATATCCTATTCAGATCATGTGGATCTTTTTGAATATCCTATTCAGGAATCATGAAACTTCTTGTATTTGTATTTTTATGTCTTTCACTAAATTTGGGAAGTTTTCAAATATTGTTTCTTTGAACACCTTTTTAGTTTCACCCTTTTTGTCCTCCACTTCTGGAATTCCAATGATACAAAAGTTAGATCCTTTGTTATTGTCCCACAGACCCATGAGGCTTTGTGGGTTTTTTTAATCTTCTGTGTGTTTTTTTTTGGAGTAGTTTTATGTTCAAAGCAAAACTGAGATAAAGATACAGAGATGTCCCATATACCCCATGCCCCCACACATGCATAGCCTTCCCTTTTATCAACATCCCTGACCAGAGTGGAACATTTGTTACAACTGATGAACCTACATTGACACACCATAATCATCCAAAGTCCATAGTTATCTTAGGGTTCACTCTTGGTTTTGTACATTCTATGGTTGGAGAAATGTATAATGACATGTATCCAACATTATAGTATCATATGGAGTATGTTTTTTTTAAGTGTGTTTTCCCAGGACCCATCAGCTCCAAGTCAAGTAGTTGTTTCAATCTAGTTGTGGAGGGTGTGGCTCACAGTGGCCCATGCGGGGATCAAACTGGCAACCTTGCCACCAAGAGCACCGCGCTCTAACCAACTGAGCCAACTGGCCGCCCGCATATGGAGTATTTTTACTGCTCTAAAAATCCTCTGTGTTCTGCCTGTTCATCTCTCCCTATCCCCAATCCTTGGCAAACACTGATCTTTTTCCTGTCTGTATAGTATTGCCTTTTCCAGAATGTCATATAGTTGGAATCACACAGTATGTAGCCTTTTCAGATTGACCTCTTTCACTTAATATCATGCATTTAAGTTTCCTCCATTTCTTTTGATGGCTTGATAGCTCATTTTTTTTTAGCAGTGAATAATATTCCATTGTTTGGATGTACTTCATCTATTGATCTATTCCCTATTAAAGGACATCTTGGTTGTTTTCAAGTCTTGGCAATTATGAATAAAGCTGCTATAAAAATCTATGGGTAGGTTTATGTGTGGACATAACTCTTCAAGTCCTTTAGGTAAATACCTAGGAGCATGATTGTTGAATCATATGGTAAAAGTATGTTTAGTTTTGTAAGAAACTGCCAATCTGTCTTTTAAAGTAGATGTGCCATTTTGCATTCCCATCAGCAATGAATGAGAGTTCCTGGAGCTCCACATCCTCACCAGCATTTGGTGTTGTTACTGTTCTGGATTTTGGACATTCTAATAGGTGTATAGTGGCATCTAATTGTTGTTTTAATTTGCACTAAATGTGGACATATGATGTAGAACATCTTTTCATATGCTTTTTTGCTGTCTTGATATCTTCTTTGATAAAGTGTCTGTTAAAGTCTTTGGCCCATTTTTTAATCAGCCTATTTTCTTATTGTTGAGTTTTAAGTGTTCTTTGTATATTTTGGATAAGCCCTTGATCAAATGTATCTTTTGTATGTATTTTCAGTCTCTTTTCTCTTTGTTGTGCAGATTGAGCAAATTCTATTGACCTGTCTTCCAGTTCACTAATTCTATTCTCTGTCATCTCCACTCCACTAATGTGTCCATTGAGCAAAATTTTGTTTTGGTGATTGTATTTTTCAGTTCTAAAAATGCTATTTGGTTCTCTTTATAACTCTATTTCTTTGTTAAGGTTTTCTATGTTTACATTTGTTTCAAGAGAATTTGTAATTACTGTTGAAGCATTTGTATGATGGCTGCTTTAAAATCCTTGTCAGATAATTCCAACATCTACTTCATCTTGATATTAGCATCTGTTGATTTTCTTTTCTCATTCAAAATGTAATTTTCCTAGTTGTTGGTATAATAGTTTTTTTTTTATTGCATCTTGGACATTTTGGTTATTATGTTAGGAAACTCTCAATCCTATTGAAAGCTTGTATATTAGCAATCATCCTGTTTAGGTGTAGGTTCTAGCCCATTGCTGTGGGCTTTAATTCCAACGACAGCTTAATTTTTCTGAGCCTTTGCAATGCTACTGTGATCTGCTTCATTTTTCTAGTTCAATCCCTGTTGATGCCACATATGAGAAAAGAAGTGCTATTCTGGGTTGTCTACTGTCATTGAGGAATTCTGGCAGAGAAAGGGAGGACAAAAGCCTTTGGACCTAGGTATCCCTATGCCACTGGGTAGAGATCAGAGAAACACAGGATTTTGCTATTGCCACTATGAATGTATGGGATCACCCACCAGTACCCTGGTTGGGGAATGGAAGCTATGATGGCCTGGGGCTTTGCTACTGCCACTGCTGCTGGCAAATCAAGCTGCCCATAATGGCCCCAGTTGTGAAGTGGGGGGTCCACTCACTTTTTCAAAACTCAAATACATGTACAGTCATGAGCCACATAACGGTGATTCAGTCAATGACAGACTGCATATACGACAGTGGTCCCATGAGATTATCATGGAGCTGAAAAATTCATATCACCTAGTGATGTTGTAGCAGTCATAATGTCATAACCAATGCATTACTCACGTATTTGTGGTGACGTTGATGTAAACAAAACTTCTGTGCTGCCAGTTGTACAAAAGTCTAGCAGATGCATTTACAGTAGTAGGCTACACCATCCAGGTTTGTGTAAGAACACTCTATGCTGTTCACATAAGGACCAAATCGCTTAACAACAATTTCTCAGAAAACAGTCCTGTTGTTAGGTGGCACATGACTATATTACCAACTTTAACTCATCCTAAGAAACAAGGACCATGATAAAAATCACGAGTTTGGAGGGCAGTTTTAAGTTTAGCTCTAAGACACACGTAACGATTGTTAGAAAACAAAATGTTTATCCTGTTCCACCTAAAATCATTTCACAGACTCCTAGATATCTGATGCCAATTTGGGGAACCAGCCCTGCAGCACACTGACCCACTGGAGTTTTGTATGCCCTGACTGACAGTGTGATGAGGAGAAATAATCTCGCAAATGACCTGAGGCCATTTTGTGCTGAGAACACTCTAGAATGGGTCCTAGATATTGTCACCTCACCCTATTATAGGCCAAAAGTATAATCAGATTGTAATACTGAAAGCAGCCTTGGTACATGTCAGTGCAGTGTATGGAAGCTGCATGTCTCACCTCAAACAGCAGGCCAAATGCTCCCATGCTTGTACATTTGCCCACTTACACACTGATCCATGTATATGATTGTCTGCTTACATTATTTATACTTATTTATAAATATACTGTTTACTTATTTATAAACTCTCTACCCACACAATTACATGCTCCCTGACATCATCACTCAGTTATATATTTACACACTTCCCTGCTTACATTTATCTCCTTACATGTTTAATTCCTTGCACATGGGCCTTATACATGCTTACACTCTCACAGGCTAACACAATTCCACATTTACTTGCTCATCTGCTTCCTCTCCTCCATGCTTACCCTTTTACCTGCTTAGTCACTTACACAATTACACACTTACCACTTACACACATTGACACAATGACACGCTTACATGATTACAAGCTTACATAGTTATATCCTTATGACCCACTTATACAGTTCCAACTCCAGATCTGGTGGGGTTCCAGCTGCAAAGGCACTCAGTTTAACGAGCAAAGGGAGTTGGATTTCAGGGAAGGAAGGCTCTTAGTCATGCTCCCAGCAGTCAGGCCCACTCTCGTCCTTGGTGCCTGCCTCATATGAGCCTGTTCTTGCAAGAGCCTCTGTCCACACCTCTGACAGTTGCCAACATATTTCCTATGGTCTGAACATTTTTGTGGTAATTTTTTTCCTTTCATCTCCATGTATGTCAAGTTGGAAGGAAAACACCCAGCAACTGGGGCACTTGCACAGTCAAGGCCTTATGTGTAGTGCCCTTTGTGTGTGTGTGTGTGTGTGTGAGTGTGTGTGTGTATTCTCCTCCCCAGCCTTTTAGCAACTGGCCTAGCTTCATGCGGCTCCCTCTGGTGTGGGTCAGAGCTGATTTTCATATCAGTGGACGCTGGCTTCATGGACGACACGTACAGGAATAGAACCCCCTGTGTGGCTGGTGCGGAGGAAGAGCACTGGACTGGGAGTCCATAGGCCTGAATTCACTGTCCAGATGGGCCTCTTCTGAGTGGTGTGAGTCTGGGGATGTCACGCAACCCCTCTGAATATCTGTTTCCTCATACAGTAAGTCTTCACTTAACATCATTGGAGGTTTCTTGGACACGGTGAAGGGAAACGATGTATAACAAAATCAATTTCCCATAGGCAAATGGATATAAGTAAGAGTTAAGTTCCTACAGTATCATTCTGGTCACAGAAAACATCACCAAACTTCTAAATAAAGACCCAAACACTTCTAATATTAAACCTTAAAAATAGATGTGAGCTATACATATTTAAGAAAGATTAGTTAAAAACAAGTAAGATCATTATTTTCCCACCAGCTTATTCCAGTTCAGGGTCATGGGTGGCCAGAGCCTATTTGGGCAGTTCAGGGTGCAAGGTGGCACCCCACCCTGGATAGGACATCCTTCCAGCTCAGGAGGTACTCACACACTCCACATCCATACTCATCCATCCTGGGACAATTTAGACACGCCAGTTCACCTCACATGCACATGTGTAGGATGTGGGAGGAAACTGGAGTACCAGGAGTAAACTCACACAGACATGGGGCAAATTTGTAAATGTCACAAAAACACTGGCCCCAGCTGGGAATCAATTTGTTTTTTCTCACCAACATTCTAATGAAATGACGTATAACAAAACAACATTATGCAAGGACCTGCTGTACTAGAGAAGGGGTTAACTGGGGGCCTAGGGAGTCATTGACTGGGTCCTTCTGCCTTTCTCTTCTATCCCTGGGTCCTGGTACACAATAAACCAGTGTGTTTTCCCACTGGAATAAGACATGTCAAGATAGTCATACTTCGCTGAGCACTAGACAAGTGGCATGAAAACCACAAAGAACCATTCTCAAAGTGAGGTTCCCCCATGCCTGGATCAGAATCATTACAATGCTGATCAAATACAGATTCCTGGGCCCCAGCAACTCTGGGGCATAGAGAGAATCATTTACATAGGATGTGGGAAGCAAATTCTTATTCATTCTTCAAGTGAGTTCCGATATCACCTCCACCATGAAGCCTTCCTAGATTCACTCCAGATAGCTGTAATTGACTCATCTTCTGTGGGTTCACAAGAAAACTATCTTATTCACAGTTGTATTCCCAGCACCTCACCCAGGAACACATAGCAGATGCTCGTATTTAAAAATAAAATCAAACCTTTTTCCCCTGGCCTATGAAGCCCTCAGTTATCTAATCTCCCATATCTACCTCCATTCCACTCCCCTCTCAGCTCATCTATCCTTCCTCAGCTCCTCATCCTCAATGATCCAGGCACAGGGGCCTTCATTCTGTTCTGGAATCAAGTCAAGTTTCATCCAGCCTCTCAGTCTTTGCTCTCACTGCTTCCTCTGACTGAGGCACTCTTCCTTCTGTTCTTTACATGACTGACTCCTTCCCACCAGACATTCTCAGATACACCTCTGCCCATCCAACCTGAAGAAGCCCCCCAGTAACACGTCTCGTCACCCCGTTTTATCATCATTCTCTGATAATTTCTTGTTTGTTTGTTTTTTTATTTGTTTGTTTTTGATATGTTTGTTGTCTGCCTCTCCCCAGGGAACATACGGTCATGAGATGAGAAATCTTCATTAGTTTAGCTCAGTAATTCTTAACCAGGGTTGATTTTTAACCCCAGGGGATATTTGGCAACATGTAGAGACATTCTGAGCTGTCACAACTGGGTAGGTGCTACTGGCACCTAGTGAGTAGATGCCAGCGTTGCTCCTAACACTCTATAAAGCACAGGACAAAACAAAGAATTTTCCAGCCCCAAATGACCATCGTGCCACGGTGGAGAAACCCTGGTCTAGTTCATCTCTGAGGCCCCAGTGTCTGAACCAGAGCTTGGCAAATCTTACGCAGCTCCAACATTTTTATAACATGAACGAATAAAACGTGCAAATTAAAAGTTGGATTAAATGTTAAGGCCCAAAGGTCCTTAGGGGGCAATTAAACCACAAGTTTTCACACTCTGCTTCTGGGAAGCTCAGGCTGTGAGATTCAGAAACTCTGTACACCATGAAGAATTTGTAGCTAAATGCTGGAGACGGAAACTTTGTGACTGTGATCTGTTTTACATATCGAGGTCCCAACTGTCTGAACAGGTCTACTGTTCAAAAAAACTGGGGAAACCACCGTTCCAGACCAGCCCCCTCATTTCACCGAGCTGGAAGCCAGGACCCAGAGAAACTGGGGGCCTTTCAATATCACACAAAGAGCCAGGCCTGGGTCTCCTGAGTGCCCAGCTGGCCTTGGTCACAGACTGGTCACAGCTCCGTAGTTTGCCAAAGGCAGTTTAGGAGTAAGATGATGTGATGCAACAATTACAGGCACCAGAGCCATATTGGGTGGGTTTTCATCCTGGCTCTGCTTCCAGCCAACTGTGTGGCCTTGGAAAAGCCATTTAACCTAAGTTTTAGTGTCCCCTGAGGGCTCATAAAATGGAGATAATAATAGTACCTACCTTATAGGGTTGTGATGCAGATTAAAAGAGTTAATATGTGAAAAATGTTTGGAACAGTGTCTGGCACATTGTAACAGCTGTATGAAGGCTGGGTGACCAACTCATGCTGGTTTGCCTGGGGCTTCCTGGTGATAGTACTGGAAGTCCTGTGTCCCAAGAAACCCCTCAGTCTGAGCAAAGTGGAACAATTGATTATTCTAGCTGCATGTGTATGTTTGATTTTTAAAAACTGTCCATATTAATGTTCAGTTTGACTTTTCATTACTAAGTACTTCTCATTACTTAGTACATGTTGTATACTGAGCATGACGGAGGGATGACCGATGAATTAATTACACAGATGGGATAGCAGGGGACATCTTTAGCCTACTTTCTTTCTTTTTTCTGGCGTTTTCCCCTTGCCAGACATGGTAATACATTAGTGACTCTTTTGCATTGATTTATGGAAGTAATATTTCTTGTGTAATGTTTTCTTTTTTACAATTTAATTTTTTTTCCAGTTTTATTGAGATACAATTGACATACAGCATACAAGTTTAAGGCATACAGAATAGTGATTTGACTTAACCTACTTTCTAATAATGAAGTAAATGAAACTGTTGGCCATTGTCTATCAATTTCTGCAGGGAGGCCCATAGCACCTCTACTTGGAAAACACTTTCATAGCAGTTGGTTTGTTACTGGATCTCCTCAAACAAGAGAACTCTGTCTCTCTCTTCAAAAAGTCTATATTTCCAACAGGTCACCACTTCAGACTGAATGTTCCCCAGTAACACAAAATCTTAGAATTGGAAAGAAGCTTAGGAAATATTTAGGACAACCATGCCATTTCCCACATGGGAAAACTGAGCACTTCCTTTTCTGAGGTCACCCACTAAGAAAAGATGACCATGGCACTTATGCCCAGGATTCTGAGACCTGGGCCAGGGTGCTCTCAGAGGTTCTCAAACTGGGTTCCACACTTGTGGCAGGTTTCATAGTGGAGAGGGTGGCTAGGATGTGAGAGGGAAGCCGGGTCACTTGGCAACCCCGCCCCTCCTCCTTCCATCGCAGAAGTTCCACTTTTACTGTTTGTACACTGAGCTTCAGCTTAAGTAGCCTCTGCAAAAGGTTCACATGCTGAAAAAAATAGTTTTTGAAAGTTACTCAATTATATCCTAAGGTCGACATATTTTCTCCCCTACAAAATTTGCTCCCAGGAAGAAAAGTTAACTATTTCTTTGAACCACGCTTTTTCCCTCTCTAATAGATTTTATATGATCAGAAGAACAGATGCATGGGCCCTTTAAAAGCCAGTGGTTAAAATGAAAAGCTCATTCACTCACAGGAATGAGCTGGATGAGTCAGGACATTGGTAACAACTGGCCCAGATGTATAGGCTTATGCCCATCATTTAGGAAAATGCTGCTGTTTGAGGCCACTTGATAGAAGCTTGGAGCGAGGTCCGAGAAGGGCCCTGAGGTGGGACAGTCTTTAGGAAACAGGATGGAGGGGGACAAATTGCAGTGACACCATCTAGAACCCAGGCGCAGAGCATTGGACGGGGCAAGGGGCGCTGCTAGAGGGTTATGCCTCTCCCACTCCCACCAATTTGATTTTAAGCTGAAACAGACAAGATTCAAAGCCAGGAAAACATCCTGGGGTTGACTCCCCGCACCAAAGTGGGAGAAAGACAGCAAGAAATGGCAAAGCAAAATGTGCAGCCTTTGTCCATGGTGATTCTGGGCTCTTCCTTGAGTGGGTCAGGCTTAAAGAAAGGGCAAGGAGTCGTAAGCTGATTCCCCAGAGCAAAAAAGTGAAAGCTCAGACTTGATACTCAATAGGCCTTGGCTTGAATCCCTGCTCAGCCACTCTCCAAATAATCTCAGGAGAGTTACCTCACTTTCTTTTCCTCTGCAAAAGGATTGTAATGGTAGATTGTAATGGTACCTACTCTATAGGACCAGTGAAGGATTAGAAAAGACTAGGGCTGTACTCCTTACAGTGATCCTGTACCAAGGAAACAGTCACAGCCACTGTTTACTAAGCATCTACTAAGCACCTATCTGTGGATGCCAGAGCCTGAGCTCCTCACCACTGGGCTGGGTGGCCTCAGTCTACTGGGAATTCTACCTGATGCTGAGGAAGTTAAGAAAAGGGCCGTTTCCATCGTAATTTGGAGCCAAAATAGTTTTGGGTCAGAAAACATCTGGGGAGACTCAGAGTTCATCAGTCATTGCCATGGGTGACGGCATTAGGCCAGCCCTCCCCACATAGTAGGAGCTCAAGAAATATTTTTTGAATGAGTGACTCAATGACGGAAGAAATTAACGAAAGAGCAAACGTTGCTGAATGTCTCCTTCTAGATGAAGGGAAATTTAAAAAAAAAAAAAAAAAAAAACTTGGGAATTTATGAACATAATGTTGAATGAAATAAGCCAGGTACAAGAGAATGTTCTGTGTATGAAGTTCTAGAACAGGCAAGATGAATCTATGGTGATAGGAGTCAGAATAGTGGTTACCTTGGGGCTGGAAGAAACAGACAAAGCTATTCCGTCTCTCCATTATCTGTTCTTCCCTTCCCCTTGCAGCTAGAATAGCCACTTGATAAAATTCTACTCAATGAGACCTAAGTGGAACTATCAGGTGACAGTTGGGGAAACCTTCTTATAAGGACGGGTTCATGCTCTTTGACCCCTTGTCCCCTTTCTCCATCTTGCTCTCTGAACACAAATGTGATGGCTGGATCTCTGACTGCCCTATTGGATCATGAGGGTTAGGGCCACACATTAAGGTTGGAAGAGCTGAGAACTAGATCCTTACCTATTCCGTGGAGCTGTCACACCAGCCCTGGACTCCTCTCCTGCTCACCTCTAGACTTATGTGAGAGAAATAAATGACTCTTCTAGGTTATTTTGGTTTTTTCTGTCACATGAAGTTTAACCTACTCTCCCTGCCCAATAGCCATATGAGGTTGTTATTCTTACTTGCAGATGAGGACATTGAGTCCCAGATTAAATCATTACCCAAGGTCACATGGCTAGAAATAGGGAAAGCCTAGATGTAAATCCCAGGCTATAAGGGTTCTTGAGAGCCTTCCTTCCCTAGAGACCACTGGGCACACATCACTGTCCTCTCAGTCCCCACATGGCACAGCCCATGTCACAGGATTAAGGGCATCATAATCACAGGTCCTACAATTGAGCCCCACCCACTTGAAGTCATTGACCCTCCCCCACCCAGAGTCTATGGGAGGTAGAGTCACATCCTTACAGCTGAGAGAATTGAGGCCGGGGGTGCTGAATTTACTCTTCCAGCATCACAAAGCTAGGAAATGGCAGAGCTGGGGTTTGAACCAAGGGCCCCTGTCAGTGAAGCCCATGTTCTTAATTCCTCAGCCACATTGCTACCTCGGAGGTCATGTGTCTCAGTTTTCTATAAGATTCTGAGCGCTCCTTTACAGCCCCTGCCAAATGGCTGGCCAGCCTCTACTTGCATACCTCCAGCGACAGAGAGCTCATTATCTAACAGGCTTGCAAAGCAGAAGCTTGGAAGGAAGGGTTTTAGTCCCTACTCCAGCCTCTTCTTTTTTCTGTTTGGCCTCAACCATCCTGTGACTACCTCCACCCTGCACCCTGGGGATTTTGCCCCAGAAACAGCCTTTCTCTTCCTTGTCCAGTCCCTCAAGCTCAGAGGGTGGGGTGGGGTGATGGTGACATCTTTACAAAGGATTCTCTCTCTCCCTCTCTGTCTCCTTCTCTCTCTCTCTCTCTCTCCTCTGTCTCTGTCTCTGTCTCTGTCTCTGTCTCTCTCTGTCTCTCTGTCTCTCTGTCTCTCTGTCTCTCTCTGTCTCTCTCTCTCTCTCTCTCTCTCTCTCTCTCTCTCTCTCTCTCTCTCACTCTCTCTCTCACCATTCTCTGTTCCTTTAAAGAGGAGGCAAGACTGTCATGTTGTCATTTGGCAACAAATGTAAAATGTAAATACTCTGTGACCCAGCCATCTCTCTCCTTGCACACAAGCCCAAAGACGGATGGGTAAAGAAACTTAGAGCAGCAGGGTTTGTGAGAGTGAAACCTTAGAAACTCTTACGTGTCCATGGATGGTGACATCAGAGTTTGTCCTTCCAATGCAGGATTCCACAGCAGTTTAGAAGGAGAGGACTAAGGTGTCTATCCAAGAGAAATGTGAACACATGCCAAAGACTATATGCAAGTGTTTATAGCAATATTATTCATAATAGCTCCAAACTGGAAACACTCCAAGTGTCCATCAACTGCTAAATGGATAAACAAAATGTAGTAAATCTGTACAATGGAATGAATATTAGCAATAAAAAGGATGACGCCCTATGGATGAACCCTCAAATAGTTATGCTAATAAATAAAGACAGATGCAAAAGACCACACATTGTATGATTCCATTTATATGAAATGTCCAGAAAAGGCAAGTTTATAGAGATAGAAAGGTCAGTGGTTGCCTGGAGCTGAAAGTGAGAACGGGGATTGACTTGAAAATGGGCAAAAGGGCACTTGTTGGGAGTGTAGAAATGTTCTAAAACTAGCTTGTCATGATGGTTTCACAGCTCTATAAGTCTACTAAAAATTATTGAATGATACATTCACAGTGGGTGAATTTTATACTATGTAAATTTTACTTCAGTCAAGCCTTTTTTTAAAGATGAGGTTGATATGGAAAAAGGGATAAAACATTAAGTTAAAAAAGTAAGATACCAAACAAAATATACAATTTGATTAAGTGAAATAAAAACTGTCCCGTATGAACATGAATACATGTATAAATATATGCAAAGAATCCTGTCCTCCTGTCCTAAAAGCCCCACCTACACTTTTGACAATCGATTCTTCTAGGGAGGAGAGTAGGAGTGGGGGCCTGGAGAGAGCGCCTCTTACTTTACAGTGCAAGTGGATTCCTTGGGTAACATTTTTAATTTAAAAAAAAAAATCAGGGCCGGCCCGGTGGCTCAGGCGGTTAGAGCTCCGTGCTCCTAACTCCGAAGGCTGCCGGTTCGATTCCCACATGGGCCAGTGGGCTCTCAACCACAAGGTTGACAGTTCAATTCCTCGAGTCCCGCAAGGGATGGTGGGCTCTGCCCCCTGCAACTAAGATTGAACACGGCACCTTGAGCTGAGCTGCCTCCCGGATGGCTCAGTTGGTTGGAGCGCGGGCTCTCAACCACAAGGTTGCCAGTTCAATTCCTCGACTCCCCCAAGGGATGGTGGGCAGCGCCCCCTGCAACTAAAATTGAACACGGCACCTTGAGCTGAGCTGCCGCTGAGCTCCCGGATGGCTCAGTTGGTTGGAGCCTGTCCTCTCAACCACATGGTTGCCGGTTCGACTCCCGCAAGGGATGGTGGGCTGTGCCCCCTGCAACTAGCAACGGCAACTGGACCTGGAGCTGAGCTGCGCCCTCCACAACTAAGACTGAAAGAACAACAACTTGAAGCTGAACAGAACCCCCCACAACTAAGATTGAAAGGACAATTTGACCATTGTTCCCCAATAAAGTCCTGTTCCCCTTCCCCAATAAAATCTTTAAAAAAAAAAAGTTCTGTTTAAAAAAAAAAAAAAAATCAAGCAAAAAAGAGAGAGAGAGAAAGAAAGGAGAGAGGGAGGGAGGAGGAGGAGGAGAGAGAGAGAGAGAGAGAGAGAGAGAGAGAGAAGAAAAGAAAAGAAAGAAAATCATGCAAAGGAGAGAGGCTAGAGGCTGCAGTCCATCCTCTAGCACCTTCTTTTACAATCACTGGGCCCGTGGCATTTGTAAGCAGTAAACTGGATGTGTCTAGACTTGGGAGTGACTTAAGGAATGATCTAGTCCAGTTCCTTTGCTCTGTAGGTGGAGAAACTGAGGCCCAGGGAGGAGCTGGGGCCAGTCCAACACCGGAGCTCATTGGGCCTGGGCCCGGGCTGAAGTCCAGGCCTCGGATGAAGCTCCCAGCTCTGCCCCCACACTGCACTCTGCACAAATTGTTTCGTGTCTCCGGGAAAGGGGAGTTTATAAATTTGGCCACATTTTGGAACAACAGAGCCATAAATGGACATGCCTGAAAGAAGCTGGGAGGTACCTGACCTTTGAGGCTGGGGAAGGGGAGGGGAAGGGAGGACAGGGCGGGCAGACCCAACCATATCCCAGATTCTTGCATAAAACTGGAGAAAGGAGCTAGTCCAGAGAGAGGCTGCATGAAGTCGGTAAACCAGATGGACCTGGTCCAAATGCCCGCTTTGCAACTGTATGTCTATGACCTTGGGCATATACCTTCACCTCTCAGAGACCTCTGTGACTCAGAGCCTCTGTGACCTCTCTGAGTTCAGTGACTACATCACCAAACCCAGTAAATGATGAGAAAGTGGAAAGGTTGGGAAAAGGCAGGTGACCAGGCACCAACTCTAACTTAGAAAGAATCAGACTCTTCCAGGATGGGACCCAGGCAACTGTATTTTCCAGAAGCATCTGGGGTAGTCTGTATCACTAGAGAACTGGAGTCCAGGAGTCAGTGACATCCAAGCTCTCTTAAAACAGATTTCTCAAAATCATTATTTTTTATTAGATTCTCTTACCTATAGTTAAAAATCCAGACTGCTTAGCGTGGCACTCAAGGCCTCCAAGGCAACAGAACAGCTTTATCCCCACCTCAGCCATTCACATCCATCCTTCCCTTGCTACAGCAAACAAGGTGGAGTGTCCTCCCCGCAGGCCCAGGTAAAACTAGGTCTCTGCCTTCCCTGGGGGTGCAAAGTGGGAATCAATTAAGTTCCACCCTCTACATTTCTCTTCCTTTTCCAAATACATTCACAGTCACATTTCCAAACCTTTACTCAGGCAGTTCCCTCATGCTGAACAGTCTTCCCCAACCCTGCCTGGCTTCTCTTTTGATACAAATCCCACCTCAAATTCCCTCCTCCCAAGCTTTTTTGGGTCTCTGCTCTGCCAGACTGAGTCACTATCTACTCCCGCCTCTACCGTGCAAATGAGTAAAATTCCTGGTTGATTTGCCTCCCAGCCCTGGTGCACAGTTTGTAGCCAATCATGTTTGTTGAAATATAATGAAATCTGGATTCTTTGATCCAACTCTGATCTGAATGTCACAACCACTGGAAAACATTCAGTCAACAAACATTTATTGAGCACTTACTATGCATGAGGCATGTGTGAACAAACCAGATCATTCCAGATGGGGTGAAGCACGTTGACTGCTATAAGAGAGGACGATTGAGAGGTGCTGTTTCATACAGAGGGGTCTGAAAGCCTCTTGGTGGAAGTGGCATTTGAGCTGAGATCTGAAGAAGGACAGAGCCGGCCTGCAGAACTCCGGAAAGGGTGACCTGATTTGGGTTTGAGAAGAGCTCTCCTGCTTCTAGGTGGGGTAGAAACAGTGGCCAGAGCCAAGGGACAATAATTAACAATGGTGTGGAGAGGTGGGGCCCAGCCACGTGAAGACAGATGCCACAGGGGAGCCTGCTACTTGGGTGGGACGGCTGACCTTTCAAACCTTAGATTCTTTGATTTTCTGAGCCTTGTCTATGTTTTAAACACACACACATACACGCACACACACTCACACACACACACAAATAAAGAAAACAAAGTCTCTCGGAGCCTCAGAAGTTGGCTAAAGCACATAGGATTGTTTGTTTTTTAAAAAATATGTTTTCCCACTGAATCTTCAGTTTTATGTTTCCAGAAACTGGCATACACCCAAAGGGACAAGTTAGTTGGGACAAAGGGGCTTCCTTCCCTCTATCATTGTCCTCTGGATTGCAGCTCATGGCTGCTAAGAGGGTCATTTCCTGTGGCTTCAGCAGGGCCGGGAGGGTGAGGTGTGGGGGCCAGGACTTCCCACGGATGCAGCTGGATCTGCTGCATTTCCCAAGAGGACACTGCTGGGGGCTGGGAAGGGGGGGGCAGGGGATGGTGCTGGGGGGCAGGGGGGGGGGAGTGAGGGTGAAGCAGGCGAAAGGCAGCCCCAGAGGTCAGGCAAGCAGCTCTGACCCCACAGTTCAGCTACTTGAGCTTTAACAAAACAATGTGGTGAGGTTCCCAGGCTAGCCCACAATAAGAGCCTATAGCACTGATATTGGGGAATCATCTGTCTAGGATGAGAGAAACCCAGCCCAAAACAGAGCCTGTGTCACCTGATTTCATGATTCACCAAAGCCAGACCAGGTTACCTAGAATGATCCTTTGAGGTGAGGCTGGGCTATGACTGGAAAACAGAAAAGCCCCTCTCCTACGAAAGACAAGGGCAGGGGGCCCCAACTCTGAGGCAGGGAACTCCAGGCATGGGGGGGTTGGGGTGGGGGGAGGCATTGAACTCCACAATTATCCAAGCCACACACACACAATTTCTGAGTTTCTAAGCTCACCCCCTCCTGGTTACAATCTGGTTTCTTAAACTTGTGCTCTGCCTCTGAGGAGAGGAAGGGGGTGCTAGGGCAGCGTCTAGCCCATACTCATCAAATTCCTCCCACAAATCCTGTATCAGGATCATGCACCTTCCTCTCATGCCATTCTCCCTTGCTCATTACCTCCAGCAGTCACTCTGGCTTGCTTTGAGTTCCTCCTTCCTGCCTCAGGACCTTTGCCTATGCTGTTCCCTCCACCTGGATCACAAGGCAAAGTACTCATGTCACCTTAACCTTTTCCTTCTTAGAGATAACTGCAAATAATGGTAGTGATTTGTGTAGTAATTTTTGTAATGTTGTTTTCCTCCACACCTTTGAAGCCATTCCACCATCTGCAACAAGTGGCCTCCAAGGTCACCAGGGAAAGGAAAAAAGAGAAAAAGGACAGAGAGTGGGAAATTTTTGTGACTCAAGCCTAGAAGAGGTACACGTTTCTTCTGTTCACATTTCATTGGCTGGAATCACTCACATGTCCTCTCTTAACTGCAAGGGAGGCTGGGAAATGTGGTCTAGTTGAGTGTTAAAGAGGAAGACATGGATATTCGTGCATACTAGCTGACTCTGCCACAGTACAGCAACATGATTTCCCAACATGAAAAGAAAAGGGTGGTGGGGCCAAGGACAGGCAAAAGCCAAGCTATTGAACTGCACACACCATCCATATCCCCACCCAGGGAGGGGAAGATATGTCTCCGGGGCCTGTGTCCACCTTTTCCTGTGAATGTAAAACCAATTAGTGGTCACCCCTGGAGCAGGCACCGCCCATATCCCCCTGACAATCACCTCTACCCACCAAAGGCTGCTTACTGCCAATGGCTGTAACTCTGCTTGACAGCATTGTCCTGGCCTCAGGAGTACGCCTGTGCCTATATGCAGGCAAGCAGGAAGTGCCACGAATTGGTGCCTCCAGAAGCAGTTCTCAACCAACAAAATGGAGACTCGGTAGATAGATACCCAGCTCCCTCAGCCCTTGGTTGGGATGACGGAGGCACACTCTACATTGTCCCTGAGAGTTCCGGAGCAGGGTTGAGCTCTGTTATCTCACCATGGCAACTGCCTTGATGATGCTTCACTCACTGGCTGCTTTCTCTTCTCTCTCTCACTTTCCCACTCCCCTGCAAGGATTCCCTGGGATCACCTCCCAGGTAGATTATTTGCATTTAAATACTGGTCTTAGGGTCTGCTTCTGGGAGGACCTAAACCAAGGCAGCTCCCTACAATGATCCACGCTCCTCTCTCCTACCATGTCCAGCCTCGTGCTCATGGGGGCACAGCCATCCTTTTGATTACTTTTAGAAACACAAAAAACATATGTCAACGGATTGGTCCTCTTGGCCAGGACTGCGGCAGACTTACCAAGGAGAAGGCCTCACACACTTGAAAATAAGCCTTGGGAGATTTATCTGCTCATCCTGTTTCTTTCCCGCAAACAGGAAGTCCTGGGCAGGCAGAGCTTCCTGATTGGGGGTTGGGGTGGGAAGGGGGGGTTGTTCATAGCACTGGGTCAAGACTCTCCTCCTCACAAGAGGAAATGCTTGGGTTATTTGAGGGAATCGGCTTGCTGGCCTCACTGCCTGGAGAAAGAGAAAGTTCAGCGTTCTGGGTTCGAGCCCTCACTCTGCCACAAGGTTACTGTGTCACTCAGGCTGTTCCTTCCCCCTCCCCTGGGCCTTAGATCCCATCCAGGAAGTATAGAGGTAGAATAATTGTGCTTCGGGATATCTTAGAATTGCTACGCTTTGCTTCTCCTCAGAACTCAGATCCAGGCCTGGCACATTGTTTCACTTGTGAAAACTTTCAAAGGATTTGGGAAGTCAAAGCAGATTAGTATTTGGGGTATTTTGGAAGCCAATATTAGCAACTATTAAGAAGAGTTAGAGTGGTTTGTCCTGTAGATGGAATTTTCCATGGAAAAATCATTTTAAATATTTTCTTAATAAATTGGCACTTACTAGCCACTGGTTCTTTTCTTTTTTCTAGTTTTGTTCCAATCTCTACATTGCAGCTCAAGTTACCTGGCCAATCAAATTATGTTGCACTCCTGCTTAAAACTCATCTATGGCTACCTGGTGCCCCGCAGGGCCTCCCATAGTGCTTTGCATATAGTTGATGATTGATCATTGAATTTGATTTCCAAGTTACTGTGGCCTGGGAAGAGGCCGTAAAAAAGCTTGTTAGAGTTCTGTCTAAAGTAAAAGTAAAAAGGCTGTCAGTGAAGACCAGGAAAGCTTGGTACAGACATTGTGGTTTTGGTGTTCAATTGCCCTTTTAGCTTCATTTCAGATAAGTGAAATTATTGCGTACGTTACTCCATTGAAGTGAGATGCTATTGTGTGTGCTGATTAAGCTGTAAGTTGTAGGATACAGTGGCTTAAAGCATAAAGACATTCATTGTTTGTTTGTCTACAAATATGGGTGCAGGTAGTCACAGAGTTGCTCCACCAGCTTAATGCTCCACCAGCTTAACAGTGTTATAAAACACACAGGTTCTTCCTACTTTTTCACTCCTCTGTCCTTATATTTCAGTGCCTCGTGGTCCCAAGATGGCTGTCACTTCTGTAAGTATCATCCTTGTTCAAATAGGGTGATACCCCTGAACTCTCCGCTCCTTTCCAATTCTTTTATCAGGGAAGCTTTCTAGAAGCACCCCAGCATACTTTCCGTTATGTCTTATCAGCCAGAACTAGATCACGTGACCATCTGAATTAGTTATCCATTGCTATAAAACAAATTATTTTCTGCAATAAATATTTACTGTCTCTCAAAGCTTCTGTGAGTCAAGTATCCAGGAATGGCTTAGTTAGGGGGTTCTGGATCAAAATATTTCAGGGGTGATCTGTGCCTGAGTCTTCATTTGTAAAGGTGACTGGGTGACAATTTGGAGAGGTCAATGTCATTGAAAGAAAAGTTTAATGTTACTCATCATTCCCCTAGAAACAAGAGGCACAGCATGCCACGCAGGGCCACAGGAGAAAGCACCAGTGTTGGTTAGGAGTCAGAAAGAAGCAAGAGAAAGCCAAGGCCACAACTTTTATTGGGGTTTCTAATAGAAAGGCAGGTAAAGCATGATAAACAGCTTAGGATGGGTTACTTTCAATCATTCCAGTGGGCTTTGGGATTTAGGGGCTGTCCCTGGTTGTTCAATACCTGGCTCTAGGTTGATTTATGGCAATGGAAATATTGGCCTGGTGTGTTAGAGTTACATAAGGAGGGAGTTGGGGGAATGGACTCAAGATTGGTTGGTTTGTACATGAAAGGCAGGCTCACTGACAAGTTGTTTTCTGTCTCTAGGAATTAGCTAACTCTAGGAGGGTAGTCTTTTCCCAGCCACAAAGCCTCCCCAAAGGTGTTATGACATCATCAAATATAGAAATATAAGAAATATGATTAATACGAGGATTTCTCTGGCTCATGCTGCAGTCAAAATGTTGTCTCACGCTGCAGTCATCCTAAGGCTTGACTGGGGCTGGCGCCACCTCCAAAGTGGCTCACCCACATGCCTCGCTGGTTATTGGGGAGGAAGACTTACTTCCTCCCACGTGAGCCTCTCCACAGGGCTGTTGAGCACGTTTACAACATGGCAGCTCACTTCCCCCAGAGTGAGTCATACAAGAGAGTAAGACATAAGCAACAATGGTTTTTATGATCTAGCCTCAGAAGTCACTCTTTGAAATGAGTCAGGAAGTCCAGCCTACATTCAAGGGGAGGGGATGAATTTCCACCTTTTGAAAAGCAGAGCATCAAAACAATTTGCAGACAAAATTTTAAAAGCACCAGATCACCCCTGACTGCAAGGGAGTCTGGTGAAAGCAAAGAAGAACAGGAAAGTCATGAATAGCTTAATCATGATACATCACATGGGACACAAGGCCACCCCAGACAAAATCAGGGTTCAGTTAATGAGGAAGGAGAGGCAAGGTTGATGGGGAAGCAGTCGGGAGTGTCTGCCACTATGATGATGATGAAGATGACGGAGAATAGGTCTGCCAGATAACTCTATGCCCCCTTATTGCATGGGATAGATTTATACTAAAACATTATTTGTTGTTTATCTGAAAGTCAAATTTAACAGAGTATCTTCTATTTTCATTTGCTAAAAATCTAGCACCCCTCAGTGGAAAATAGTCTTCAATAGTCATGGAAGGAGGCCAGTGAGAGGGTGGAACTTCTTGGGAAGGGTGAGCAAAATGAGGCCTGGGGTTGTCTGGGGGAGAAAAAAAATTTTTCAAAGCCTAGGGTAGGCTTTTTTGGAGAGTGAGGTGGGTGAGGTTGAGGTCTCTTATGGTCCCAATTGCTCTTCTCTGCTCCCACCCCAAGTCCACCACCACCATCACCTCCACTCTGATTTCAAAACACAGCCAGTAAGCTATAGCCAGAAGCATCTCTCTTTCCAAAAGAGGAAAAAACCAACCCACAAAGCCTAAGTGGGGGCTGAGGGCAGTACTGCAAAATGCATGTGAGGGGTGTTGGAACTTGGAGCCTCACTGTGTGACCTCAGACAAGACCGTCCCCTCACTGGGCCTCCCTTTCCTTGGCTATATAATGAGGGGTTGGTCTAAAGTGTCTCCAAGGGCACTTTTACTTGGCCTACGTGTCTCCCTCCCAAAAGGAAAAACTAGAGAGAACAAAAAGGCATGGGTGGTTTCTCTTGTTCCGTCTCTAAGCCAAACTCTACAAAAATGTCCAGTGTAACATAGATTTAATATAAACAGTGGTGCATTAATACTCACAAATACCCCAAAAGGAGTCCCGGATGGGCTATTTTTATCCCTTAAGACACATGCACAGTCCAACTCCCATCACCCCCACCAGTAAGAGTTTTTCCAGTTGTTTTTTACAAGAAGACAAGAGTTCCAGTTAAGGGTGCTAATTAAACAGCTTTAACTGTGGGCAGGAGGGAGGCTGGCGAAAACCTCCTCTCTGGGCATGATGTCACCACAATTGTGTATTTCTCATGACCCAAGAATGTGAGTGTGTTTGCACTACACGTTGAAGCTGGTGATGCAAGCACAGCCTGGTAAACAGGCCCCAGACAGGCAGGCCCTGCGAGGCCTGGCCAGGACCCAGCTTGCACTTAACTCCTTCCTGACAGAACTGGCTGGTGGGCCACCGAGGTTTGGCCAAAGAGCCTTCTTTACCCAGCCCCTGCTTCTCTCCCAGGTAGGGTCCTTGGTCATAAAGAGTGTGGGATCTTGCAGCCTCGCTGTGTGACTTCAGGCAAGGCCCTCCCCTCTCTGGGCCTCCTGAATTTGGGGTCACTGAGACCCGCATTCCCACCCACCTGCACTTTTTGCTTGCTCTAGGACCTTCTCTGTCCTGAGTCTTAGTTTTCTCATCTGTCCAATGGGGAAAAGGACCAGGTCCTCAAACCTTTGTCTTCACATCCACAGTCCAGAAAGCCTAGACAATGGAGGGCTTTCCTATATACATCAAGAAAAAAACATTTGGAGGCAAAACCTGACCTGAATAGACAGAGGCCGTCCATGTAGAACCCTTATCCCACTTACAGGCAATACTCACATTTCCCACCACAGCAATATTCATATGTTTGATTGGAGATGGGTGGGCATAGATGCCCCATCCAGCCCCAGAGAGCTGATCAAGGATAGTGGGGCTGAAGCACCTGCCTCTAGCTCATTGGGAGACTTACTGAGAAACTGTTTTCTGCTGGAAAGTCAGTCCCCGAGGACAGGGCTTAGCTCTGTCCCTGCTGTGTCCCAAGCAGTCAGCTCAGTGCCTGGCACACAGCAGGTACCCAACGAATAGTGGTTGAATTGACAGCTGAAGTTATTCATACCCTATAAATGCTGTGGTGGTGATTATGGGGAAACTAAGGCCCGAGCTTCTGAACTGGCCTGCCCTGGGTCCTTTCCCAGAGAGGGAGTTCTGACTTTCCCCAAAAATGGTAGCTGCTCACATTTCGCTGCTGGCCTGCTCACAAGCAGCCTGGTGACCCCCCTCCGGCATTCCAGGGCAGCTTCCTTCCCGGCTGACTGGTTTGTGGGCATCGCCGAGTTTTCCTTGGCAGAAGGCTCAGATGATTAAGGGGGGGGGGGGCATGCAGAAAGCTGAGGGTGGGAAAGGGGTGGTCACAGGGTAGAGTCTGGGCTGAGGGGTATCTGGGGAAGATGGGATCTGCTCTGGCCTGAGACTGTGGACCAGATTCCAGGACCCTTCTGAGGACTGTGAATGTGTCAATCAAACCCTGCCTTAAACGTAGGGCCAGAGAATTATCTAAACTGGTGCAGAGCTGCCAGCATGGAAAAGGCCTCCAGTGTGGTCTAACCTACTCCCCAACTGCTGTGGGGCCCCAAATAACTCCCTTTCCCCCTCTGGGTCTTAGCATGATAGGGTTGGAGAATACAGCACAGAGGAGCAGAGCTGAGGTTTTGGACAGCAGACTGAAGTCCAAGCCCAGACTCTTCCTCTGGCTGGGCAGGGAGTTAGGGAAAGTCACTTTCCCTCTCTGAGCCTCAGTTACCTCATCCGTAAAATGGCACTGAATTGTCAGTTACCTCATCTGCAAAATGGCACTGAGGAACATGACTGGCACATACTAGAGATAAAGGAATGTTAGATACAATTATTCTTGACCTGGATAACCCTCCTAATCTGGTGTTCTATGTTAGGTACTTAGTACAATCACCTCATCGTCTGAGCACCCACTATGTTCTAAGCACTATGTTAAGTTCTTCACAAGTATTACATTATTTGATCCTCCCAATATCTCTCAAATGGATATAAGCACTGTCCCCATTTTTTGGAGGAGAAGACTGAGGTTCAGAGAGGTGAAGTGACTCTCCCAAGGCTGCACAGCTAGTGAGTGGCAGAACTGAGATCTGCCTGATTCCAAGGACCTACAGCCATGGTTTCACGAAAGATCTAGCAGCCAATTCCTGCTCAGTTCCTTGAAACAAGAGATCCCAGACCCAGCTGGACTACCCCTGGATGTGGCATATGACCAGTGCAGGAGCCTCAGTTTCCCCATCTGAACCATGGGGAAGCCCATAGGGATTAGGTGAGGATGCCAGTGACCTTGAAAAGGACTTTGTAGGCTCTGAGATGGGACAGGCGCTCTGAAAGTCTCAGTCAGGGGAGGCGAGAGAAAGAATTGATCCTTTCCCAGCCACGCTGGAAAGTGTCAGACTAGCTCGTCACAGAAGGGTCGGGGTAGAGAAGGGAGTGAGGTACAGCTGCCTCAGAACTGGAAAGGCTCTTGGTTAAAGGGATTACTCAGAAGCCAATAACTGAATGAGGAGTAGTCCCAGTTCTCGCCAAGGACCTGACCCTCACCATGGTCCCTTCCTACATTAGGAGTTGGACAGCCATGACGAGTGGTTGAGAACTAGGCCTCCAGAGTCTGACAGACCAAGGTTCAAGTCTCAGCTGCACTCATCTCTGCTGTGTGTCCTTTGGATCTCCCTTCTCTGAGTGTCGGTCTTTCCAACTGTAAAATGGGGGTGACAATGGCAAAAGCCTCACTGGCACTGTAGTAAGGACAAGCCATGGCCCATGGGTATTGATTGAAAATTATCTTCTGGCACCGGATCTGTAATCCTCAAGGGGCTTCGCATCTGGAGGAGGGACTGTATATAAAGTGCCTGGCACAGGTAAGTGCTCACTGGATAGATGGAAGGACTGATGGATGGATGGATGATGGATAAACGAATGAATATATGGATGGGTAGGTGGGTGGGTGGGTGGGTGGATGGATGGATGGATGGATGGATGGATGGATGGATGGAGTGACTTATTCCAGGCCACAGAGTCAGGAAATAACTTTTCCTGATACCTTACAATGAGTACTGAAAGATGCATAAGAGCTGGTTAGAGAGAGAGGGGCACTCCAGGTGGACAGGACTGCATGAGCAAAGGCTAGAGTTAAGAACTGTTGTGGTATGGATAGACACTGATCTCACATGTTCTTTTCAGTAACTTGTTCAACAAGATTCTGTGAGGAGGGGGATCTAAATGGAGCCTCTCCCAGGGTCATCTGAGACAGGGCCAGGAGGTTGTGTAGGGAATAGGGCCGCAAGCCCAGATGAGCAGGCATGAGCAAGCCCAGCCTGGGGGTCGGGCCTCAGAAGGCCTAGTCTGGCCATATTCGGTTTTCAAGGAACTCGGAGGCTTCTTGCGGGCCCTGCTGCCCACACTCCGGAGTGAGGCCACCCACAGTTGCTGAGTCAGGCAGGCAGCTGGGGTCAGGAGCAGAGGCTCCACAATGGGGTGATTATAATACAGTTGTTCAGAGCCTGGCCTCTAGAGTCAAGAAGGTAAGGGTTCAAATCCTGCTCGACTACTGATAACTGTGTGACTGGGCCAGCCGCATCACCTCTCAGAGGTTCCATTTTCTTTATCTGCAAATAAAACAAAAGTAGTAAGGACAAGCACCATTACCATTACTGAGTTTACTATGTGTCAGTCTGAGCTAAACACTCTACCTGCATTATCTTATTTAATTCTCATCACAATAGAGAAATGTTATCATTGTCCCCATTAAACAAACCAGCGTTGCTCATCCATGTCGCAATAATTCCTAACGCCAAGCTTTGGCTCATGCAGTCCCCTCCATCTAGAGTGGTTGCTCTCTCTAACCAATTCTATGCATACTTCAGTACCCAGGAAGAGTATCAGGAAGAGTTATTTCCTGACTGTGGGACCTGGATTTCCAGATGAGGAACTTGAGGCACAGAGAAGTGAGGTCATATGCAAGTAAGAGACAGCTAGGAATAGCTAGGAAGTACGTTGCAACTTCCCTACACTTCCGTACTTTCCCATTTCTATAATTTAATCATTTCCACCTCAAATACCCTCAACAGCCCCTGTAAAACAATACCTGGCACCTGTCCCTCCCCCCTTCCAGTTTCAAAATTGCTCCCAAGCCTTATTCAGCCCCTGATAACAGCCCTGTGAAGGTAGGCTAGATATCATTCCCATTTCACATATGGGGAAACGGAAGCTCAGAGAAACGAAGCAAGTTGCCTGCAACCTTGCAATCAGCTAGAGGGGAAGCCAGAGTTGGACAGCAGTGCTGTCTGACTCCCATTCCGGTGTTCTCTCCCCACGACAACGAGCTGACCCTCCACGTTCTGAGAGGGGAGACTTCACCTCGCTCTCCCAGCCAAGCCGTCCTTAGACAGATGTGAGGATAAAAGAGAAAACTCATCTGAGGTCCACCTGAAGGTGGACATAGGCAGGACTAGTGGGGCATTCTGCAAAGAAAGAAATTAGGCCTCCTTTGAAAATCATAAAAGAATAAAGTGATTAAACAAGCTGTTAACAGTGCTAAATCAGATCATCTCCGCATGACAGGCGGGAGACCAGAACAGCTCTCTAAACTCATTAGCTCATCTCACTCATTTCGGAAATACCTCCTGCCCTACCAAGAGCCAGGAGCTGTGTGGGGAGCCAGGCGGCCAGGGCCCTTTCCCAGAGGAATCATTACCTGGCCAGAGCTTCCCAGACTCTGGGATTTCACATCCCAGTAAAGTGTTCTTTCCAAGTGGGACACACATTGCCAACATTTTGTAATTTGTCAAAGTATATATTAAAGAAAAGGAAAATAAAGCACTACTTCCTACTATCATCGTAAAATTTAATAAGAAGGGCTAATATCAGAATTTACCAATTTTTAAAAATTACCTTTATAAGTAACTCACCACATTGTCCTAGTTTTCTCACTAGCCCCTGGCCAATGAGAACTGTATCTAAAATAAGCATTTGGCAATCCCCAGATGAGTGGGAGAGATAAAACACTTATGCAAATAACTGAGTTTTATTCATTGAGTGTCTTTGTGTTGAGAGACACATAAAATTATTCTGGCTACCTCAATAAAGAAAGATTTATTGGAAGATTTTACTGGGAGATTGGATACTGGGGATTATGTAGTAGACAGTGGAGTCAACAAACCAACCACTCCTGGCAAGGACAAAAAACTTTCAGAACAAATGGTGCTCTCTCTCTCTCTCTCTCTTAGCTATTTTCTCTCTCTAATGGCAGACAGGTTTCCTCCTTGTGGCAGAGAGCATGGTGGCTAACAGCTTCCATGTTTCACATCTCATAGCTCCAGCAATCAGAGGCAGACCAATTAATTTCTCAGTTCCAGTGTGGGGGGAAAAAAGAAGGGGGTGAAGGTGTCTGATTGGCCCAAATGGGTCAGATGTCTATCCCTGGGCAAATCAACTGTGGCTTGGGATAGGGTCTGTAACAACGTAGCAGTTCCTGGGAGAACTTTTATGGTTGGAGTCAGGAGGGGGAAGAACGGGGCAGGGGGACTGGGTGGACATTACCATAGATGTCCACTATGGAGATGACAAATGACCTAATAGAGGTACAGATAAAGTGTCATGGGAGTTCACGGGAGGAAGACCCGCTGCTAGCTGTGGAAATCAAGTAGAGCTTCTTGGAAGACATGGCATTTGAGCTGAGAATGTCTGGAACATACAGATAGTCTAAATGCCATCTTAAATTAGAAGAGAAAAATAAGCGCTGGGAGTGGTAGTCCACTACCTATATTTTAACGCCTTTATCAAGATGTGTATAGTTTTTTTTAATTGAGATATAATTCACGTCATAAAATTTATTTTATAGTTTTAAAAAAAGTTTAATTCTGAAATAATTTGAGGCTTACAGAAAAGTTGCAAAATAGTTCAGAGGGTTCTCCTAAACTCTTCACCTCCTATACCACTCCCCTAGCTTCCACTATCTTAACATCTTACCTAATCTTAGTACAAGTATCAGAACCAGGAAGTTAACACTAATATAACATTGTTAACTAACCTACAGACCTTATTTGAATTTTGCCAGTTTTTCTTTTGACCTAATCTAGGATCCCACATTGCATTTAGTTCTTGTGTCTTCTTAGTCTCCTCCAAGCTGTGACAGTTTCTCAGTCTTTTTTCTTATGACCTTGACATTGAAGAGTGCTAATCAGTCATTTTATAGAATATCTCTCAATTTGGATGTCTGATGTTTTCTCATAATTAGATCAAGGTTATGCATTTTGGGCAAGAATATCACAGCAATGATGTTGGGCGTCACACAGGGGCTACATTCTGTCAATATGATTTATTACTGGTAATATTAACATTAATCACTTGGTTAAGGAGGTGACTGTTAGGTTACTCTGTTGTAAAGTGTCAGTAATTATTTGGTAATTAGTATTTTGTGGGAAGATACTTAAGACGGCGCAGAAATGCAAATTTCTCATCACTTACAGTTCTTTTTAAAACTGGTATCAAATGCACACTTTGTGCTTTTATTCCACAAACATCAACTGTTTGCCCACTCCGTACCAAGCACTGGGCTAAGATGTATGGCTCGGTAATACGCGTATAATTATATCTGACCATTCAGGGTTGCTGAGGTTAAAAGAGGACCATGCTTCTGAAAGTCTCCTGTAATGCTAACTGGGCTGTTTGTTGTCCTTCTATGGCACTCAGTTCTGTACTCACCTTCATCTACTGGCAGTCTCATTTCCGTCCTGCCTCATCTATGCCTGTAGGCTTCTGTCTGTCCTCACTGGCCAGACTCACTCATCCTATTTGCCAAGCCTTACTGGTGATGTCATTGAATAAGTGTGGGAGACACAAGGCAAGCTCTGTAGAGACTGACAGTTTCCTTCTGGAGCTTATGTCTGCAATTTTGGTAGCTGCCTCAAGGTGCCAAGTGTGCCTGGCACCTGTGTGTGGTGGCAGAAGATCCTTTCTCCTATAGCAGAATGAAGTGGGATAAATAGGAATTGCCTTCCTCCAATAATGCATTGGCCCTAGAAAGGAAAGTCTTGAACCCCAGAGAGTATGGAACAAGCCTGTATGGATACTTGTGTCTTACTGAGAGATCTAACATGGGCACACTTTAAATTACAACTTCAAAATATGAAAGGATGGGCTTACCCCTGACCCAACTTCCTAACTCAACAGCATTTCTGAGAACAAGATTTTAATGGACCAAAAGGGAGGAACAAGTTAAGTAGCAGCTCTCACTAAACATAACTCCTGGGGTTGAATTCAACCCTTTTTAAAGGCAAGAGCCTTCCGTGCTTGGCTGTTTCTTTTTGATCCATTGTAGGAGATTGTTAAGGAGGTCAAATATGATAACGGGTGATGGCACTTTGGAACTCCTATGGGGCCACGCCTATATCACTGATCCCATCTGTTGCTCTGAGGGTAGTTTTTGGGAAATGCTTATCCAGAGCAAAGCAGGCAGGTTGAAGGTCCCCAGCTCTGACATCAGCCCAGGCCATCCTCTGCCTTCCTTCAGCCAAGCAGGTGAGCTCCTCAAAGTAGAGCCCCCTGAGTAGAGACCCAGAAGCCCCAGGGCATTCCCTCCAGGGTCCCGAGCAGTTTCCTCCTTGGCAAGTCACAGGCCTGGGTTTCTCAGGCCCATCTCCTACCTGAGCAACAGGTGGCTGTAGGCTGGACTCCTGCCCTGCTAGCACTTGAGCAAGAATTGGTGTCAGCAAGATTATTTGCCAATTTTATTGGACCCTAGGAAATACCCATCCCCTGGAGACCACCAAAGCAGCAGCACTCCTGGAAGGTCTAGGAACCCTTAGATTTAAGTGACACCACCCTCCCATCACCCAGTTGATTCTTATGGCCATAAACCCAAACTATATTGTGTACATGAATCCCCTGAGAATCTTATGAATATACAAATCCTAATTCCATAGGTCTGGGGTGAGGCCTGAGACACTGTATTTCCAACAAGCTCCTAGGGGACGCCGAAGACGCTGGTCTGCAGACCAGGCTTCAAATGCAAGGTTCTAAGCAACAGGCTGGTCAGAGGAGGTGTGGAAACCAGAATACAATTTTGAATGAACCAAAACAAGGAGTTTCAGGGCCCCCTCTTTCTACCTTGAAATTTTTATAATCTTGATACCATTTCTGATGGCTTTCCAATAAAGCCCCCCTTTGCTCAGGGTAACCCAGGGAGGTTTCCAGTATTTGCCATCTTTCTTAACACTCAAAAGTATTTTGCCCCCAAAAGTAGGAAAAGGTGACGCTTCCTCAGTCACACCTCTAATTTTTCAGGCCATTTCTTCCAGATCTAGCCACCATATCCTAGTTAGACCCACCTGCTTTTTAAGGGGACCCCGTCCCTTTGGAGCTGGGGGGGTGGGCTTCTGATCATTTTAATCTCCTTCAACCACACAGAAGAGGTTTTCAAATGTTATCCTGGGGATTCCTCATTGTCCTTTCTCAATATTTCCCAAGAAAGAGACCTGCGGCTCCTTTCTGAGTGTCAGTCCCTTGTTCTCCTCCCAGCCCGTCAGCTGTCTTGGGCATCAATTAGCTGGTGACTAATTGCTCCTTAGTTGTGAACTGACGGACCAATTACCAGATCCCACCCACAAAGGCTGTCATGTATATCCTCCAGGGAAAGATCTTTGGTGAGTCCAGGGATTCAGGAGTCAGTCATCAGGTTGGTTGTAAGAACTGGAGCAAAACATCCCACCTGCCCCATGTTGGCAGAGACTAGGAGTGGGGTTTACTCCTCCTGGCATAGCCTTCAGAAGGAGGAGTCTGATTGGTCAGATTCCAGGATCCTGATTGGTCCTTGGTGGTAATTAAGATGCTCTTTCTTCAAGGCCCCAAACTCCTCGGTCTTCCTGGGGTCTTAGGGCAGAACCCCTTGGAGGGTCCACTTCAGAGGGAATGGTTGCCCCAGTGGAATTCCCAGGCTTGAGACTGCAAAGAAATAAAAATACGGAGAGCGGTGTGAAATTTTCTGATTTTTTAATGTAAATGACGAATTCAAAAAACTTTTTAAAAGCTGTACAGGCCAGACACGACATGTCTATGGGCAAGACCTGGCCCCCCGGGCACCCTGGGGTGTGGTAGGGCTTGGGGAATGTCTTGAGGTAGGGGTGAGGGAGAGGAATCAGAAAGGACATTAACTACATCCTGGATTCGAATACCCTTGCCCTGGCAAAGATGTGCCCCAGGAGGAATTCACTGCCACAGGAACATATTGAGCACCTACTGTATACAAGGTTCTGTGCTAGGTTGGTAGATACGAAGCACACTCTGAACTGGCAGCCTCCTCCGGGGCATGCGGTGCGCCGACCGCAGGAGACTGAAGTTCCAGTCCCGGCTTGCCCGCCATAATTGCTGTGTGTCCTTGGGTTAGTTCATCATCTCTGGGGTTTAGCACACAGCCTATGTTGATATCAGGTTAACTAAATAGAGTGGGGGCAGATTGTGAAGGGCCTTGAGGGTCTGGGTAGGGAGCTTGGATCTGATTGGGGGGTAGAAGCCAATTCAGGTTCTCGATCAGGGGAGTGACATTCTGAGTAAAGTATTTTAGGAAATGAGTCAGGCCACCTGCGCAGAGAGGAGAGGCTCACATATATCCAGGTGTGGGATAGTGTGACAGCAACTAAAGCTTATGCAAATCAGACCTTATCACCACTAGCCCAAAAGCTCTCCGTGGCTCCCTGCAGCCCTCATAGAGAAATCCATGGGCAGGACCACCTTCACGGGTATATAACCTGTGCAGTTGCACAGGGCCCCACGCTTGGTTGCCATCTATTGTTGCCATCTTGAAATTCATAATTTTTGAACAAGGGGCCTCATGTTTTCATTTTGCATCAGGCTCCACAAAGTATGTATCCAGTCCTGCCCACAGGGACCCTTTGGTCTGGCCCCTGCTCCCCTTTCCCTTCTCATTTGCACCCTGCTCCTCCCTCACCTTTCAACTTCTAGTCTCATTGGTCCTCCATCAGTTTCTGGAGGTTGTCCCTGCCTCAGGGCATTTGCACAGCCTGTTCCCCTGCCTGGAACACCACTCCTCACCCCAAGACCAATTCAGTTCTCTGTTCAGCAAATTTCTTCTTATCCTACAGATCTGAGCATAATTATCTCGTGAGAGACACTTTCTCTGAACTCCCAGGATTATCTATTCAAAGTAAAACATTAAAAGTAATTTAAAGTAGGCCCCCAATACATGCTCTTATAGTGCCAGGTGGCTCCTCCTTCACAGAGCTCACCTTAATCTGTAATGATAACTTACATGGGGCTCTGTTTGCTGAGCTTGTCTCCCCCTCAGACTGAGCCCCATGAGACCTACCAAGAGTCGGCGGGTGCGCACAAACCTCTGTCTGTCTGGTTGCAAGGGGAGGCTAAGAGATGGGTTAAATGAGGGAGAAAGGAGGGGGAGCCACCTCTCACCCACCTTGGACCTTCACGGTGGGCAGAAATTTTCAGAATGCCCAGACCACACACCCAGCAGGGTCTGCTCTGGCCCTGGCCTTTCCCCAGCTGGAGTCCATTAGCTCCAGACCCTCTTGCCCTGCCCTCTTCCCAGTAATGGAAAAAAACTAGAGGTGTGTTGGGAAGGGGGTGTATTTCACAGAGCCACACTTTAATCTAAAGGAAGCAATAATGGAGGCATTTCAGACCTCTGACAGCAGAACGGCCGTGGGTGTTTTGGGGCTTTGTGCTTATAAAGCTTTGTTGAGTAACTATATCCAACCAGGGAAAATTTTTCTTCTTTTAACCAAGTAAATATAGCCATTCACACCACAAGAGGTAGGGGGAATCGAAAGGATTTGCACAAAACATATAAATGTGTTGACCCTGACAAAGTAAGCTCAGAAATAGAATCATGTCTGCCCAGGTGGCTCACATTTATTAGTCTCATATACCAGGATCTAAGCCCACTTGACACCCACAAGCTCACCCCATCCCTAAGAGGTTGGAACTATTCCTCTCCCCATTTTGTAGATGAGAAAACTGAAGCCCAGAGGAACTGAGTAACTTGCCTAATGTCACACAGTAAGGAAGGGGCAGAGCTGAGATTTGCAACCAGACCTGTCCAAATCCAGATCTGTCCTGAGCCATAATCATTAGGGGCAAATTGCTTAACTCTCTGTGCCTCAGTTTCTCTATCCATCAAATAGGGCTAATAACAGGGCTAATCTCATTGGGGTGGTCATGAGGACTAAAAGCATTACTGTGGACTAAGACTTCACACAGTGCCTGCACTTAGCCCATGTATGCACTTCATAAGCACTTGCTATTATTTGTAAAGTTCTGAAACCTGTCCCAGGCCAGTATAAGATGATGGGGGACCCCTGCCCCACCACTGGCTGTAGCTCCAGGCATTGCCTTTGCTGCCATTCAGCTATTATTAGGCACCGCGTCCTCATCTTAAATCCAGATGGGGAGCTAGAGGGGCAGGCAGGGCTGGGCCTGGCTGGAGGATGGCTGGGAACACGGCTGGGAGGCCCCTTTGGATTTGGGCCCCACCCTGCCTGCCCTCCCTCTACTGCAGTGGGTCCAAACCGCCACGTCTACACTTGGCTCTGAGGTCTGCACAGAGCACTCCCTCCCACCGTGGCCGCCTCCTCTGGGAAGGCTCAGAGCGTTTCCACAGCCTCAGTACTTTTCTTCCTGCCCCAGAGAGGCCAGGCATGCGTGGAAACTATGAACTGGATACTGCTTGTCTCTGGAACCTGCAAGAGGCCATGCACTCTCTTGTCTAGAGGTCTTCATGCCCCAGATGAGGCCCACTGGGCCCACCAAGGGAAAAGGGCCCACACAACTGGGTTCAAGTCCCAGTCCTGCCATCAACATATGTCAACTTGGACCAGTGACTTCCCCTCTCTGAGCCTGTTTCTTTATCTGTAAAATGGATATAATCTTAGCACCAACCTCACAGGGCTATTGTGATGATTAAATGAGTGAATGGCACATAGTAGGCACTCAGTAAGTTCCAGTTACTGTCACTTTGTGCTTGAGTGTGCCAGGCCCTGAGGGAGAAACAAGGGATTCAGGAAACTGAGGATCTGGGGTACAGAGTGGCTCCACCCCCAACTTGCTATGTGAACTAAAGCCTGTCCCTTGCCCTCTCTGGGACTCAGATTACCTATTTGGACCATCAGGTGGGCATCTAGGACTCTATGATGCCAAGATTTAGCTCCTGCTACACAAAAATAGTTAAGAAATAAAACAAGGTCCCATGTGGGCAGAGATCCCAAATGGCAGATGGCAGGGTACCGTGGTTAAGACCAAGGGTTCTAGGTTCAAATCTTGTATGAGGTGCTGGCGCGGCTTGGTCTCGCTGAGCCTTTCTCCTCGTCTGTATAGTGATGATTCTAACTGACAAGGCTCACGCTGTGCGGGTCACAGTAATAACAAAATTGCCTCTTGTGTATTATAAGGGTGATCTGGAGCCAGGCTCCATCCAACCCATTGGGCAGCAATTACACAGGGCCCTGCCATGAGCCTAGATGAGGTCAGACATCAGGGAACCACTGGACGTCACAAGAGATCCAGGCCAGCCCATCCAGAATCCTGTCCTTTATCCATGAGGCTGTTCTCCTGGGGTTCATTACAACTCAGTGGGTATCTCAGGCCCCCTAAGATCTCCTTCTTGGGGTCTACTTGCCTCCAAGTTTCCTATATTCACGCCCCTCAGCATCAAGGGCTAGGCCCCCTTCTTCTCCAATGCCGGAAGTTTATCTGGCACTGTCATTCAGAGAACACAGCAGCTGGATGATATCATGGAGAGAGCCTTGCCAAACTGGTTTTCCAAACAGGTCCCCAGCCCCACTCCTGGAGCTGCTGGCCATAACCTTAGTTCTGCCCATGATGAGGGTCTCAGCCCACGGATCCAGCCAACCCCAACAAGAACCAGATCTTCTCCTCTAGAGACCCCATGCTCCAGCCTCACTTACCTGACTTTTTCCCAACAAAGTCTTCACAGTCCTACCTCCCTTCCTTTGCTCATGCTGTTCCCTTCTCCAGACTGCCTTTCCCCATCCCCTCAGCATGCCAAACAGCAAGTTCTCGACAACTTTGAGTCCAGACACTGTCTCTCCCCCTACTCCCACTAGGCTATGAGACCCCAACAGCAGACCCAACTCAAACCAATCTCTAACCCAGGGGTGTTCTAACTTTTTTCAACGTTTTTCACCAAGGGCCATATGCGGTAAAATACACAAACAGCCGGGTCACTCATTCGAGGTGAAGTATGTATTGCCTCACCCGGTTTATTTAAGTAAACTAAATATATTTTTGGAATTTGCTGAGGGCCAATAAAAAATGGATTGCGGGCCGCAGTTGGCCCGCGGGCCGCAGTTTGGACACCCCGTTAACCCCTCCGTCCCTCCCAATGCCCAGCAGCCCCTGGACTCCTTCATAAGCACAAGATCTTTGCCTTAGCTGGCCTCACAGACACTTGTGAGCACATCCCTAGGTGGGGGTCTCCCTGACAGTCATGGAATTTTACGTTGTCTAGTCTCGGGGGAGAGCGCTTGGAGAGCTCAGGACACAATTCCCCCATTGTGCATATAAGGAAACCAAGGTTCCAAGTGGATCAAAATTTTGCCTGGAGTGGAGCCAAGGCTAAGACCCCTCACCCCTCTTGTATCCTGACCTCATGCCTGGGCTTTCTCTGCAGGATCCTGTATGGGGGATGGGAAGCAGGGTGATTCAGGGATCTGGCGCTGCCAACTTGGTACAATATTTATTCTCAGACTCAGGCACTGGAGCAAAATATTACCCTTGGCCCCTGAGCTGCTCCAGCCGCTCCCCACTCTGCCAAGTCCAGGGTGGACCTGGAGGAATCTGGACCCTTCCTGTTACAGCCCCTTTGCCCTGGGAAGGCCTGAAGTGGGCCAGTCCAATTCCCTCATTTTACAGATGGACAGATGAGGCCCAGGCCTCCCCAGTGCCCGCAAGATATGTTCACCCTGTTCACCTGGCATTCAGTGCACTTCACAGATGGGACCACTCCCATCTCCATTTCTTGCTCCATCCACAGCCCATCTCTCCTCTTTTTCTCATTTACAAACCTCCCAGACTCTAATCATACTGTTCCTCTGCCACAAATGCCCTCCCATGCTTTTCCTCTTCTATTCTGTTGGGTGGATTCCTTTGCACCCTTCCTCAAGGATTAGTTTGTAGGTCACCTCCTCTGAGGAGTCTTCCAGGATTTCCCCCATGCTAGAGGCAACAGGGTAGAGGAAAGGGGCTTTGACCTGGACAGAATTCCACTCAAGTTTGAATGTCATTGCCAGCCCAAGGTGCCTTCACCTCCCAGGGCTTCAGCTTCCTCCTCTGTAAAATCCCGGTAATACTTAACCATACACAGTGGTCAACTTGCAATAGGGCAAACCCTGTGTCTGACAGGTAACAGGTGCCCAGTAAACGCCAGGACCCTCCTCAGGGCATGTTTACACATTCCTGGGCTGTGGCTACAAGCTTCCCCAGCAGCACACCGAGCTGCCCTTTGATCTTTGCGTCCTCGCCACCACCACCATCCCGCCCCGCCCCTTGCAGGGAGGAAGGGAAAGAGGCAGGCAGGTAGGACCCCAACCCTGAGGGCTTGCGGCGGGGAGTGACCCACGCTTCTCGGGTAGAGCCAAGAACTCTTGAACGCGCATGCGTAAAGTCCGCAGGCACGGACTCACCTGTGTGGGGCGGAGCTCGTATGAAGAAAGCCATTCATTGGAGATGGAAGCCGCCACTCAGGCAGGCCCTGAGAGGGCCTCCCAGGAGGCTAGGTGTGCCTCGCCCTAACGGGCTGTTCCAAGGGCGCGCGAGATTTGAAATAGGAGCGAGTTGACCTTGGAGGGCGCCGAGTCTCCTTCTGGAGAAGGAGATGGCATCTAGTTCTAGTATAGAGGGCCTAGATGGGGCCTGCCCAGGAAAAGGGGACCTCCAAGTATAGCTCCCAAATTGGGCTCTATTTGCTCCTCCTCTCGTGAGACCTTAACAAGTCTCTTCCCTCTCTGCGCCTTGGTTTTCCCATGTGTAAAATGGGACCACCTCTTAAGGATGTGGGGATGAAATAAGATGATACCTTTAAAAGAGTCTCGAGTGGGTAGTGGCCCTCTCTAGATGGGGGTGAGATGGGGTTGGTTGGTAGTCACAAAGGATATGGAGTGGGGCTGAGGGGTTCTGCTGGGGGGTAACAGGCTGAAACCACTTACCCACAACCCCACATCACAGTGGTTAAAAGCACAGATTCTGGACTCAAAAGGTGCTGGTATGAATCATTTCCACTAATCAGCTGTTGTCCTCAACGATAAAATGGAACAGTAACCCTGGGCTCAAATGGTCGTCACAGGGATTATATACCTGGGACCTGGCAAGTACAAAATAAATGACTTGATACTGTTTTTATTTGACAGACAGGACTTCAGACCCCACCTCCCAGGCTCCAACTCCCTTTGGTTTCCATGGAGACCTGTAGGCGGCTCCCCAGCTGCGGGAGATGGAGTGGCTTTCCCTAGTGAGTCTATTGAGCTTTTTGGGTCCCCGGGCTGACTCCTTGTGTTGTCTTGGGCATGTTGGCTCTCTCTGGGCCTCAACTTCCTCCGTTTGTTGAATGGGAGTCTGGACTCTCTATTCCCAATTTAAGATTCCAGCGCTCCAAGAGGCATACCTGAAGGGCTTGGAAGGGAGAAGCACGGCAGATAAAGGCAATGTCTGTGCAAATGTGTCGGCTAGGGAAGAGGTTCTGGGTGACTGATCCTGCTCCATCTGAAATGGTCCCTGAGATGCTCCAACATAGGGTCAAGGTACTCCGGTCACGTAGTC
The DNA here is from genome assembly GCF_036562045.2 of Rhinolophus sinicus. Lineage (NCBI taxonomy): Eukaryota > Metazoa > Chordata > Mammalia > Chiroptera > Rhinolophidae > Rhinolophus > Rhinolophus sinicus. The sequence continues at coordinate 19,714,224 of NC_133765.1, read as the reverse complement.
GCTACTCTGAGGTGGCCCCGACCAGGTATCCCGAAAGCAACCTGGGGACTGCCACCAAACCCCGCCACTGAGGCGAGGAGGGGGCGGAGTCGAGGGAGGGGACATGGTCTCACGAACAAAGAGGAGGGCGGAAAGGGGCTGTCCTGAAGACTACCCGACTTCGACAACCCCTGGCCACTTACCCCGGCTTTGGGCGCCCTCCCGGACTTTGGCGCAAAGCTGCGTCCTCCTGCCGACGCCCACCCGAACAGCCAAGACCACCGCGGCAGCAGTCCCACGACTACAATCCCCTAAAACCCAGGCCCGCGAAGGGCGTGGCCGTCAAATTGAATTTCCCCAATGGGGCACGAGGGTGGGAGGGACCCTCCCAAGGATTGGCTGGCGTGACGGTGAGGGGCGAGGTCGGCAGGGCTGCTGGCGCGGCTGGACAGGCGGTGCTTCCAGAATCCCAGAGACGGTTGCTGAGCGGCTCTGGGATCCCAGTCCCCGCGCCTTCCGCCTTACTGTTCCTAGTCCTTCAGTCGAATCCCGAGCGACCTAACCTGAGCCCGCGCGCGACGGACTGAGAGGTGGGTGTGCGAGCCTCCAGGCGGCACCAGGACCCCTGACGGGTCCGGAGGTGGAACCTGGATATTTGGGCAAGGGTTCTGGGGCTCTCAGATCTGGGAGCCTCCACCCATCCACGGGGGCTCTAAAACATGGGATAAGGTTCTGAGATCAGGACGCTCCACAGCCTCCAGGGGTGCTAGTCTGTTGGGGCAGACACCTGGGGGAACCTCCCACATTCCTCTGAGACCTCCCACAATCTCGGGGAACCCAAGACTCTATGACAAGGAGCCGTAGGGCAGCAGCAGGAATACCTGGGGGAAAAGAGACTTCCTACAGTCCCGTGGAGGTTCTAGATTATGGAGTAGGGACCCCTGGCCCTAAGAAGACGTGGGGGAACTCAGACTGTCCACAGAACGAACCTAAGTCTGGTGATCACTGAGTGACACTCTTGGGGGTGGTTACCCCAAAGTAGGTAGATAAGAACCCCAACAAAGGGAGGTTGGGAGGTTGACATCTGTTCGAGGCTACAGGGATGGGAAAAGCAAGCAGCAACTTGAACAAGCAGAGTCCAATGAACCCCAACTGTGGATTAGGACTCCCCCAGACCCATTCACTGGATTGGGTGACTCAACAAGTGACTGTTCTGGAGAGGGGGAAGGGATGAGTGAGGGATGAATCAACAAGAAGGGGGCAATCCTGGGGCCATTTCAATCACCATACATTAACTTAGCACCTATGGTATGTCAGGCTGTGGGCCCTCAAATTACAGAAAGACATTAGGTCTGCAGGAGGAAGGAAGCAGCCACGCTAGGAAGCTGAGCCAGGACTTAGGGGGCCATTTTGATGGGTATTGATGGCACAAAAGGGACTGTCCTGAGCCTCTAGAAGCATTTTGGAAGGGGGCTTCAGAAGCTAGAGGTGGCCAAAATTTTTATTAAATCCATCCCTGCCCTCTGGGTCTTTGGATTCCTCCTCCCCCCTGTGAAAAATCCCTGGTCCTCTCCAATCCTCAATTTGTCTAAGTCCACAGGTTGGACGGTTCAGCTTCTGACAGCCCTTCCAGCTGGGGAATTGATTTCTAAGTATGTGAATTGGCAAAAGGAGCTGGGTGCCTGGACACCTTGCTTCATGGGGTCAGGGCAGTTGACATCTGGGGGAGGGCAGAAAGGAAGGAGAGGGGTGTATACAGAGGCCTGTCCTCAAGTATTGAAAGATGGGGTTACCTCCAAGACTTCTGTCACCTGGGGGAATGGCAGTGGCAGTGGCAGCGGGGACTTGGATTTGGGCTCAGCCTACAGCCAAAGGCTGAGCTTTCAGGGTAGGTTAGGCTGGGCAGGCCCTAGTGACTGGTGGGTGGGGCAAGAAACTATGGAGTCTGGTGTGCACCCCCTGGCGGTGAGCACAGCTTGAGTAGGCCTTGCTGGAGCCCAGCTTCTCAATCCAGGCCCCCTACTCTCCCAGTTTGATGCTGACACAGAGTGAGGGCCCAGCTTAGGCCACACAGCAAACTGCCAGTTGAGTTGGCTAGGCTAGAACCAGGATTCTTGGTTTGTTGAGTTTTGTAGCACACTACCCTAGGGTTGAGGGCAACTCCCAGCCAGGAGCCACATCACAGGTAGCAAGGATGAGACAGCAACGAATGATCATGGGTTAGAGGGGGAAACTGAGGCACAGAGCTCAAGTGCCAGTAGTTTCTAGAGACCCCAGCAGACCTGACTCATATCTGTTCCCTGCAGAATTCCCTGAGCTGGTGTTAGCTGCCACAGACACTGGGAATCTCACCAGGAGGGGACGGACAGAGCGAGGGGCCAGCAAGATGGCGGATGAATCCTTAGCTGGGCTGGATGAGGGAGCCTTGCGGAAGCTGGTAAGTAGCCCCATCATCCCCACTGTGAGGATTGGCGAGGCAGGGCCTTCCAGGTGACCTCTCAGCTGACAAAAGGAAGTGATGGGGGAGGGGACAGGAGGAGAGCTCAGGGGAACAGGGTTAGGCCTGTTCCAGATGGCTGACACAGAGGCCCCAGTGGCACATGCCTGTCCGTGCCAGGTGCTGAGGGCTGGTCCCTCCCAGCCCCCCACTGCCACCACCTGATTAAACAGTAACTGCTAAGGACTCACCCATGTGCAGCCACAGGTGGGGAGGCTGCATGTGTTTCTCGCAGTGCCCACCCCTACGGGGTGGCCCAATGATAACAGTAGTAGCAATGATTAATAACACCAGGGAACAGCAGGGGGAAGGCTGGGTGCTGGGCACACCATCTCACAGAATGGTCACAGCCACTTCCAACAGCCAGGAGGACACTGTGCCTCAGATAGGTAAAATCAACAGACTAAGAAGAGGGTGTGCCAGGATCCAAACCAATCCCAAAGGGAGACATGGGGAACCAAGATTCCTGAGTAAGTCAAGGCTGGAAGAGCCCTCATGGGCTCTGTGACTTCTAGTCTGTCATTTTTCCACTCTGAGCCCCTCTGTTTCTTTACTGTAAAATGGGAGGGGGGAATGTGTGTGAACCTAATATCTAGGTCCTAGAGTTGGCATGGGGATGGACTGAGGCATGGGCCCAGATCTTGAGGAGGAAGGATGGGCCCACTCTATCCTCGTTAGCCAGCTTCTTCTTGAGTGCCCTAACACCTGCCCTCCTTCCCCACTCTCAAAGAGGCTGTGGAACAACACACAGGACAGGCATGTGCCCACCGGCAAGGGCAGGGAGCAGCTGAACTAGATGAAGAACCAGCCCCTGACCCTTGTCCAGGGGGAGGGGGAGATTAAAAATTTACCCTCCCTAGGAGAAGGCAAGTGACCCAACCCCCTCACCATTCCTCTGGAAGCAGGTGCTGGAGCCAGCCCAGCAGAGCCACTGCCATGACCTACCAAGGCACTAGGGCTATGTGTCCTCAGACCAGCACCTTAGACTCTCTGGGTGTCTGCCTCCACCACATGTGCAGCCTGGAAGGGATGGGTTGGGTTTCCAAAGGTCAGCACGACCTCCGCTCAGGAAGTCGGAATCATAATGGAAGTAGTAGAGGCAGAGCGGTCCAGAGAGAAAGTCAGATCTCCACGCATCCCCATCTTTAGGAATTCCCTTTGAGGCTCAGGCTTCTCCGGTAGCCACCCCTAACCGCATGCGGGATTTGGGCACTGGAAAAGGGTTTCAGAGGAGCCCGAGCAGTGGTTGTAGTTGGCCTACCCGCCGTCCCCCTCCCTGGGAAAGGACTGACGAGACCCCGCCCCTCATCCCGGGATATGAGGCTGCCCGAGGTCTTTCCCACCATGGTCCGGTTCCTCCACCGCCGATGCCCGCCATTACTTCGCCCCGGCGCTGCAGAGGGTCCCGCCCCGCGCGCCGGCCCGGCCTCGGCGGCCTCGTGGCAGGAACGGGGGCGTCCCGAGTCGGGCTCCTCCCCGCATGGCCGGACCTTATAAGGGAAAGCTGGCCGGCGCCCCAGCGTCCGGCCGATTCGGGGAGCTGGGGAGCCGCTTCCGGCCTCGGCTGCTGCACATTCCTGAGGACCGGGCGGGGGCTGCGTGGGATGGGGCACTTGGGGACATGCAGGCCGCCTCGGTCCCGGGTTCGAGTTCAGACTCCAACACTGACTAGCTAGGTGATCTAGGGGAGCTGCTTCAGTTCTGTGAACCTCTGTTTCCTCTCTGTAGCCAGGGCTATTAAAGCAGGAGTTACCCGGGGACTCCCCCTCTGACTCCCCTCTGGGCGCCTAGTGCCGGGTTGCGTGGACGAGACGTGGGTGGGGCCTTGGGAAGGTTGGTGGTTCCGAAGCCTGCGGGCCTTCAGCGCCCCCTGGCGAGTCTTCGCTCCACTGCCAGACAGTCCCCCATGCGTAGCTGGAGGAGCTGGGACCTAGCGAAAGCCTGGAAAGTCTCCTCTGTTGCATTGGTGGGGAGACTGAGGCCCAGAAAGATGCCAGTGCCTGTCAGACGCCCCCAGCAACCATGGCAAAAGTAACCGAAGTCCCGGACCCCCAGGAGGCGGAAGTGCCCGCTTTCCTCTGGGGAGAATTTCACTTGTCAGTTTCGGAAACTGCCCCAGCCCTTTCCTCTTCCCCCTGGTGGACAATGGCGCTTTGTACTTCCTTCCCTCCCTCCCACAGTCTCCTCCACACATAATGGTGAGGACTGAGAGGGTGGGGAACACAGCACACACAGCAGGGACACTGTGGGTGGATCTTTGCCTCCAGGCCCAAAGGAAGGGTCATGTTGGAGGGTGACCAGTGGAATGAGGTTGTCCATCCCCCAGCGCTGCCCCCTCCACTTGGGGGGGAATCAGACAGAGGGTCCCATTTTCCACATTGGGACACTGAGGCTCCCAGGGGTTGCAGAGGTGGCCAAGTTCCCACATCAGCCTTTTTTTTCAGGGACAAGAACCTCATCTCTGGAGCCCAGGGTATTGGGAAGGGTGACCCAGAAGGCAAAGGGCTAGTCATGACATCTCTGAGCCTCTTTACCTGTGCTTAGGGAGGGCTGGACCAGCTGTCCCCGCAGGCCCTCATTCTCCAAGTGTATCACAGAGGACTCTGGGCCTCAGGCAAGGCCAAGACTGGGAGGTGGGAAGATGAGCCTCATTCTTCCTCCCTCTGCTTTAATACATCCCCCCGTTAGGCTTTATATAGGTATCTCTAGTCCAGGCTAGAGAAGGCCCCCAACACAGTACCAAGGTGTTTGAGGTACCCTCCCCAGCAACAGCTATCCTCAGACTGGGGCAGACCCTGGAGTCAAAGAGACCTGGGTTCAAATCCTGGCTCAGGTTATTTCACCATGAGTAAATCACTTCTCTTCCCTGAGCCTCAGTTTTCTCCTCTGTCAAATGGGAGTAATAAAGTGCCAGAGTTTCTGTGAGGTTAGGACAAGTGGGGGACTAAGCACGGGATCTGGCATACCAATTCTCAATTAATGTTACTGATGCCTTGGTACTCATTTGCCCTCACTTCTCTCTCCCTCCTCCTGAGTGGCTGGAACAAAACAGGGGGGTGATGCTTACTGTAGCCACAGCTATGCAGCTGGAGGGAAGGGGGATGACACCCAAGTCACTGCCTCTATCTCTACTCACTGCCCTGAGGTGGGGGCCATTGTCCCATCTGGCAAATGAGAAAACCAAGACACAGAGACATGCTGTGACATTAAGGACATGCTCCTGATCACCCAGGACTAGTCTGTGGCTAGAGCCGGCTGGGGGTTCTGGACTGACCCACCCATATATAGCTCTACAGGAATGTGGAGCCTGAAGGGACCTGAAGTGACTCTGTCCCCCAGGACTCTCCCTGCTCTCTTCAGACTGGGACAAGTGAGCTCATGGCGGAGTTGGGCCAGCTCACACTCCCTCCTGAAACCTGTCCCCCATCCCCCACCAGACTCCTGCATGGAGCAGGAAGGCATGATGTGGAGGAGACTAAAAAGGAAGGGGGTAGAGGGTTCCTGGGCCTTACCACTAAATGCCTTAGGGGCTAGGGACAGAGGAAATCACCTTGCCTATACTTGCTCCCATCTGGCTCAGACACACTGGAGGCTTATCTCTACCATTAGCTTTCTGGGGTTCCTAGGATAGTCCTCTCTCCCATGAACCACAGAGGTGGAGATGTGGGAGAGACATCAGGATTGGCTGACTGCCCAGAGAAGATGTCTTTTCCTGGACCTGGTTAGACCAGCCACCCCCAATTTCTCAGAAACTGAGGGGCTAAGAAGTCTGTGGGAGCACCTGTCCCCCATGGACACCCTGGGTGAACCCTAGTGTAGCTGCCTTATCAATCTGGGGGATTGGTTGGCTCTTCCACTCTGGGCCCTGGCCCCTTTGCCCCTTTGATGGTGGCTAAGGCTGGGCCAATGCAGGAGCCCCCAGCTAGGAGGGGAGCTAAGACTCCTGAGCACCTGCCCCTGCCTGCCTCAGATTCCCCACCTGTCCGATGTGGGTGAGGCTGCCATCCCCAGCAGGGCTGTGGTGCTTTGGAACTAGACCATTGAAGTCTCCCTTGCTCACAGGGTGGACTCCAGCTGCCCAAATCACCCTTCCATCCCCAAGGACACTTAGCGACCCATAGGAGGGCCTTCCTCTTCTTCCGCCTCCCATGATTCCTTGGCTCTCAGGGGTTTGATGAAGGGCCCAGAGAAGCAGGATTCAAATCGAAGGACTACCTGGCTTAGTACCTGACACACGTGGGCGGTTGGTGCTCACTCTGTGAACCACAGTGGGCTGTCCACAAGCCGTGGCTGCACGAGCTGGGTCTTCCCGAGACACTGGGTGGGTGCACAGGCAGGCACGTGATGAGCTTGGGGCAGGGAGAGTGGAGACAGACCACTCATTGTGCCACAGGCCAGGCCGTGGGCAGCTGGTGCCCGCCCTCCGCCCCTGGCAGCCAAAATGACCTGTCCCTCCACCCTGCCTGCCCCATAGTTGGAGGTTACAGCGGATCTGGCAGAGCGGCGGCGCATCCGCTCCGCCATCCGGGAGTTGCAGCGGCAGGAGCTGGAGCGAGAGGAGGAGGCCCTGGCATCCAAGCGCTTCCGTGCTGAGCGGCAGGACAACAAGGAGAACTGGCTGCAGTGAGTGTGTGGGGGACAGGGTTGGACATGCAGGTGGGGGGGATAAGTACCAGGGCTCAGCTCGTGCTGTTCAGGCAGGCACAAGCACTGGTGTGTCTGCAGCCCGTCTGGTGTGCAAATGGCAGTACAGGCACACTTTTGGGATACACAGGGATGTGTGTGGGCATGGACCACATTGCCATTGCTGGTGTTCTGGCCACGCCCGTGCAGACAGCATGTCTGAGTGTGTGGTATTAGTGTTCACGTCCACGAGCATGCATGTGCCAGCATGTAACCAGAGGGTGTGCACAGCTACATGCCTCTCTGCCAAGGTTCTGGGTACCCTGTCCTGGCCCTTGCTCTCAGCCCACATGGCCATGGCAGTGGGGGTTATAGGCATGATGTCCCTGCAGCTCTCAGCAACGGGAGGCCGAGCAGCAGGCTGCTCTGGCGCGGCTGGCGGGGCGGCTGGAGTCCATGAGTGATGTGGAGGAGCTGACCTCGCTGGTGAGGCCCAGGCCAGGGCAGGGGGTGGGGGCAGGGCAGGTGAAGACCTGGACTCCACAGCCCAGTACCCGTGGCCTGCCTCTCACCCACAGCTGCGAGGTGCTGGTGAGTATGAGGAACGTAAGCTGATCCGGGCTGCCATCCGCCGAGTACGGGCCCAGGAGATTGAGGGTACGTGCCCTGCCCCAGCCCCACCCCTGCCAATGCTGCCCATAGCACCTCCCAGCCACTCACCTGACACTTTTCCCTTCCAGCTGCCACCTTAGCTGGAAGGTTGTGCAGTGGGCGTCCCAACAGTGGCTCAAGAGAGGACAGCAAGGGGCATGCAGCACACAGGCTGGAACGATGTGAGGTAAGAAGTGTGGGAAAGGTGGGAGGGTGGCCCAATATCCTCTGCCCATGGATGCCAGCTGCTCAGAGCACCTGTGTCTTTGCTAAATTGGTGCTTGACTGAGAAGGGCCTGCTAGTGTTTGGGGGACTCAAGGGCTCTATCTCAGGCCTCTGCTCACTCTCCCAGGCAACCTCTGACCACATGTCCCCCACTTCCGAGTTGTCTATACCCAGGCTTTCCCCTCAAAACTAGTCTGTCTACACTGTGTCCAGGTTCCTGTCCATCTCCCATTACCACCCTTGTTGACCTCCCTGCTGGCCTCCCCACATCCACGCCTACTTTCCACCTCCACACCAGTCATCCAGCTTCTACTCAGCAGATGGGCATCTCCCTAAAATGCAAATCTGGCTAAAACCCATCCTGCAGCTGCCCCTCCCCCTCCAGAGAGCCCACATCCTTACCTTGGCTGACAGGGCCTGCGTGGCGGGCTCCAACTGACTCGTGGAGCAGTGTTCACAGAGTGGACTCTGTTCTCCAGGAAATGTGGGTGAGAGGTCAGGCCATGCAGGTCCCCTAAGTGGCCAGCAGAGGCCGCTGGGTCCCTAGCAGGACAACCACCCTCACCCGATTAACCAGGCTGAGGCCAGGGGTCAGGGGTCTCCACTTTATGGATTTATTAAGTCTAGGAGTCCGCAGCAAGTCTCCAGTTGTCCCCAACCCCTGTCATTAGGATATGGTCCACTCTGAAGTGCCCTTGACTAGGCAGTACCAAGAAGTGAGGTCGGAGACTGCCAGTAGCGTACCAGTGCCCACGCTCAGCAGGTGTGCCTACAGGAAGCCATGCCCAGCCCCTCTGCTTTGCATGCCCTGCCCTGAGCATCTGCCAGCCTGGGGAGCCTTGGCCACAATCCATGGGTCCCCCACAGGTGCCGGAGCCAGAGGAACAGGAGCAGCAGGCACAAGTCCCAGAGCCAACCCCAAACCTTGAGGTCACCAGCCGGGATGTGACCACAGTGACACTCCTGTTGCAGGCCCCACCTAGGGGCACATCCAGCTTACCTGCCTCACCTGACAGTTCACCCACATCTGCCTCTCCTGAACCTCCACTGGAGCCTGCCAAGACCCAGTGCCCTGCTGCCAAGGCTCTGGGCAGCCCTAAGCCACCCACCAGCCCAGCCAGGGCTGCCAGCCCTGAGCCCCAGGAGCCTCCAGCACCCCCCAGCACTGAGGAGCAGGAGGTCAACAAGGTAAGTCTGGATGATGGCGAGATATACCAGGCAGGTGAGCTCCTTAGTGTGGGAGTCAGCCCCTGCCCATGCTGTGTCTCCCCTGCAGCTCCTGTCTGGCCCCACAGAGCCCCCTGCTGCCCAAGACGCCACCAAAGTTCCCTCCAACACAAAGAGAGCAGGTGAGGGTCCCAGCAAGGATAGCTACAGGCATCTGCCTTCCTCTACCCCAGCCTCCCTTTCCCTGCCTAGAAAATGGGCTCTTGTGCCTGGACAGCTCCAGCCTCCTCAGGTCCAGGCAGTCTCTGACACTCCTCCTACTGCCCCTGAGGTGTCCCCGCCCCCCACCCCCACCCATGGCCAGAGGCCTCCCCGCAGCCTTGAAAGGCAACGGGCCTCAGGCACATTCTTTTCCCCAATAAGGGAGTGCGCCCATCTCCCAGTTGGAGCTGTGGGCAGTGCTGGCCAGGGGAGTGTCCCCCATCCCCATCAGTAGGGAGGATCTGGGCACCCTTCCTCCAGCCCAAGCCTAGCTACAGCCCCCAGGAGTGTCCAAGTCATCCTGGGGTCAGGGCAGGAGGGGTAGGAGGAGCCTGTAAGGAAGATGCAACTGAGTGGGGAGGCCAGAAGCTGTGGGATGGGCTGAGGAGGCTGAGGAGATTGGGGTGCAAGAAGGTTTGGGAGGCTGAGGATGGGTGGAGGATAGGACTATGAGAAGTGGACCCCCATCCATTCTCCTTTCTCTTCCACTACATGGCTGCTACCACCTCCCCATACTGCCAGACCTAGCTGGACCCCGTCCCTGCCAACGTTCCCTGTCCATGCTCAGCCCCCGCCAGCCAGCCCAGAACCAAGGTACTGCCTGTTCCCACTACCCCTGGCTCTGGCGGTCCCTTTCCTACCCAGTCACTGACAGCCCTCCTGTCCTTTCTAGAGCCCACCCCCCTTGCCAGTGGACCTTCCCCGTTCCAGCGGGCTGGCTCTGTACTGGACCGCGTGCGCAAGTTCACATCTGATTCTCCTATGGCTGCTGGGCTCCAGGACAGCCCAACCCGAGCGGTCCTAGGTCCCTTGACCCCTGCAAGGCTCCTGGGCCCCTCCCATGTCAGCACCACCCCTGCCTCTTCCTCCAGCCACTCCTCACGGGGCTCCTATGACACCTCCTCCCGGTTCAGCAAGGAACAACACGGAACAGCCCGGCCCCTGGCCCAACTTCAGAGCTGTCCCCGGGAGGAGGGCCCCAGGGGGCGGGGCTTGGCTGCCAGGCCCCTTGAAAATGGAGCAGGGGGGGCCGCAGCCCGCTCAGAGGAGCCCAGTGCCCTGCTGCCCGTGGCTGTCAGCGCTGCCGAGCCAGGGGCCAATATGAAGACCACATTCACCATTGAGATCAAGGATGGCCGTGGCCAGGCCTCCACAGGCCGGGTGCTGCTGCCCACAGGCAACCAAAGGGCAGGTAGGCCTCCCTGCTGCTGGAGATGAGTGCCTGTAGCCGCCCAGCTCTGCACATAGGACAGGTGTTGTGGCCAGGGCTCCGTGTATCTCCAAAGGGTGTGCTGGGAGCAAGGGGCGTCATCCTCTTTGGTTGGCACCGTCCTCGCCCCACCTGATCTTGACAGTAGCCTCTCTTCCCTTCCAGAACTGATGCTGGGGCTGCGGGCACCCCCCACCCTTCTCAGCACCAGCAGTGGGGGCAAGAGCACCATCACCCATATCAGCGGCTCTGGGACACCGGCCCGGCTGGGCAGTGTCACTCACATCACCAGCTTCAGCCATGCCTCCTCTGGTGGCCGAGGAGGCTGCAGCATTAAGGTGAGCCCCTCCTCACCCCACCAACCTCACCATCCACCTCATGTGGACTGCTTCAGGGTATTGAGCTGGCAGGGTTCCTCTACTCTATTCCTCCCCCACTGCACACACGGGGAAACAGGCCCAGAGAGAAGGTGGCTGCCCACCGTCCACAGCCGGTTGGTGGCAGAGCTAAGGCCAGACCCTAGCCTATCAGCCACTAGACATGTCAGAAATTGTACTCTGTATTGGCCTAAGCTTTCCATATGCTGATCTCTGATCTTTCCTCCAAAATTAGTTGGTTTTTTCCTAATGAACAGATGGGAAAACTGAGGCTCAGGATGGTAAGGGCTGGCCCCCCTCTTCCTGTGGCAGCCCCAGTGCCCCTGCTTCTACTCCACAATGGACCTCAGCTCCAAGGTGCAGAGCTGATCGTCTGCTCATCCAAGATCAGCCTGGCCCATTAGAAGATTGGAGATTAGTGATTAGCATCTGTGTCTTGGAGGGTGGGGCATGCTGGGCAGAAGGACTGATGGGGGACAGACAGGCAGGGGGGCGCCAGTCAGGTGAGGCAGCAGCATAGCAGGTGCCACGGGAACTGAATACACCGCACCCTTCCATTATTCATTCCCGAGCTCTGGATCAGCTGGCTGGGAGCTCAGCTGGGGATGGGATCCCCAGGGGGCTGCCAGGCTGCCCAGGTAATGCCTTCTGTGCACACCAGGGACTGAATGGGACTTTGGCTGAGATGAGATGGCTAGAGCCAGCTTTGGGCCTTCTCAGGGGTGATAGGGAGAGGGTGGGGGCAAGAAAGCAGCCTTCCCCCCACAGAGCTGGACCTAACTACTCTCTGCAAAGGGAGCAGGAGTGGTGGCTGAGGCCCTTGGGGGTGGGTGGGAAGTGTCACAGGAGTCCTGGGTCTGACACCACCAACTCGCCTGAGTTTACCCATCTAGAACCAAGAGGAAGCAGATAATGTGCCTATAATTGTACTTGCTCAAAGTCTGGTTGGAACCTTAGACAGACCAGAGGACATTTATCTCGGGGACAAGACACTTGTTACAGCAGGTTGCTTAACGTCCCACCTCCCTGTGCCTCCATTTCCCCCATGTGTTCAAGGTTTTCTAAAATAGCATGGCATGAGGGCAAAGGCGTGCAGGCTCTGGAGTCTGGCAGAATGGATCCTCACAGCTAATGCACATGGTGACTCAGGCAGGCCCATTCCTTGTTCCCTGCCTCAGTTTCCCCACCTAAGAGGCATGGGGCCCTGGCCTCGGTAATCCTTCCAAACCTTTGCAGCCCTGCTGTGCTTCGGGTCTGTGATCTCTACAGGGCCAGGGCCAGGCCTGGCAGTCTGCCTGCTTGGGCAGGCTGCCCCTCCCCCAAGGTCCCCTCCACAGGGAGCCCAGAATAGGTTTCTATTTGGGCTGCAGCCCCAGCTGGCGGGTAGCGGGCTGGGAAGCCAGCAGGGGCGGGGCAGGCCCACTGCCCTTGCCTTCGCCCTCAGGCCAGCTGCAAAGACTCTGACATTACCAGCCAGAGGCAGCAATCCCTACTACTGTCCCCATCGTCACCCGACCATAGAGCCCCTGCCAGCACCATGCCGGGGGTACCAGGGCTTGGGTCTGAGCTGGCCGCAGCCCTTGAGGAGCGACTGGGCCAGGCATTGGAAGAGCTACGGGCTGTGGCTGAGGCAGGCCGGGCGGCAGTGACACAGGCAGCCGAGGCAGCTGCCTCGACCGTGGAGCCAGTGGCCCAAGCAACTGAAGAGCTGCGGGCGGAGACAGCAGCACTGAGCCGACGGCTGGATGCACTGGGCAGGCAGGTGGAGGTTCTGAGCTTGCGGCTGGGGGTCCCACTTGTGCCTGACCTTGAGCCTGAGTTGGAGCCCAGTGAGCTGCTCCTGGCTGCCGCCGACCCCGAGGCCCTCTTCCAGGCGGCCGAGGATGCCGGGACCCCCGTAGCCCACCCGCCTGCCTTCAGCACCCGCCGCCGGTCCTCTGCCGGCCTTGCCCGCAGCAGCAGTCTTGTAAGTCCCTATGGTCTGGGGGGAAAGGGTGGTTCTGAGCCAGGCTCTGCCTCTGCTGTGACCTTTGGTGTGCCACCATCTCTCTGAGCCTCAGTTTACCTATCTGTACAAGGGACTGGGGCACTAATGCTCCAAGACTGAAGCCAGAGGGTGCCAGGCTCCTGCCCCTGAGACATGTGTGGCGGCTGCCCTAGCAGCCCCTGGCCAAGGCCCAGTCCCCAGCCCCACCCCCACCCCCTACCCCAGCCAGGCTGAGCCTCCCTGAAGCAGCTGCCACCTCGGCTCTCCTTACCCTTACAGCAGACAGAGAGGCCCTGCCAGGAGGAGAGGGGCTGTGAAAGTTGGGCTGGGGGCTTGTCTGCAAAGGGCTGGGAGATACCCTAGCGGGGCTAGGTTGGGGCTGGAGGCCCCGTAGAGGGTAGTTCCCAGTGGAGTGTGGGACGTAGGAGTGAGCTTCAGAGAGGACTTGGCTCTGGGCAGCCCCAGTCAGACACCTGGTCAGGAGCCTGTGGGCCCTTGTCCAGCCTCCTCCGTATGTGGGGGGTGGTGAGTGGGGGGGGGGGCATGTGCTGCCTGGGCACTCGCCTAAGAGAACCCAGGCCTTGGGAACTGGAAAGACAGAGCACAGTCTGCCAGGGAGGGGGCTGGGAATAAAGCAGTATAAAGAGTTCAGGTTCAGGAGTTAGGCTACCTTCAGCTCAGACCCAGGACTGCATCACACTTACAGGAGGACTGTGGTCAAGTCATTCAGCTGCCCTGAGTCTCAGTTTTGCCTTCTGTTAAATAGGGACAGTAAAATCCCCAGTGCTTATACAGGACTTACTACTAAATGGCAGTCACCATTATTGCGACTATTAATCGTATAAACAATCCTGGGTATGTAGGAAACCCTACAACAGGGCTCTCAGTGCCTCTTACCTGAGCCTGACACGAACATGGCCATCCTTGGGCAGGCAGTCTGGCTGGCTAGTAATTTCCAAGGCTGTGCAGCTCCAGGGCCTGGTGCCCTGTTCACTGGGGGCATGGTTGGTTTCATCTAGACTCCTACTTAAAGTCCATGCCCTCTTCCCACCCCACAGATGGAACCAGAACCAGCAGAGTCCCCCTCTGCAGCAGTGGAAGTGGCCAATGGCACTGAGCAAACCCGGGTGGACAAAGCACCAGAGAGGCAGAGTCCACTGAGCACCGAGGAGCTGATGGCCATCGAGGATGAGAGCATCCTGGACAAGATGGTATAGCTGAATCTGGTGGGCTAGGAGTTGGCAGGGGCAGGGACCAACAGGCATCAGGTGGGCAATGACAGGGACTCTATCTGCAGCTGGATCGGTCTACGGACTTTGAGGAGCGGAAGCTCATTCGGACTGCACTACGTGAGCTCCGACAAAGGAAGAGAGGTAGAGAGCCAGTTGCCCCACCCTAGATCCAGCTGCTCCCCTCACTCTGGGGTCCATTCGTAGACACACCAGCTTAGTAACTGCCCTACCCAGCTTCTCTAGACCCAGCTGTTCCCTTGCTTCCTTCCCCCTGGTTCCAACTGCTCCCTTCCCTAGCTGCTTCTCTCGCCTGGCAACCCCAGTGATTGTCTCCAACCAGCTTGTCTTCTCCTTCTTAGACCCGGTTGCTCTCTCTCTCTCCCAGCTACTCCCATTTGGATCCAGTTGCTTTTTCAAGCCCTTCAAACACTGCTTCCCTGAATCTAGATACTCCTTTTCCCAGCTACTTCTCTCTCCTTGAGGTCCATTGATGACCACCTTAGTTTCTGCCCCCATCCAGCTTCCCCTTCCCTGGGCACAGCTACTTCCTCCATGAACCCAGCTATTTTTTCCCTCAGCTTCTAGATTCTTTGCTTCTCCAGATATATTCTCAATTATTCCCTCTCTGAATCTAGCTGCTTCCTCCAGGTCCCACTGATGGCCACCCAGCCTCTATCTCCACCCACTTACTTCTTCTTTAGGCCCCGTTACCTCTTTTGCCATCTTCTCTCCCAACTATTCTTTCCCTGGATCATATTGCTTCTCAGGTACCTCCAATTTCTTCCTCCCCAGATCTAGATATTTCTCCCTCTAGGGGCTCTTCTTTCCCCCTAAAACCTATTTGAAGGCCCCTCTCAACTATTGCCCTCACCCAGCTTCTTCCCTGGACTCTGGTACTTCGTCCCTCTATCTACATACTCCCTCCAGACTCAGCTACTCATTCCCATAGAAAATCCTTTTTTGGATCCAAATACTCCCGCTTTGAGTTTAGCTATTTCATATTCCCTTGTTTCTTTTTGAGTCCATCACACACCCCCACTCCCTGCCGGGTTATGGTTATCCCCTCACCCCCAGCTACTCCTAGAGAGCCCTTTTACCCTATGTTTTCAGTATTTCTAACAAGTTGCCCTCCACCCCATCTTTTGTGCCCTGTGTGCCCGTGATATGTGCTGTGTGGGTGATGGGTGGCCCTTCCGGGCATGCATGGGGCATCCCCCGCCCAGACCAGCGGGAAAAGGAACGGGAACGGCGGCTGCAAGAGGCACGGGCCCGGCCAGGGGAGGGCCGTGGCAACATGGCCACCGAGACCACCACACGGCACAGCCAGCGGGCAGCCGACGGCTCAGCTGTCAGCACTGTCACCAAGACTGAGCGGCTCGTCCATTCCAGTAAGGGGCCAAGCAGGGCTCAGGGCTCAGGGAAGGGACATGTGCACCCTACTGGCCCCTATGCCTCTCACACCCTTCCTCCCATCCTCTGCCCCTCCAGATGATGGCACAAGGACGGCCCGCACCACTACAGTGGAATCGAGTTTCGTGAGGCGCTCGGAGAGTAAGGCTGCCTGGTGTCGCCCTGTGCCTACCTGCCTGCCCGCCTCCTCAGGCTCTTCCTCGAACTCTCTCTCCGTACTTTCATCTGTCCGTTTCTCTGTCCAGTTGTCACTTTTCTCTGCCTGTGGCTACGACTCTACCTCCCCATAGCGCCCATCTCATCTCCTGATGTCCAGCCCAGGCTCTCACCCTGCTCCTCTGCCCCTTTCTTGTAGATGGTAGTGGCAGCACCATGGTGCAGACTAAGACCTTCTCCTCCTCATCGTCATCAAAGAAGATGGGCAGGTGAGTACAGCCCACCCTCCGACCACAGAGGAGTCAGTGCCACAGAGGAACTCACTGCACACCCATTCTACAGAGGGAATAGACGGAGGCTGGGAGATGAGAGACATACAGCCAGGGAGGGGCAGAGTAAGAGTCAGACCTTTCCTGCTGGCCATGTGATCTCACCTAACCCTCAACAGCACCACAGGGGAGGCCAGAACTTTTGCTCAGGGTTTCACAGCTCCAAGTGGCAACAATATTGAACCCTTACAGAGGTCTATGTGTCACACTGAACTGCCTGGTGGCACTGCTACTTCCCCATGTCTGCAGACCTAGCCCACATCACCTAGCACCTTTAAACCTAGCACCTTTATATCTTAGACCCCTGAGAAAGGGTACATCCCTCTATATTACACAGATGTCAGGCTGGTAGAAAGCAGGGACAGGATCACAATTCAGGGTAGGAACCAGAAGGATCCAGGGACTGTGAAGTCAGAGACCTGTGTTCAAGTTCCTGCATTGCTCCCCATTCCCTCTGAACTCTGAGGACAGGGGCTTCAGTTTCCTCATATTCAGTGTATTTGATAAGGGTCCCTCCCTCCTGTGACGTTTTTGTTTTCTTTTTTTTTTTCTTGTGAAGTTTTAAATGGCACACAGGAAAGGCTCAATAGACATGAGCTATTATTACTATTATTATGCTGCTCATCATTATTAGTTGATAGCACCCAAATTCTGAATGCACCTGTAACTTGACAATACAATGAGCCTTCTCAGAAAACTCCCTAGAGGTCAAGTGTTTTCGTTTGAGCCTCAGTGCACTCCTTTATAAAATGGGTGTGGTGAGGAAGCCTCTCTTGAAGGCCGGAGATGCCAGAGGAGATAGTGAAAGAGTCGGGTGTGGACCGCGACAAGACCCCTCTCTTGGTGAGTGGGGCCTGAGGCCCAGGAGCGGCCTAACTGCCGTTCCCCATCCCCCAGTATCTTCGACCGCGAGGACGAAGCCAGCCCGCGGGCAGGCAGCCTGGCGGCGCTGGAGAAACGCCAGGCGGAAAAGAAGAAAGAGCTGATGAAGGCGCAAAGCCTGCCCAAGACCTCGGCCTCCCAGGCGCGCAAGGCCATGATTGAAAAGCTGGAAAAGGAGGGCGCGGCTGGGTGAGCTGCCTGGGGCGGGGCCTAATAATCGCAAGGGGCGGGGTATGGGCAGCGACGGGCGGGGTCAGAAACGGGAAGTGCAGCTGGAGCTGTGGTGGGAGGGCCCT
This sequence comes from Rhinolophus sinicus, assembly GCF_036562045.2. NCBI lineage: Eukaryota > Metazoa > Chordata > Mammalia > Chiroptera > Rhinolophidae > Rhinolophus > Rhinolophus sinicus. Next base: position 19,696,941 of record NC_133765.1, on the reverse strand, counting down.
GAAGGTCCAGGAAAGCACTGCTGAGGCCCACTGGATGGACCTACCAAAGTGGCGCCCCCTATAGTGTTGTGACCCGGTACCCAATAACACCCTCGCAGCAGCCCTGGCGGACCCCGCGCAGCAGTGCAGCGCTCCACCAGCTTCGGGGTTCCCAATGCCAACAGCATCAAGCAAATGTTGCTGGACTGGTGCCGTGCCAAGACACGTGGCTACGAGGTAAGCTCTATGAAGCCAGGCGGCTCAGCACCTCCCTCTTGGCAGAACTCTTTCTCACTACCCTGTACCCTTCACAGCCACCATGCCTTGCAGGGAAGATGGGAAGCCCTCTAATGGGATGATGAAACAGGCTTAAAGAGGACATTTAACATGCCCTAGATTCCAGAATACATGATTAAGTGTCCGGGACTAATGAGGGTCCCTTGAATGGGGAGCATGGTTCAGGGACATACCCCACCCAAGGAGTTCCTCCTTCATTGCTCTTAGGGACACGGTAAATTTCTATAAGTGAGCTGGGTGGTGCTGGGCCTCTTGGTTGCTCTGTCCCTGTAAGTAGCAGACATGGGAGTTGACAGACTAAGTTGGAGGATGCTCATGTTCTTATTGCTCACCCGCTGTGCAGCCTTGGGCAAGCTATAGGGCCTCTCTGAGCCCAGTTGCCCTAGGTCTGGAATACCAGAATGCTGGGGGAAGAGGGGATAAAAAGCATGAGGAAGCTGACCAGTCTTCCCACCATCCATAGCACGTGGACATCCAGAACTTCTCCTCAAGTTGGAGTGATGGGATGGCCTTCTGTGCCCTGGTGCACAACTTCTTCCCCGAAGCCTTTGACTATGGGCAGCTCAGCCCACAGAACCGGCGCCAGAACTTTGAAGTGGCCTTCTCATCTGCCGAGTAAGTGTGGGCTCCAGCCCTGCTGGTGTCGGCTGGGCATCTGGGGCTGGGCATCTGGGCCAGGCCCAGCTGCCCCAAGGCCCCCTGGAGCTGGTCAGCTGCACTGTCAGACAGTGGCTGAGACCCCCTTCCCCAGAAAGCCCCTGTCCTCCTACATCCTGCCCACCCGATGCTGAGTGTGCCAGGTACCCGCCGGATCGAAGGAGCCACAGGCCCGCCTACCAGCCCGGGCTAAGGCCCACCAGGTGGCCCTGTCCATATTCCCTCCATCCTCCCTCTGCCCCCTTCTCCCTCCCTCTCTCTCCCTTTCTCTGTCCTGCTCTCCTCCCACTATCACCAGAGCTTCCTGCTCCCACGGGATCCCGGCTGGAGATTCCAAAAGGAGGCTCCTGGCCCGGGCACCGTGCCCGCCCAGCCTATATAGGTGTTGCCAGAGGCTTATATAGGACATCAGCAAGCCCTCCACTTTGGAATCGTTGCCCCGTCTGCTCACCTCACCCTCAGCACCCTCTTCCATCTGTCTTCCTTCTCTGCCTTTCTCTTTCTGGTTCCTCCCAGATTTTTTCCTCTTCTTCCTCCCTCCACCTCCTCTCACGCCTCCCTCACCTCCCCCTCCTTGGGGCACAGCCCTCCTCTCCAACCTGGGTGCCAACGCCATCGCCCCCCCTCCCCACCCCCCATTCCCGCTTGCCCCAAGAGTTCTCTGCACCTGTGACTGGTCTGGCCCCCCACCCTGTCTGCATCGCACACCATTAGTGATGGGTAGTGAGCGGCACGTCCACAATGGGGAGGGGGCATGCGGGGGGCTGGCAGACTGCAGCACTAAGAGTGTAACTGAACTCATGTCTCTGTGTGTGTGTATGTGTGTGTCTCTCTGTTCTCCTCCCCTCTCTCTTCTCTGCCTCTTCCCCCTTTTCCCTGCCTGGGCCCCGCCTCCCTGCCCCTTCCCGGCCCCCTCCCCTCCCCAGGACCCATGCGGACTGCCCGCAGCTCCTGGACACAGAGGACATGGTGCGGCTTCGAGAGCCTGACTGGAAGTGCGTGTACACGTACATCCAGGAGTTCTACCGCTGTCTGGTCCAGAAGGGGCTGGTAAAAACCAAAAAGTCCTAACCCCTGCTCGGGGCCCCACGGTGAGAAACGCCTCCTCGCCTGCCTGCCTGCCCTGTACACTGGAATCTGCTCAGCGGGGCACAGGGAGAGGCCTGGAGGGTGGGTGGGGGAAGCAGGGGGACCCTGAGAAGAGCCAGGAGCCAGACATGGTCCTGTTCTCTGGTAGTTCAGGGCCTAGCAGGTAAGGCCATTCTCCTAAATGATGACCAAGGACTGAATGGAGGAAGCCCAGGAGGGACTCTGGGGGAGGCGCCTGACCCAGCCTGTAGGTCTAGGACAGCTGATCTGAAAAAAGTGCAAACTAAGCTGAGATCTGAATGACAAGGTTCAGGATAAAGGAGCGAGAGGTAGTTCCAGGCAGAGGGATGAGCCTATGGCCAGGACTAGAGGCAAGAGACGGAGAGCATGGCACCTGCAGGAAGGGAAGTAAGTTTAGTCTGGGTGTGAGGAGGAGATGGGGGCCACAGTCAAGAGTTTAAACATCCTCCTGAGGAAAAGAGTCATAAAATGTGCCCAAACAGAGGAGGGATGTATGTGGTCTGGTTAGCATTCTAGAACAATCCTTGGATGAGGAATGGGGAGTGGGGGTGGACTAAATAGCTGGAGAAGCTTAATAAGAAGTAGAAGGACAGGCTTCCTCATGGATCCAGTTTGGGGGGCGAAGAAGGATCAAGGAAGCCTCCCAGGCCTCAAATTTGGGCACCGAGGAGTTGGTGGTGCCATACTCCGTGCTGGGGAGTTTAGGAGCAGGGCCAGTTTAACAGGAAGATGTTTCTGATTGGGATCCTGGATCCCCTAGCCAGGTGTGGCATTTCCTCTCTGGTCACCTCACCTCAGGGCCAAGGTAGAGAATTTAGATCCCGAGCCAACTGCCCGTTCCAGACAAGGAGCTCAGCAGAGAAGAGAGGTGGGCTCAGAGTGTCCCAGGGGGGTTAGGTCAGAGCTAGGGCCGGAAACTAGAACTGTAGATCCCCCATAGTGGCTCTTTTCCTTGCCCTATCACTTTTCACCCATGTTGTAAAGAGAAGAAAAGACAGGCCCAGAGGGAGCGAGGGGATTGACTAAAGTAATGTGAGTCAGGGACAGAGCTAGAGGTGCACTTAGATGCCCCTTGGGGCCTGGAGCCATTGTGGGGGGCAGCTTACATGTGCACACATATACGCAGGTGAGGGGAGAATGGGCTTGGTGCTGTCTCCAGGTCATATATGGACTTAGGAGCTGCTGCCCAGCAGGCCAGCCTGAAGGGAGAGGGGCCCTGATCCAGTTGGAAAGTGTGACTCAGCTGTGCTGTTGCTCGAATTGCCTGGTGTTTGGCCTTTCACTGGGGCAGCTGGAGCCCTGAGCTGTGAGTCCCAGTGTAAACAATGGCTTTATAAGGTCTCCAGGGAAGACACCAGGGTTGGAAGGGAGTTCCACACTGGGGGAGGGAGGCTGGGATCCCTGGGGATAGTCACTGCTGGAAGGAGCTGCAGAGAGAGGCAGCCTCTCCACCATAGTACAGCTGGGAAACAAGCCCAGTCTGGGACAGGGACGACTCCAAGGGCACATAGCACAACAGCAACAGAGTCAAGAACCCCTTACTCATCCTAAGTGCTTCCAACGTCTCAAATGAGGCAGAAAAGGACTATACTGTTGCTATAAAGATGGGGAAACTGAGTCACAGGGGAGGGCTTTATCTAGCATCTACAGCTGGTCAGGGATAGAGTCTGCACTGAAACGGAGGTCTTCCAGGCGTCTTCCCTGAAGGAGTCCATTGAGCTGGGAGTAAGCCCCAGCCTTACCATGATCCCAGGTTTGACCTTGAAGGCCCAAGATGGGAGGTAGACCTGGGCCCTTGGGTGTCTTGGGAACAGAAGCAATTCCTGTCCTTATGCCTTCCCTGCCAAAGGAAACTCAACAACACTGACTACTTACTATATGCCAGGCATGGCAGATGGGAGGGATCATGCGGAACAGGACTTGCTTTGGGAGAGGAGGGGAAATGGAAGCAGGGAGCAAACTCCAGCTTTAGAGTTCTGGGGCTGAAGTTGCTTGGTAGCTGCATCCCACTTACCCCAGAGTGGAGAGAGGGCTCCAGGCAGGTGCAAAACACTCAAGGCTTGGGGACTGGGCCCCATCAGACCCAGCCCTGCGTGTAATAAGCTGTGGGGCTTGAAACAAATGAGTCCTCTGTGACTTAGTTTCCCTGTCTGTAAAGTGTATCTAGCACTCTGGAGAATGGACAGAAAGGTGGTCCCACCCGAGAGTGATGTAAATGGTCCCATATGCTTCCCCTGCTCTACCCAAGGGGGCTAGTAATAAGGGTTAAAGAACTGCCTCTTCCCCTTATCCACACCCCTCTCTGGTCATCTCACAGTAGAGTTGTCCCCTGAGGCGGGGGTGGGGGGGATCTCTGCAGGATGTACCAGGCCAGGGAGCTGGCAGATAATCAGGGGCCCAGAAGGTCACTGGGGCAGGTCCTGCCTGCAGGGAAAGATTTGCCAGGGATAAGGCCCCTTGGGTGCAATGGCCCAACTGACAGTCTTGTGCCAGCTGCAGTGTACCATTGAGGGTGAGCAGGTGGTGCCTGTCCAGAGATAAGTGGGCGGGGTCTGGAGTCAACCCCCCCCAGGGCTAGGGGTGGAGACCAGTACCCTACCCTGACTGGAATAAGGCACAGATCTGATCTTCCTTCATCTCCACCTCTACCTGCCTGGCGTTGCTCCCTACAAAGGTGCCTCCAGGCTTGGATGGGTGAAGCTTGGGGCTTCCTGCCTTCCTGGAAGGCTCCCCACTACACACACACACATGCACCTCCCTTGAGAGTATGGAATTTATGGAGACCAGCAGGCTTCGGCAGTGAAAAGACCTCCGGGTAGAGAGACACAGCAGCAAAAGGCGGCCGGCGCTGACAGTCACCCCCGTCCCCCCTCCCCGCAGGATGCTGGTGGACTGCGTGCCCCTGGTGGAGGTGGAAGACATGATGATCATGGGCAAGAAGCCCGACCCCAAGTGCGTCTTCACCTATGTGCAGTCGCTCTACAACCACCTGCGGCGCCACGAGCTGCGCCTGCGCGGGAAGAATGTCTAGCCTCCCCGCCCGCATGGCCCGCCCGCGGCAACTGCCCCCACCATCCAGGCACGCTCCCCTCCCTGTGCGCTTGCCCACCGCTGCTGTCTGTCGCGACACCCTCCCTCGCGCGCACACACACACGCAGAGTTTTGATAAATTATTGGTTTTCAACGACCTTGACTCTTCTCTGCCACTCTTCGGGGTGTTGAGTGGAGGGCAGCTTAGGAAGGTGTGCCCAGGTGCTTCCTCCAGCATCCAGGTATTTGGGGAGCCGGCAGTACTGGGGGGGGGGGCCTCCTATTCCCTACCCGCAAGAAAGGAGTCGACTCTCATTTAAGACGTAAGGGAATTTAGTGAAGCTGGGGTGGAGGGAGGGTAATAAAGGGGAGTTGAGAAGAACCCTCAACTCCATCCCTGCCTGCTAGGGGACGGGGCGTCGGCCCTTAGCGAGGGAGGTGATCCCGGGACGCTGAGCGCTTCATTCTGTCCCCAGGGCTTAGGCAGGGGGGGCCGCACTCTCGGACCTACAGGTCTGCACGGTCCGGAGCGCCTTCCGCGGGCCTAGCGGGCGCCCGCAGGTACTCAAGGGGCACAGGGTCATCGGGCGCCGCCTTGCGGTAGAAGCCGAGCTCCTGAACCAGCGCGTTGATCTCCTCACGGGTCATTTCGCTGAGTGGGATTCGCTGAATTGGAGGGGCTAAGTCAGCGCGCGGGGTCCCGCCTACCGCCCCGCCCCCCCGCCTCCCAAGGCCTCACCTCCAGCTCCTCGGAGCGGTGGCCCAGCAGCACAAGCTCTGGGTCGGCCCCTGGGAGGTGTTTCATTACTAGGTTGTGGCTGAAGACGGTGTCAAGGTGAGTAGCGGTGGGCAGAGGCAGGTGGGGGCTCCCGGAGACTTGCTGATGTTGCACAGCACAACCTTGTTTACCGAGGTAGGGCAGGTATCCCCATTTACGCGTGAGGAAGTTAGGATCCAAAGAAGTAAAGGGACCTCCTCCATTCCCCTATCTGGTAGTCCTCACTAGCCAATTTCATTTGCCTACCCAACTTGGAGACCTTGGAATTCTGTGGGCAGCCACTACCAATCAATTTCTCTTGTCAGATGAAAACTATTTGTCATCCTATCTGTGAAGTTAAGTGGGAGGATATACTGCAGATTCCCTCTTCATTCTCCCTCCCGCAGAACTGAACAAGGATACTAGAATGGGATGTCCTGGGTGACAAAGGCCTTCACCTAGGGAGAAACCAGAGCATTAGACCCCAAACCCCTCGGTACCGATGGGAAACTGAAGCCCACTGAGGTCACACAGCGAGTGACTTCCAGCCCAGAGATCCTCCCGCACCCAATCATTGGGACCATGTTGCCCACCCCCCCCAAGAGTCGGGGGGGGGATAGAGCTGGGGACCCCATTCTTGATACTCACCTCCTTCAGGCGATTCAGCTGTCATCCCCCACAGGTCTGTAGGGGGACAAAATGGGAAAGGTCAGGAGTCCCTCACATCTGCCCCAGCCACATCCCCAAGGCCATTTCACCCTCATGTCTGAGTTGGGTCAGGCTGTGGTAATTCAACAGAAGTTCCCAAGATGTGGAGATGGAGGCCCCTGGTGGGCAAAAGGGGTAACTCTGTACAGATGGGGAAATAGACCTAGGTATCCCAAGGGAAAAGAGCAAGGCCAAAGACCCGAAGGGCACTTACAGGCCTTGGGGCTCTTCCCTGCACACCTTACTGTTAACTCCTAATGCCCAAGAGAAACGATCACCCTACTCCTCACCTGGGCCTCGCCTTTGGCCCCTAGAACCTCAGGGTGGGGCTGACCAGAAGGAAACAGCTCAGAACTGCCCTGGCACCCCCAGGGCACCTGCCATCTGGTCCCTACCCTACCCACGCAGAGCTGACCCTCCCTGCCACGTGTGGCCCAGCCCTACAGACCATCTGGTTGCTTCCCGGGCTTGGGAGGATGGGAGGGACCTTCCGTGCACTCCCTGAGGGAAGAGGGGCACTTCCCAGACCCCAGAACCACCTATTCTAGTCCTCCCTCCTCCTCCTGTCTCCCTTTTGTCAGACAGCGGGCTAAGGCCCAGAGAGGGGCTGTGATGAGCCAAGTCACACAGCAAGACAGGGACTCTAGTGGGGAATTTCCTCGCGGTGGGAGGCTGCTGCGGAGTATGGTAAGCAATTCCCAGCCTCCATCCCTGGCTCCTGTATGGTGGGGGTGGCGCCCAGAAAGTGTTCCCTCCCCCAGGAAACGAGAGAGAGACCATCTGGAACTGGGGTGGGGAAGAAATTCCCGAAAAAAGGAGCGATGGGGGGATGGGAAGTTGTACTCCAGAGGGCAGGTTTGGGAGAGTCCTAGGCCAGAAGAGTTAGGGGACGTGATAAATGTATCTGGGGGTTCGGATTTCCAGGCCGCAAGATCGAGTGTCTCCCGCTTCCACGGTGGGTGCTGGGGCGTGCTGAGGCTGGGGCCTGAGAGGGATGGCCCCAGAGTCAATGGGCACTTGGGAATCGGGAGAGTCTTGGAACCAGAGCGGGCGGTGGTTACCAGGCTAAGGGGCCGCAAGCGTCGGGGGTGGTGATCCCGGGCTAGGGGGCCGGCGCACTCACCTCTACTCGGGCTCGGGCCAGGCCTTGCAGACGATTCCAATCGGGCCGGAAGGTGGTAGCAGCGGCCGCCAGTGCCGCCAGAAGCAGCAGCAGGGGCGGTGGAGGCAGCGGAATGCGCATTGGAACCTGGACGAAGAAGACCCGCAAACCAGAGGAGAACCACCCGGCTGCTGCGCCACGTCTGGCCCAGCGGGTTGGCCCCACCCCCGCCCCCGCGCGAGGCCAGGCTCCGCAGTGAACCACGCCTCCAGCTCCGGGTCTCCACCCCAGGGCCCGCTCTGGCCCTCAGACCTTTACTTTCCCAGTCGCGAGAGTGTACACGCTTCCTCTGCCGGAGCATGGACGCTCCGGCTGGATGAGGCCAGACAGTGCCACCTTAGGCCTGTAGGAGGCGCGGGAGGGATGAGGACGAACAGGGGAGTTTCTGGGCCAGACACTCAACTTCAGTTGGGGAAACTGAGTCAGCCTGAGGAATCCGTGTTTGTGTTTTTTTATCTCTCTAGATGAAATTCCGATTAAGGTTTCAATTCTCTGGAACAGACATTGTGGCGATAAGAATATTATGTACTCTGTAGGAGCTGGGAGCATAAAAGGGTTAATACCCATAAAGTGTATTAGAACAGTACCTGGCACAGCGTTAATTTTCATTATTTCATTCCTTACTTCATAAAGGCCCTACGAACTCCATTTTTCAAGTTAGGAAACAGGCTCAGAAGGTAAAAAATGATTAAGCTGTGGATCTGGAATTTGAACCTGAAACGTCTCTGTGCTCATCTCACCAAACCAAAGATGACGAGATCGGGATGCCACCTCCCCTCTTCAAGCCTAAGGCAGACAAAGCAAATTGATCACTGAATCTAGACTAGGACTCAGAATCCTTCTCAATATCAAACCAAGGCTGCATTATGACTTTCATGGACCCTAGGCATTTTTGCCTTTCTGGGCCCCTTTCTCCATTAAGAAAACATATTAAATGTTAGATTTTACAACTGCTTTGATGAAAAGAATATAATCCAGGTTGGATTCATTATTATATATTTTTATTCTGATTTGAAAAGAAATTAGAACATTTTCATGGACCCCTAAAGGTATGGTGGGCCCTACACACTGAGCCTAATGGATGTCAGGTCTGCACTGAGCCCTTTGCTCATACCCTGCTACCTTCCATTAACTGACTTGATTGTAAAGATATAATAGGTTTAGAGCCTATTATTACTTTTTAATTTTAATATCATTCTTTATAAATAGATGAAGACACTGTTAAATATAATTAGTTCTGTCCAGACTATTGACTTGGTAGGCTATGTCTAACATTCTATTGCTGTGGGAGTGAATTCATGCAAGCTCTCTGAAGAGCAATTTGACTCAATAAATCAAAACCCTAAAAACATTTCTTCAACCCAGTCATTCCTATTCTCAGAACTTCACCCAAACTAATCATCAGAGAGGGGACCAGTTGTTAGGTAAAGCTTGTTTATCAAACCACTGTTTATTACAGTGAAAAACCGGAGATACAATTTAAGCACGTCACAGCAGGGAATGAGGTAAATAAATGATGATACCTCCATAGGATAGAAAACAATGCAATTGTTTAAAGTCATGTAGCATAATGTTGAATGACATGGAGAATGTTCATCGTTATGGTATAAAATACACACACAAAAAAAATACTATGAAATAGTAATATCAGTTGGGAGTTGTGATATGCTGGGCTTCAAATCACAGAAACCCCAAGTTAAACTATTGAAACAATAAAGAGAATCTGTTGGCTCAAATAACAAAAAAGTCTAATTGCAGGGAGGGCTTCAGGCAAGGTTTGATCCAATTGATAAAGTCACCTAAACTCTCCATTTTCTTTCCATAGTGGTAGCTTATCATTAGGCCGGTTACCTACACGGTGTCAAGATGGCCGCCAGCACTAACCAGGACCGCAGACTTCTTCATTCACATCTAATCAAGGGGAAATCATCTTTTGGGGTTACTTCCTCAGGAAAGAAAACAAGCTTTCTTTTCCAAAAGCCCTCAGCAGAAGCCTCCTATATCTCACTTGTCCATTCATGAACCAGTTGTGTGGCTGGAGGAATGGGAATTACTCATTGGCTTAACCAACTGGAACTCATTCCTGAAGGCTGACAAAGATATGGGCTGCAATGGATGTTATGGCAGCAAGAGTAACCAACTGATTTTATAAAATATGTATATGTCAATATATATGTCCAGACCAAAAACCAAATCTAGAAGGAAACAACTCAAGAAGTCAAAAGGTCATATCTTGGTAGATGAAATTATGGGTGAATTTATTTCTCCCTTACACTTTTTTCTGTATTTTCTATAATAAATATCTATTACCTAAACACAAATAGTAAGCTTTGTTTACAAAAACACGTGCTATGGGGCACGTGCTATGGGCTCCCTCTACCCCACCCCACACCCCAGCAAAGGCCTTAGAGTAGTTGAAGCCAGAGGCCCCATGGAGCCTGTGGTTTTTCTGCTGACAGAACAAAACCTCAATGCCCTATGGGTCCACGTTGTTCACTGGATAGCTGCCACCAAACCACTCTCGTTACATTAACCTGGACGCTACAGCCTGGAGAGGCCACAGCCTGGCTGCTGAGGGTTGACTAGCCAGCCAGTGGCATCAGTGATAGAGACATTGGCTACAATACTACTAGGAACATTCTGGCATCAGCAGCCAAGGGAGGCTTAGGATCTCTGCTCGTAATCCAGTCCCTTATGTGGCAGTTTATAATCTAGGCCAGCGGCCTTCCTCAGGTGGGGCTGGGATTGGGGTTTAATCTGTGATGGGTTCAGGCTCAGACAGGGTCAGGGTCAGCCTTTAGCCTAAGGCCAGGTTTAGAACTGAGTCTGGGGCTGGAGTCAGGGCTCAGTCAATGATTGGGCTGAGGCCTCAGTCTCTGACCAAGATCAAGGCTCAGTCTGTGACTATACTCAGGGCTCAGTCTTTGACCAGGTTCAGTGCACAGTCTGAGCTGAGGGGTCAGTGTGTGACCAGAGTTGTGCGACCCAGAGTCAGAATTCAGTTTGACATCAGGGTTCAATCAATGGATTAGGCTCAGGACTCAGTCTATAAACAAGATCAGGGTTCAGTCTGCCACCAGATTCAGGGTTTAGTTAATGACCAGATTGGAGCTGTCTAAACTTGGAGTTGGGGCTCAGTCTAAAATCATGGTTAGTCTAGACAAGGGTTAGACTTCAGTCTGTGACTATGACTCAGGCTTAGGCTTGGATTGGGGCTCAATCTGGGCCCCAAATTGAAGTCTCAAGTTGGGATCAGCCTTGGTCAGGATTGAATCAGGCTCATGACTAGAGCCAGGGCTCAATCTAAGGCCATGGTCAGAGCTCAATCTAGAGCGGAGGTAGAGAATGTCTTGGCATGGGATTGGGGCTCAGTTAACACCTAGGTTTGGGCTCAAGTTGGACCTGGGATCAGTGCCAGGGTTAGTCTGGCTGTATGCTCTGTTCTGAGCTCCAGTAAAAAAGTTTCTGAAGATATGGGAGCCCAGGGCAGGTTGGCCTGCAAGAATTGAGATTCCCCCAGGCAAGCTGTGTCCCTGCAGTAAGCCTCTCCTTTCCTGCTGAAGCCAGGTGTCCTAGAGCCTTCTAACCTACATGGCTCTGCTGCCTGAGATCCCCTCGCACCAGAATAAAAATAGCCACTCGCTTCAGAGCAGCTGACAGCGGGTGCCCGGCTGCCTGGGAGGAGGGGTTGCTGAGGACAGGGAGGGGGGATGCCTGAGCTCAGCCCCAGCTGTGTAACTTTGAGAAAGTCACTTCTCCTCCTTGAGCCCATTTCCTGAGGGTCAAAATGGAAGGTAAAGATGACACCTGCCGCAATGGGTGAGAACAAGGGGACAGAGACACAACATGTGGCACTTGGTCCCAGTAAGGAACCCTGGAGTTAAGTCTTAGAAAGAGAAATGCTCCCCCATGTGCTGTATGTTTTCTCTTCTGGGAAGCCCTCCCTAACGCTTGCCTTTTCACCTTCCCTAATACCTGTAGCACTCTTTACATCTTAAGGCATTTCTCAGATAGTGGCCACAGGGTGACCTCCCTCACCGTGGGCCTGGGTCAGAGTGACTGGGGAGTGAAAGGAAGGACAGACCCTTGTGTACCATTATGTATCATTCACAGGAGCCCTTGGGAGGTGGATCGCAGAAGAGGAGGAAGAAAGAGGAAGATGTATATACCTGCTCATGGTGTATTTACGTTGAGCCAAAGGGCTGTGAGGCCGTATGTCCAAATTTTGCATCCTTTCACAGCCAGAACCTTCCACACTCCACACTCTTGCCCCTGCTGCTCCCTCTGCTTCCCAGGGCATTTCTCCTCTTTTCCATTTGGCAATACCAAATGGAATTTGTATTCCATTTGTCTTGGAAGACTCCCCTTCAAACAAGGGGTTCAACAGTCACCTCTGGGGGGGAGAATTATCCACTATCTCCTTGGGAGCTCCATGTTCTGTCCCCTACTGTGTAATTCCTAGGCCTCAATTTCTTCCTCTGTCAAATGGGGATCTTATTACCAACCTCCCAGGGTTACTATGGAGAGTAACTGAGGATAATCCGCCAATGCTTTCCTATTCCTGACCCAAACAGCCTGAAGGGTAGCACTAAGCATTTCCAGAAGGGGGCTGGACAAGCTGTACTCTGAGCCTCGGTACACACCCCCCTCCTGGCGTGAAGGAAGGGAGGGAGCCAGCCGTCTGCACAGGGAGGCGGTGCTCCCTGGCAGCTGCCCCCGGCCTGCCACCCTGAGCCCCAGAGCCTGTTATCTACCTCCTTAGTCATCACACCAGGCGCTCAAATATAGCTCTTATCCTGCTCCCTTCTCAACCAGGGTCCGCCCCCCCACCACTCCCTTTCCCTGGTAAGTCCACGTCTAGGTTCCAGAGCCCCTTCCCCCCAGGAACACAATAATATTGGGCCTCAGTTTCAGCATCTACCCAATGGGCAGGTTAGAGATGATGATGATGATGATGATGATGATGATATTGATGAAAACTCCAGCACAATTGCCCTTACTGAGAACTTGCTTGTGCCAGGCTCTGCTAAACACTCCATATGTATTATCTTATTGAATCTTCACAGCAACCTTAGGAGGTATGTATCTACTGTTTTTATTTCCCTTACACAAATCAGGAATCTGAGTGACCTTCTGAAGTAAGTCAGTGACAGGGCTAGAAACAAAGTTCCCTGCAGGGTCTGAGCTCAGCGAGGGGAGATGATAGGAAATCCTGGGCTGACTCTCTGGGTCACCAGAGCCCTCTGCACAGTCATTTGCATGACATTTGCCTGGCTTTCAAAGGGCATTGATGCCCTTATACCGGCCCCAATGGCTGAGGCTTAGGGCTGGTCCCAGGGACCTGGATCTACCCCCCATCTCTTCCAGGATTACATCAGAAGCCTAGTATTCTTAGAGGTCTCAGTTTTCTCATCTGTAAAATAGAGGTCAGAGGGCTGGACAGGGTAAATTCAAATTTTCCTTCCCTCTCTGGTGGCCTGTGTGCCAATACCATATCTACTCTGACCTCCTCCCTCACTGCCACCCCCACCTTCTTCCTCCACCTCCTCTACCACCTCTTCTTCCATCAGTATAACACCCCACCACCTCTTCTGCACCCATCTCTCCTCCACTTTTACTATCACCCTCATTGACATTACTACCACCCCTTCATTCTATCTCTACCACCTCCAACTTCTGTACCTTTGTTATCACCTCCTCCATTGCCATCACCATCACCTGCAATACCTCCCCCATCGCCGCCAGCCCTGCACTTCTATCATCATAATTACGTACATCATCTCTACTACTACAATCACCTCCACCATCACCGTCCAAAAACCTTTCTACCCCAGGGCCCTGATACGATCTGGGTCTTCTCCTCTGCAAATTCCAGCCTCACAGAGTTGCTGGCCTAGAAACATAGACTAGGCCCAGAGACAGTCAAGCAGAGGTGAGAAGCCCATCCGGGGGAGGTGAATGTAGCGCCTGTCCACATCATTTTCATGTAGGGGACCACACAGGCCTATGAAGATGCAGAGATGACTGTTGACTAGCAAGGAGCTCTGGGCACAAAACTCTAAACATTTTCTGCCTAAACTGAGTAAGATCACTCTAAGCAATCCAGCAATTCGGGAGGAATTGGGATTTCAGGGATGGCTTAGCAGATAAGAGTGAGAATAAGAAGAAGGCAGAAGTAGAGGGCCCATAGCCATCCCTGAATCTTGTCACTCACTCAGTCTTCTCATTCATTCATTCATTCATTCATTCATTCATTCATTCATTCATTCAACAAACACTTTGCTAGGCCTGTTGGAGACCAGGTCCTGTGCTGGGTCCTGGCCAAAGGAGCTCCCAAGGCCTGTTTTTGACCCTCCTGCCAGCTGTTCCCCTACTGCTGGCCCTTCTCCACTCAAGTCCCTTCCTCCAGACATCCCAATTGGCTCATAGGTCTTAAGTTACTGAGGGCACTCCCTTTCTTCACTGAAACTCAGGAGACCTCCCTAACTTACCAAATGACCTTGAATATGTCCCTGTCCCAAACCACACCCACTGAGTATAGGAGAGAGAAAAGTGGAGAGGAGCTGGGCTGAGATGGGCCTTGCTGTGGGGACATCCTAGGTCAGGCAGGGAGGTGTCTGCAGAAGAGGAGGGGCCAGTGCTGAGGCTGAGATGGGAAAGGACTCCAGTGGCTGGAGCCTGAGTGTCTGGCTTCGGTTTGGGAAGGATAGAGCCAGGCAGGGGGCGGGCACTAAGACCTGAAAATGGGGCAAGGGTGGGGGCCAAGGCAGGTCCTTAGCTGGCAGGGCATCAGGAAGGTCACAGGATCAGGACATGGACTCAGGTGTTCCTGAGGCCATAAAGAGAGTATTGACCTCCCAGCTACTTGTCTCTACCTTACCCTCAGGTGTGTCAATGCCCCTCCCTTGAGCAAGGGCCAGCCAGAGGGGGGAGGGGGAGGGGAGTTTGCAGACAGACGGCTTCCTCCATGCTGCCAGTTAGGATCCAAGCCAAGCCAATGGACACACTTCCCCACACCCCCATGGCCATTCCAGCCTCAGCAGCCAGCTTGAAGAGTTTCCAGGGTGTAGGCCACCTTGCCCTGCCCACCTCTAGTTTGGGAAGTGGGTGCCTGTGCCTTTAAATTCTCAGCAGGTTGAAACGGCTGATGACATCACTGGTCCCCAGGAGCGGAGGAGCTGGAGCCAGAGCCTGAGGGAGCCCTGGCTGCCGAGGGCTGCAGACATGGAGGGCCACAGCAGCAGTGGCAGCAGGAGGCCAGGGACCCAGGCTGGCCTGGGCCCCCTACCCATGCCCCATGGGGTTTCCCAAACTGGAGCACCCATCAAGGTAAGAGCCCTAAAACCCAGCCTCCCCATTCCTGACCTTTGGTCCCACACACTGCAGGCACCCTGGTGCCCCTGGTTGAGGGGCTGGTACTCTCTTCTGGTGATGGAGGGGAATGCAGAGTGGGACATCGAGCAGGGCTGGGTGAACAGGGCACCCTGGGGCTTGAGGAGCAGTGATGGAATACCCAGAGAGAAACGGAGTTAGCTATCTCCAGGAGCCCCCAGGAGAGCACTGGACTGGGTGTTAGGGGACCCAACTGTGCTCCAGCTTTGCTGTGTGACCTTGGACAAGTTGCTTGTCCTCTCTGAGCCAATGTAAAATGAGGAGGCTTGTCTCTGAAGACTAAAATTGTGACATCTGGGATGTCTAAGTTAGTGCTGGAGGCCGTGTGGTAGTTGGTGATGGAGGGGAATGCAGAGTGGGACACTTGGAGCCAAGGAGAATACCCAAAATGTAACCTTAACGACCTGAGTTTGGGGAGGGAGATGGAGGCAGAGTTTCAGGTTCTCTGAACCGAGAAGGACACAGGATGCAGACAGACTGCATCTCTGGAGACAGGGATGGGACTATCCCAGAGTGAGTATAAACCTTCTTTTGCCCTCCCTGGGAAAGGACACTTTATCTTGTTTTCTGGAGACGGGGGCATCAGAAACGGGACAGATGGGGAAGGGAGAGGAGGTCCCTACAGTGCCCCATGACTTCGCTCTACCTGCTGGACAACAAGAGCATACCTGCTGACCTGCCCTCACATGTTGGGGAGAGGGTGAAGAGGGTAAGAGGGTACAAACTGGGCACAGAGAGGTGTGATGCCAGAATCAACAGAATCCTGGACTTGCTCTGAACGTTAGAATCACACTTGGTGAGGATGGACTATTCCACAGGATTCAGATGGAATCATAGCAAATGTTGGGCTCATAAATGCCAAAAATATGAGGTTGAGTTTTCCCAGGAACCAGGTGTGGCCAGGGACTCTTCACCAAGTTCCTTTGTTTTACAGACAGGAAAATTGAGGCCCTGGGTAGAGGGGTGCTTGCCGAAGGTCATGCAGAGCTGGAATTGGAATTCTTAGCCCCAGGCTCTTGCTCCTGCATGGAGCTCTAGGAATGGGTGAGGAGGACAGAGAGGGCTGTGACCAAGGTCTGGAATGTTTGGTGGAGGAAACCTGAGGGTTCCTGGGAACTGTGGAGGAAGGGAGGTGTATTGAACAGGCTGGATAAGGCGGCCAGAGTGGGCACATGTGGAGTGTCAGGTCAGTGGCTCTTGACCAGGGGAGCAGCGGGGACTGCAGGAAGCTTGCCCAGGGAAGCTGGCTCCAAACACCCAATACTCCAGGCTGGCCAGGAAGTAGATGCCAGCCAGGAAGGTTCAGGTTCACACTCTGCCTCATTTGATTCGGGATCTTAATTTCCCCACCTCTGAAAAAGATGTCAGACTTGAGGGAGGGGATAGGTTCTGTGTCCTGTTTCCTCTAAAAGAGAAGCTGATTTGCACAGGAGTGATTGAGAAGAGAAATTAGGAAGAACTTCCTTGGATAGATGTACCTTTCTTAGCTAGATGGAGTCTGCTGGTGTCTACACAGAAGTTGAGGCCCAAGCCTCTGGTTAGGGTTACCCTGTGTCTTTAATTTGTCCTCTACAAGGTGGACTCAAGTTTTCAGCTCCCAGCCAAGGAGAATGCAACCCCAGTACCCTTGGAACCAAGGCTGGCTCTGGCACCTATGGGGCCACGAGCCACTCTGCCACCTTCCTCAGAGGGGCCAAGGCTGGCCCTGGCGTCTTCTCAATCCATCCTGGCTCCACTGTCCATCTCTGGAGGGCAGAAAACAACTCCTGCCAGTCGCAGCTCCAGCCTGGCTCCAACATCTGTGGGCCAGTTGGTGATGTCTGCCTCTGCTGGGCCGAAGCCTCCTCCAGCAACTTCAGGCTCAGTCCTGGCTCCAACATCCCTGGAGCAGCTGGTGATGTCTGCCTCAGTCAGGCCAAGGCCGCCCACAGCTACCCTGGGGCCCAGGCTGGCTCCAATCTCCAGAGACCAGAAGCAGGTGCCACCTGCCTCCATGGGACCCAAGCCAGCACTGGCCACTTCAGGTCTGAGCCTGGCCCTGACATCTGAGGAGCAGTCCCCACAGCCCCCTACCAACTCTTCTCCAGTGCCCAGTCCAGTTCTGTTGTCCTCTCAGGAACAGACCCTGGCTCCAGCATCCATGACATCAGCCCCGGCCTCTGTGGGACGAACACCAGCTAAACTGAGGGATGCCCTAGTCCCTAGACCTCTCCCCACTTCTGAAGGGCATCTCCAGCCTCCAGCTCAGGCATCCAGTCCTGCGGGCTCCCCATCCTTGATCCAAACTCCACCAGACCCCTGGATCTCCCCTTCCTTCAGAGCCCGGCCTGAGGTCCCCCGAAGCAGCCCTGAGAATCCTGTTGTGCCCCGTCCACCCCAGACCCTGCCCCTGGATGTGAGCCAAGGACCTCCAGAGCCTGGCATCCGCTCCCCAGGACTTCTGTCCCCCACTTTTAGGCCAGGAGCCCCCTCAGCCCAGACCATGCCCCCACCTCTGCCTAAGCCACCCCGGTCTCCTAGCCGCTCCCCCAGCCGCTCCCCTAACCGTTCCCCCAACCGCTCCCCCTGTATGCCCCCAGCCCCTGAGATGGCCTTCCCCAAGCCTGGCACCCAGGGTGCAGGGCCTGGTGGGTGCCTAAGCCCCAGCCTTCAGCCCCAAGAAATCCCAGCCCCAGTCACCACCTCTCCTTCTACATCGACCTCGTCGTCATCCTCCTCTTGGTCAGCTCAGCCTACCTTCAAGAGCGACCCTGGCTTCTGGTGAGGGGGCACTCTCCCAAGCAAGATTGTTGGGGCTTCATCGCTGAGACTAGCCATCCTTCTAAGTGTCTTGCCCTACCCTGCTCAAGTTTACCTCTCTAAGGAAGAGTCCTTGGTGGTGTTGGGCCCTTGGGGTTGTTGGGACCCTCAGAAGTAAGCATCCCCTCCTAAGGGACGTGTCCACTCCTGCCTCAATTGATCTCCCCTGGGAGTCTGGTAGGAGTGATACTGAGCCCACTGTGGGTCCTTCTGAAGGCTTACGCCCACTCCTGCCTCAGTTTATTTCCCTAGAAAGAGCCCCGTGGGAGGGAGACTGAGGATAAGGAAATGGTGCCCAGCAGTAACCCCTCCGATATGGCACCCCCAGGATCACTGTGGTCACGTGGAATGTGGGCACCGCCATGCCCCCTGACGACGTCACGTCCCTCCTCCACCTGGGCAGTGGCGGCGATGACAGTGACAGGGCAGACATGATCGCCATAGGGTGAGGGGGCAGGGGGCGTGGACCCCCCTCCCCAGCCTCTCCTGCCTTCCAAACCCTTGCCCATGGGAGGGGCTTCTAGGGCGCCCTCCAACCCCTGGCAGCCTCATCCCACCCCCCCAGGTTGCAGGAAGTGAACTCCATGATCAACAAGAGGCTCAAGGACGCGTTCTTCACAGACCAGTGGAGCGAGCTCTTCATGGAAGCGCTGGCACCTTTCAACTTCGTGCTGGTAACGCCTCCGTCAGCCCTCGGACGGGTGGAGACCCCTGGATTCCTAGATCTGACATAACTCCTTGTGGGGTCCGCTCGGCCTCTGTTGCCGGGTTTGTAACGGGAGGATGGAGGAGCGGCCCGTAAGAGCTGGAAAAGGCGAAGGCCGGGAAGCTGGGGTTGGGTCCCGCCCCTCAGCCGGGTCGCCTCCCGCCGCAGGTGAGTACTGTGCGGATGCAGGGCGTCATCCTGCTGCTGTTCGCCAAGTACTACCATCTGCCCTTCCTGCGGGACGTACAGACCGATTGCACGCGCACTGGCCTAGGTGGCTATTGGGTGAGCGCGGGAGTGGCAGGAAGGGGACAGAGCCCAAAGGGGGCCATAGATTAGTCCACAGATGCCCAGCACCCGCAAGGTCCCCTCGCCATGCTCCTCCCCTTATTCTGAGGCCTGCCTCTCCCCAACCCCACCCACCACCCCATTCCGTTTTCTAGACCCCGCCCCCTTCCGTCCTGGCGGAGTTTAGTGCTGTGTCCCTTTCCTTAGAACACGCTCCTCTCCAAGCCACCTTCGTGGGCTGGCTGGCCCCACCCCTCCGTACACCCTGCCCCATACCGCACCTCCTGGCCTGGGCCCCGCCCATAACCCGCCCAATCTTCCCTCCCAAGGGCAACAAGGGTGGAGTGAGTGTGCGACTGGCGGCCTTCGGGCACATGCTCTGCTTCCTGAACTGCCACCTGCCGGCGCACATGGACAAGGCGGAGCAGCGCAAGGACAACTTCCAAACCATCCTCAACCTCCAACAGTTCCAGGGGCCCGGGGCACAAGGGATCCTGGATCACGAGTACGGACCAGGGCGGGGCCACGTGGAGCTTGGGCGGGGCTAGTGAAGGAGGGGTGGGCCTCAGAGGCGAGTGTCTGCCAACTTGCGAGAAGGAACCTGAGTACCCGCCTGGGTGGACCTTGCGGAGAGAGGCAGGGCCAAACTACATCTGGGAACACAATGCTGGGTAAGTTTGATGAGGGCGGAGCCTGCAGGGTGGAGCTTAGGTGAGGGGCAGGGCCTTACTGAGGGTCTGAACCTAACTTTCCTCTAAATCCGCTCACACCTCACTGCTGCTCCTTGACCGGCTGGGGCTCTGTCGCCACCCACTGCATCATCGCTAGGGACATCCAGTGTTGTCGGGCTGGGTGGGGGTGGAGAAGGATCAGGGTTGGGCTGTTCCACCCCATGGACCCCGCCGACCTTCATCCTCGAACAGCATCGTGTTCTGGTTCGGGGACCTAAACTTCCGCATCGAGAGCTACGACCTCCACTTCGTCAAGTTTGCCATTGACAATGACAAGCTCCACCAGCTCTGGGAGAAGGACCAGGTGCAGAATCCCAGCCTACACTCCCCAAACCCCCAAGCACACAAAGCGTGCCTCAGGACATCTGTATCCTAGGCTATGGTCCTTGTTTTCACCTGCCCTGCCCAAGCTGTTGTCCAATTCTGCCCTTTTGGACCCTCACAGCTCAACATGGCCAAGAACACCTGGCCCATTCTGAAGGGCTTCCAGGAGGGGCCCCTCAACTTTGCACCCACTTTCAAGTTTGACGTGGGTACTAACAAATATGATACTAGGTGAGTTCAGCACTGGGATGTGGGCTGAGGTCTTCTGGATAAGGGAGACAGGGAAGAGGGACAAAAGGTAAGTCTGGGGATTGTGCCTTGACTCGCTTGGGCTATGCCTGCCCACTGCAGTGCCAAGAAGCGGAAGCCAGCCTGGACAGACCGGATCTTGTGGAAGGTCAAGGCTCCAGGTGGAGGCTGCAGCCCCTCAGGACAGGAGAGCCACCGGCTCCAGGTGACCCAGCACAGCTACCGCAGCCACATGGAGTACACAGTCAGTGACCACAAGCCTGTGGCTGCCCAGTTCGTCCTACATGTGAGTCCTGGCTTCATCCTCCCCTCGTGACATCCCCAAGCCCGGTTCATTATTCCACAGCCCACCCCTTGCATCTGCCCTCAGCAGCACCCATTTGTTATGGCAGAGTGGGAGTGGGTTATGATCTCCATTTCCAGAAGAGGAAACTGAGGCTCAGAGACACAGCATCACTTGCCCAGGGTCACACAGCCTCTAAAGGGAAGATTAGGAATTGAACCCAGGTTAGTCTGATATCAGAGCCCATGCCTTTTCCACTGATCTCTAACTGCCTTCTTCCAAGAAAAATTTAGGGCAACTTATGTTAAAATTCACATACATAATAAGATCAGCAAACTCAAAATGTTTACCCCATGCAGCACTCATTCATATTCATTCACTATTTATTTACCATCTTACCAGATTACAGGTACTATAAGAGCAAGGTAGTAATGGGGAGGGGAAGTGGAGATATAAAAAATACAAAGCTAAACTCTAAATAGTTACTATAATTTAGCACCGTTTGTAGGATTGAGATCCCTAGCTGCCTCAAAAAAGGGGGGATGCAAGAATGTCAGAATGTCAAAACTGGACCTGAGAAACTAAGTCCAACTCTTTTTCTATGGAGAAACTGAGGCCCCTAGTGGAGCAGGTATGTGCCCCCAAGTCATACACAGGCTCAGCAACAAAGCGGGGTGGAGTCCATCTTTCTAGCCCTGAAACCCAACTCTGGGCTCTCCAATTCTCTTGATAAGAGGGAGCCCAGCAGACCAGAGAATGTTTTCCTTGGTGAGTTTGTCATGTGGTCAGTCATTGGGACATTGGCCAATATCTTCAGCCGGAAAAGGAAATCTGCCTATGTCTGGCCTCCCGTGACCTTTGGTAAAAGGCTTGGGCATGAGGTTTAACCCTCACCTTGAGAACTACTCCCTTTGGGCACCCTGCCCTGACCGTTCCCTCTTCATCCAGGACTCTGTCCCTTATAAAATGTTACCTGTTGAGCACCTACTAATTGCCACACCCGGTGTGCGGTACTTTACATATGTCATCCCTTTGAATGCCTTAGTAGGCCCTGAGATGTCCAAATTCTCCCAGTTTTACTGGTGAGGGAAACTGAGGCTCAGAAATCTCAAGTCTCTTACCCAAAGCAACACAATCAGAATGGGGCTCAGCAGGACTTTTGACACTGCAAGGCCCTGGAGGGCATTTCCAAGAGCCCATCTTGGCCAGACCCGTTGCTAGGAACCCAGGGGCTGGGAGAAGATGTGCTGGCTTTTCTGGAGCAGCTTGGCCCAGAAGCTGAGGGAGGGAAACCTGAGACCAGATAAATAGGGAGAAGACAAAAGCCTGAGGCTGGCATCACCTGAGTCCTCTGAGGGACAGAGGTGGAGCCAACACCCTGGCCACCTGTCACCCCAGCAATACACTCACGTAGGTGACCGTGGGAGGAGGGTATCCATGGTTATAATTTGTCTTCACAGACTGATGACAAGTTCATAGTCACTCCTTAATACAGGTGGGGAAACTGAGTCTTAGATTGGTTAAGGGCTTACCTGAGGTCACACAGCAAGTTAGTAGCAGCCTAGAAATGAACTGAGATCTCTAACCTTCTACTCAGGGCTCTTCTTGCCCACTCAGAGATGTTCAGCTTGCTCTAGAATATCCAGTACATCATGTTTCCCTTGCTAGCATATAGGCAAATCATTTATTGAGCACCTACTGTGTACTGGGAAGTTTATGGGATGCTTTACAAATGGTATTTCATTGAATCTGCCGGACAACCCCAAGAGTTAAATAAGATCATGGAAGTTTACAGACAGAAGCATGGCATTCAGAGAAGTTGAGAAACTCACCCAAGGGTCACTCAGCCAGTCAATGGCAGAGCCAGGGCCAAACCCATGGTCTACTTGCTTCAAAGCTATGTTCTCACTCCCTAAGGAGGCTATGGGCAGAAAAAGCCCTGGGCAAAAAGGTAGGAAGCCTGGCATTTATCCTAGACCTGTTCTGCCTCAGTTTCCCGGTCTCTGCAGTGACTGCAAAGGCCCTTATCTCAGCCTATTTGTGCTGACTCAGGCCCAAGGGCTCTAGGTGCATGAAATACTAGAGGGTTTCCCCTGATGTTGTCCCCTTGCTCCTGGGCAGTTTGCCTTCAGGGACGATGTGCCACTGGTGCGGCTGGAGGTGGCAGATGAGTGGGTGCGGCCAGAGCAGGCTGTGGTGAGATACCGCATGGAAATGGTGTTCGCCCGTAGCTCCTGGGACTGGATCGGCTTGTACCGGGTGAGAAGGGGCAGGGGATGGCCAGCGACTTGGGGAAGGAAGGGCCCGGAGGAACAGCCCGGTACCCAGGTGGGACCATGGGCTTCTCCAGAATTCAATGCCACACCGGAAAGCTGCTGAGGTCAGGCCATAGGGGTCACAGACCTAATTCTTCTCACCCCAGGTGGGTTTCCGTCACTGCAAGGACTATGTGGCTTATGTCTGGGCCAAACACGAGGATGTGGACAGGAACATCTACCAGGTACTCAAAGAGGGGTGGAAGGGAGAAAGTCCCCGTCGCCCCTTGGGGGCTCAGGACTCAGCTTAGGGGATTCTGTGGCTGCCTCCTTGAACCCAACCTGAGCCTATACCCCTGGGCCCACCAGGTGACATTCAGTGAGGAATCACTGCCCAAGGGCCATGGAGACTTCATCCTGGGCTATTACAGCCACACCCATAGTATCCTGATCGGAGTCACTGAGCCCTTCCAGGTGAGTAGACCAGACTGCAGGGTCAGGGGTGCCAAAAGATCCTATTCAAATGTCACAGCCTCTACATTCTGCTCTGTAACCTCCTGCAAGTAGCCTGACCTCCCTGGGTCTGCCAAGGAGGAGTGCTGGAGTGGTTCCAAGAGGCCCCAGTGGCCAGCTGGGGAACGGAGCACTCCAATGACAACCTTTCCCGCAGATCTCGCTGCCTACCTCGGAGTCGGCCAGTAGCAGCACAGACAGTACAGGTGCCAGCTCGGAGGACGAGGATGACAGCACCCTGGAGCTGCTCGCACCCAAGTCCCGCAGCCCCAGCCCTGGCAAGTCCAAGCGGCATCGTAGCCGCAGTCCGGGCCTGGCCCGCTTCCCAGGCCTCGCCCTGCGGCCCACCTCTCGTGAACGCCGAGGCACCAGCCGCAGCCCCTCACCCCAGAGCCGCAGCCTGGCCCACGTGGCCCCCAGCAGGTGCAATGATGGCGGCAGCCAGAGCAGTAGTGAGGGGACCTCTGGGCTGCCTGGCTCCTGGGCCTTCCAACCATCTGTGCCTCAAAGCCTGGGCTTGCTACCTTCCTTGCGCCTGGAGACCGTAGATCCTGGAGGTGGCAGCTCCTGGGGACCTGATCAAGACGGTCCAACCACTGACAGCCTGTCTCCCAGCCCCCACGGCCAACAGAAGCTGGAGGAAGGGGGCCTAGGTCCCTGAAAGTGAGGTGGGAAGGTGGGCCCAGGTGGCTCTCACTCTGCCCCCATCTTCTGCAAACCTGCCTGCCTCCCTTCTGTTGCTGCTCCAGCTTTATCCGCACCTGCCACTCTGTTCTGGCCACGGGTGGCCAACTTGGGCCCCCCAAACTCGGTCCTGGCATCTCAACTGTGACAATCAGCAAAGCTCTATCTAGCTCCTATCTGGGATGGGGAGAAACAATCCTGGAGGTAATCAACTAGGAATTAAATTCTCAAGCCTCACTCCCGACTCCTTCTTAACTTGTTAGCAGTCTGGGGGTGGGGGTAGTCAGAAAAGGGGACTAAAGGACGGTACAACAGACCTGACAATTACCAGGCACCAGCTATATACATTATATATCTCCTTTAATTTGCACACACTGAATTGTGGTGCTGAGTTCAGTGTGGTTCTTAGCCCCATTTCACAGGTAAGCAAACTAAGGCCCCCAGAGTAGTGTGAGCCTCTCAAAATCAGACACCTGAGTTGTTTGGCTATGTGTTGGAGGGAGGGAATACTTACTAGGTCCGAAGCATTGTGCATGCATTGGTTCACTTAATCCTCAACAACCCCATGAGGTAGGTGCTATTTACACTCCCCTTTTTTAAGGAGGAAACAAAGGGTCAGAGTTGGGGAGTAATGTCTCTTGCTCAAGCGTACAGGGAAGATGTGCATTTAGGTTTAGGGCAGAAAGTAGCCCAGGGCTGGGCCAGGAAGGTCATAGCAGCTGTTAAGAGAAGGTATCTCCTGGGGAGGAAAAGAGTTGGGAAGTCCCTCTCTATTGTCCCCCGGCCTGGATTCAGACATAGGCACTTTTGTGGCAGCCCTCATTCCCTACCTGCTGCCCCAGGTCTCTGCAGGCAGGTGCTCAGGCTCTCTTGGGGAGGACCTTGAGACATGTATTCACTTTGCAACATGGATTTACATGCACCTCCTGATACCTCTGGGGGCTGCTGCAATCAATTACCCCTTCCCCGTTCCCATCTGAAGTGAAGTTCCCTGGTAAGGTCCAAGCCCAGGGCATGAGAGTGAGCCTCCTAAACACCACATCTAAGCACAGAGGGGCACGTCACCAGCCCAAGATCACCCAGCACAGCAGGAAACGTCTAGCATTGGACCTTGGTCCTCCTTGCCCCAATCCAGCCTCCTGGCTATTCACAAAAGCTTCAGTCTAACACAAGGAAAAGAGACGGAGACCCCAGGGCCTAGCAAAGCCAGGGGCAAAGTCCCGTCTGGTATCCAGAAAAGCTGGAACTGAGGTCACTGGTTCCAGGATTTCTGCTGCTCTTTGGGTCCTTGGGCTGCCTGGGTCAGCTGCAGGCACCAGTCGTAGAATGACGTGGGGGTCCTTGGGTGCTCTGAAAGCCATGCCTTCTCCTCATCTGTGCCTGTACCCCAGAGCTGGAGTCTCCTCTGCTGAAGTCGCTGCAAGTGCTTAGCTGGCACCTTGATAGCCCTAGGGCCCCTGGGACAGCTGTGGGGAGAGAAGTGGGGCAGGTGGTCATGGCTGCCAAGGATCCCACCCTACTCTGCAGACAGGGGGATGGAGGCCCAGAAAGGAGCAGGGCTGGGGCCAGGGAAGGGTGGTTACACCTAGGAGGAGACAGAATAAAAATGGGCTGACACCCAGAGGCCCAGATTCTGCCACTGGCTGGCTGCCTACAGAAATGGGGCAGTCTGGGCCTGTTTCCTCGCCTGTGAAATAGGAAAAGTAACAAGGGGCTGGCTTTGACAATCAAAATTGAAATGTGATTGTGAGGTAAGCAAGCATTTTACTACATGCCCACAGGCCTTGAGCTGTGTGTGTCACACATGCCATTTCCTTGGCTTTTACAACCAGTTTACATGTAAGGAAATAGAGGCATAGAGAGATGACTCAACTTGCGAGGTCACATAGGACGTAAATGACAGAGTCAAGATGCAACTCACATGGGCCAACTAAACCCAGGGCACCAGGGGGTAGGGAGATGACAATGAAGCTCAGAGGTCCCTGATCCCTGCCCCCATCCGCTCAGCCCAGGCCCACAAAGGAGGGGGTGTGGTATAGATAGCCCACCCCTTGGGAAAATCCTCCAATCCTTCTGGCTCTGCCATCACTTACCCTTGGGGCTCAGCACAGTCCAGTGAAGGGGCCAGCTTGAAGCAGTTCGTACCCAGCAGCTCCCAAAGCATGTTGGCGCCCATAGGTGGGCTGTGGAGTTTCAAGAAGTGTGCCAGTCTGAGGGCAGAGGCAGGCTTAGGCTGGGACAGGGCCTCGCCAACCAGGTGCCCCTTTTTAGTGCCTGGTAGCAAGCAGCCCACCCCCAAGGCTCCAAGCAGGTCTCACCGACGCGTGCAGTTGCAGTGGAAGAGGGGCTGTCGGGCACTATTGAGCAGCTGGAATTTGGTCTCCTGGGACTCAATCTTGTGCTCACACTGGTCTAGGTGGTGGAAGCTGTGGCAGGCCTGGTGGGCTCCTGGGGGCGGGTGTAGTGGTGAGGGGAGCCCAGTCCCCCAGGGAGGCCCCACTGATGCCCACTGCCCTCCAGAAGAAACAGTAGCACGTGTGCTCCGTCACACACACATAGAAACTCCTTCCATCTCATCATGCCTTTGTTCCTTCAGAGTGCCACACACGACACACACACACACACACACACACACACACACACAGAAACACACAGCAGTGCTACAGTAGTGGAGGTCCAGAGTGCTGAGGGTGGTCAGGAAAGGCTTCCTGGAGACAGAGGCTGCTAAGCTGGACCTGGGAGAGAGGAAGAAGAGGGGAGAGTGCTCCAAACAGAAGGAACAGCATGTGCAAAGGCCCAGAGGTGGGAGAGAGCAAGTTGCTTTTGAGGAACCAATGAAGTTTATGAAACTGGAGTTTCAACTGGGGAGTAGAGTTTGTGGGACCAGTGCCTGAGGACCCCTGGGTGTTGGGACATCATCAGCTGAGGTAAGAGGAGCTATGGTGGGGGTTCTGAGGGGAGTGACATGGTCAAGTTTGGGGTTTACAAAAACCCCTCTGGCTGCAGCATAATCTGATGGGAGAGGTTGGAAGACCCTGGGAGGAGTTTGGAGTTGGAAAGGAAACAACACAGGACCCCCACCCACCATATGCAGAGAGACAGAGAAATCTCCTCACATCAGGAACCCCCAAAGTTAGGTTCTTAACTCACCTTGAGGTTTTAGGTCACCCCATGGCCCCTGGAGGCCTGTAACAGTGACCTCCAGCTGGGCTGTGGGGGCCATATCAGGCCTGGAGGAGGTCACGGGGGCCTGGAGGGCTGTGACTTTGGATTTTCTGGGGTGCTGGGACCCTTTCATCTGTGGTGGCCACTTCTGGGGGTGCTGTTTCTGTGTCAGCTTGCTGGAAGCTGGGCTCCAGGGGCTGGATGTCAGCGGGGTGGCCCCGAAGCTCCAGGAGGCATTGTAGAAGGTCTTAGGCTGGAGGCGGGCGAGGGGTATGAAGCCGTATGTTCTACACCTGGGAGGTGGCAATTGGTGGCAACTGGTAACCCCAAATCCCCCCACCCAGAAGCCTTCCTCCCCTGGGTTCATCTCCATGGCGACCAAGGCTATGTCAGTCCTATCCTTCATCCCGCTGGGCTGTGGGGCACCTGGGAAGGTTCTGCATCCTGGGTGCCCCACAGGAGAGAAGAGGACAGGAAAGGTGGGGTTTCATTCCCTGGAGGACAGACATACAGATAAGTCTCCCTCTCTGAGCTTGGAGCCTGGGCTCCCCCTCTGACAGGGAAAGGGCCCCAAGAGGGCAGCTACATACCCGCCCCACCAGTACCACGACACACACGCCTCTTGTTCCTCCAGCACAAAGCAGGGGATCTCCAGCACGTTGAAGAAGGCCACACCCACAAGGTCGGAGATGGAGTCCCGCTGGTTCTGCAGGCATTGCTGGAACCTGCCCCAGACCCAGGACTCAGGTCCTTGGACCACAGAGGGCCATCTGGCTCCTCCCCAAGCCCACCCAATCACTACAGCCAGGTGGTTTGGGGTCTAAATGTCCCTTCTCCTCTCAGGCTTCAGCTTTCCCACCTGCCCAGTGGGTTCCAAGCTGGCTGATTCTTTAGGATTCTTTGGAAGCTCAGTCTCTGCACCAAGAAACTGGGTAGCTCTGCCCCACCCCTGCACCTGCAACCCCGCTGCCTACTGCCAACCTGGCATCACAGTCACAGTGGGAAATGGTGTGGAATCGGTAGTTTCGCATGCCATAGTCGTACTGGAAAGATGCGATGTTCTGTGGGCAGAGGTCATGTTCCCGGCAGCAGAGATCAGCGCCCTGGAAGATCCCTGCAGGGAGTGGAGGGGTCACCAGCTCAGCAGGGTCCTGAGCACCACACACCAGCTATGCCCACCTGAGGTTGGGAGCGGAGACCTGGTACTCACCCCAGTCCTCACACAAATGCCCTGGGTGGCCTTAGGCCAGTCACACTCCCTCTGTGGGACTCTCACAGTTTTAAAGCTTAGAGAGAGCACCCAGGCACAGACTCTGTTGGCAACTTCAAGTGCCGGGCAGCCTGCCCAGGGGTCCTTGACCATGGAAATGTCTTCCTGGGAGGAGCTCTGGAGGCAGACTCAAGCTCTCACGCAAATACAACTCTGAGGTCATAAATATGTATGGAATGGAATGGCAAACAGGCAGGGTGCGACCTTTCTCTCTGACATGATGAGGCTTTGTCAACCTGCTCCAACTCAGGTGCCAAGTCCTCCCCCAGCCCTCCGCGCATATGCACAGACTGCTGTGCTGAGAGTGCAAAAAAGCCATCCGTGCTTTTCACCATCTGAGCAACAGAGCCTTTTACTGAGCATTTTCCAAGTGCCTGGCATTTCCCACACCCAAGCTCACAGCAGCAAGGGAGGTGTCATTTTCATTGTCCTGGTAAACAGGTTCAGAGAGCTTGGATATGATAAACTGGGTGTTTGAACCCAGACCTTTGGGTCTTGGCATCCACTCCGTGAGCACTCTGTACCCATAAAGCCAGCTCTTGGGTAATAGCTTTTTGCCTCAGCCAACCCCAGATCCACCCCAGCCTGCCCCCTCCCTCGGATGATTAATGAGGACTACCAGGCGTGAGCAGGCTCTTTCCCATGTATGACCTTATTTAAGCGTCCCATGATGAGACTTATGGTAACCCACATTTTACAGATAAGGACATCAAGGTTCAGAGTGGCTAAGTCCCCCTCCCACGGACATACAGCCTAGGAAAGTGGAGGCCAGGGCGAAAACCAGCACTCCCCCCACCCAGCCCCCACCTGAATGGCTCACCTAGTTCCGAGGAGTTCCCAGCAGAGTCCCCAAATCCACACCACAGCGTGCCAGGCAGGGTCCAGCCTCTCTTCCCCCGCTTGTGCCCCATGCCAAGGGCTCCACTCTGCCCTGCTGCTCGCTTCTCCCTTGCCCCTGCTGGACTCTCATCAGGCCCTCGGCAGGCCTCCCACTGACTCTGAAGGGTGACCAGGGCTCTCTGCAGCTCAGGTCCAGGGGTATGGATGAAGGAGTCCCGGGAGATCTCACCAGCACAGAGGGCACTGAAGGCTGCGATGAGCTCTGGTTCACTCCGCTGGCTACATGCCTGCAGCCTCCCGTGCCCATCCCAGTGGGCATGGAACAGGGCCAGTCCCTGGGCATTGTTGCCCAGGAAGCTCAGGGACTCCAAGGGGCTGCCAGGGACAGGCCTGGCCAAGTGGCAGGAGGTGCTGTCCCAGTGAAGGGCAGGAAAGCCCCCCAGAGTCACCCCCAGGAAGCTCAGCACCCCCAGAACCCTCATTCTGCCCTGGCCCAGCCCCGTCA
Organism: Rhinolophus sinicus; assembly: GCF_036562045.2. Lineage (NCBI taxonomy): Eukaryota > Metazoa > Chordata > Mammalia > Chiroptera > Rhinolophidae > Rhinolophus > Rhinolophus sinicus. The sequence continues at coordinate 19,667,237 of NC_133765.1, read as the reverse complement.
GCCACCTTGGGGACACCTACCCCACGAGGCAGCAGCTCAGAAGGTGAGCGGAAACGGTGCCCAGCAGACCCAGTGCAGCTGGACCAATGAATGGAGTTTTGGGAGGAGTAGGAAAGAGACTGGAGTATGAGGCGATCTCTGGCTTGTAACTCAATCCACCGGCTGGGCAGGCCGCTGATTGGCTGAGGATGCACTTGCCAGAGCCCTCGCCCCCACTCACCCTGCCTTTCTCATCATGACATCCAGTCATCTGCGGCCAGCCTCGCCTGGATGGAGACTGTGAAAGCCAAAGCCCTGGGCCCTGGCGGTGGGGGCCAGGAGGGGTCTGTATTTCCCTGGAAAAGGAAGAGGGTTCAGAGGTTTAGAGAGGCTCCTAGAATTTGTCCTCATCCGTACACCCCAGTGGTGGCAGCCACATCCCCTTCCATGAAACTGGCAGGGGCCGTATGCCTCTGCCAGGATTGGGTGAGGGAGGTGAGGGCGGTGAGGGCAGGGCTGGGGCGCTGTGGCCACGGCCCCTGGGAGCCTCTGGGAGAGGGAGGGTTTCTGGGAAGGCGGGCAACTATCCCCTGGCCACCTATGGTGCTCCCCCCAAGTCCTGGTTCTTAGACAGGCTCTTGGTTTACTCAAGGGATAATACCTCAGACTCCCCACTCCCTGGGACTCCAAGCACAGGCCTAGCTCAGCAGTCACCCTCCTGGTCTGACAGACTGTGGGTGGAGGAAAAACAATCAGAGCAGGCCTCAAGAGCAACATGGAGCAGGGCTGATGCTATGGTTCCCAGAGGAGCAAACGGTGGCCTAGGAGGCTAGATCTGCAGCCACTTCCATCCCTGGACTATAGCCACCTGGGGGACATAGCAGGCGTCATGTCCTCTGAGAGACAGTCTATCCATCAGGAAGGGGCTATCCCCTGTACATGTTCCTAAGTCCCAAAGCCAATGATTGTATCATTCAGCATCCAGCTGATATGGGAGAGCTCCCTCACTATAAAAGTTTTAAGCCTCCCTCACTATTAAATTTTAAGTTTCTGGGCCCGCCCAGTGGCTCAGGCGGTTAGAGCTCCATGCTCCTAACTCTGAAGGCTGCCGGTTCAATTCCCACATGGGCCAGTGGGCTCTCATCCACAAGGTTGCCGGTTCAACTCCTCAAGTCCCCCAAAGGATGGTGGGCAGTGCCCCCTGCAACTAAGATTGAACACAGCACCTTGAGCTGAGCTGCCGCTGAGCTCCCGGATGGCTCAGTTGGTTGGAGCGCGTCCTCTCAACCACAAGGTTGCCAATTCGACTCCCGCAAGGGATGGTGGGCTGTGCCCCCTGCAACTAGAAAAAACAGCAACTGGACCTGGAGCTGAGCTGCGCCCTCCACAACTAAGACTGAAAGAACAACTTGAAGCTGAACGGCACCCTCCACAACTAAGATTGAAAGGACAACTTGACTTGGAAAAAAGGCCTGGAAGTACACACTGTTCCCCAATAAAGTCCTGTTAAAAAAAAAAAAAATTAAGTTCCCTCACTATAGAAATTTTAAGTCTCCTTTTCCCTAGTTTCTTAGCTCCTTAGCCCCTGGTTTTAATCACTCTTCTAATCAGTTTCTAAATCCTAAAGATTGCTCCTAGCCTAAATCACAGAATGTCTCTCACCCCAGCTTACTAACTACTTAAAAGCCTGTGAGCTATAATCATTGTAGCCCAACATTCCCCCAGGCCATTCCAGACCTAACTCTTGGATAAATAAACACCATCCCAGAGACCAAATGGGTTTTAACACCCCTCCAGGCCAGTCCATACCTAACCCCTGGGTAAAGTTAAGATAATTGGGCTTGGAGTCCTATTTTTGGAGCCAGCACTTTAATTTATTAACATGTGTCCCTCCTCATCAGGGGTCTTCAGCGAGGCTCCCAGTGCACCCTGACCAAAGAAAAAGATACCCCCTTTTTATTATTTAAGATTAGATAGGGCGAGAGTTTCGTAAAATCTCCATTAGGTAGGGACATCTCTACTCTCCCTTCTCAGCTTGAAGCAGATACAGAAGAAAGAGACCTCCCATCCCTCAACTCCCCACAGAGATTTATGGAGTCACGTCTTTCAGGGAAAACAAGGCAGGTAGTTAGAAACAGGTAATCGGGGCTCTGCATTCCTGCATGTCCAACACAATCTATGGGGAGCCTCACCTGGAGACTTCTCAAAGTTTTCGCTTACCTACCCTAAGCATTAACCACTGGTAGAGGCCACCACAACCTCCCTCTTACCCTAGCCTCATTATACCATCATTATAATATATATATATATATATATATATACATATACATATATATATGCACAGAAGTTCATTAATATTATAACAGACTGAACTCTGGGAAGAGACACGCACAGTCTAAGAGGATGAGATAATAGCACTCATCAATTACAGGTGTCAATCAAGTGGTCCCGCATCTGGAGGGGAACAGCCATCCCAGAGAAAAAAAGATAAAACCCCCAGGCTCCCAGGAGTCGCTGCCCACTTGAGCATTGAGCCTTGAGCACCTCTTTTGAACCTCGCTTTTGCTCGGGCCCCGCTCCAGACTCTTTGGAGTGTACTGTCTCTTCTAATAAACTTTTTCACCACTTTACCTCTGTTTCTCATTCAATTCTTTGCTTGAGATGGCAAGAACCTGGACACTGCCCTGAGGAGGGCCCATCCTCTGGTAACGTAGTGGCTAAGTTTCCCAGTTTTCCTCTCCGAGGCGTGGGTTCCAAACCCGGTATGGGAAGCTAGCCTAGACTCCGCCCAGACTCCTCTGGGTTCAACCCCTGGTGTGAGAGCCAAGCCCGGACATCTCGCCGAGAAGGGCCCCCTCTCCGGTAACACAACCATCTGGGGAAGCCTGGATGCTTTCCACCCATAGTACAGATAAAGAAACTAAGGCTCAGTGAGGGTATGGAAACCTCAGGTGATAGTCAGGACCCAGTTGGGGAGGGGTTAAAGCCCTTTGAGGGGCTTTGCTGGGAGGTCAGGACCAGATGGGACAGTGACACCAACATCCCCCCCAATCTCTATCCAAGTCTCTTCCAGGAGGATGAGCCCTAGTGAGGCCAAGCCAGGGGCAGAGCAAGAGAAGGGGAGTTTACCAGGTAGAGGAGGGAGAAGGGGGCTGCAGGATATACAGGCCATCTCTGTGGTTTCAGAACCAGCCGGGGCCTATGGCCCAAAAGGTCACAGCTGAGGACAATGAAGAGAAGGGAGGAAAGATGGGGGTAGTCCAGCCACCAAGCTCCTTCTCTCCAGAAGTTAGGTAAGAGGGTGTGGAGTACAGCAAGTGGTACTGGGGAGGGGAGGCAGACCTGGTATTCCCAAAGGCAGGGACATAACTAAACAAAGGTGGATCCCTCTGAGAAGAATTTCAATGTTTGGAAACCACCATTCTGGTGCCTTTTCCCAGTTGTAGGCATTGCCACTCTGCCTCCCTTTTCCATAGTATAGAGCCCTTCCCTGCCTATCACCCAGAGAGGCTGGGAGGTACCATGGCAGGAACCCAACGTTCAAGGTCAGACAGACCTAGCTTGGGTCCTGACACTGTGTGATTTCGGCTTAGAAGTCTTAACTTCTCTGAGCCTCTATTTCCTCATCTGTGTGATGGGCATAATCACAGTAGTCACTTCACGGGATGTTGGGGAAGACTCTCAGTACAGTAACCGTCATCCAAAACACTAGCATTAAAGCCTCAGGACATCCCCGGTCAGAAAGCAGTTTACCCAGGAGAGAGCAAGTCCCAAAGTTTTTGGGCCACAGCCTCCATGATAGCTAGTCCTGCAAGGCCACTGTTTGGCATTGTGATTTTGGGTTTGTCCCTGCTCCTCTCTGGGCCTCAGTTTCCTCCTCTGTTCAATGAGGGGTACAGTGGAGTTGACCTTTGAGGTCTCTTCCTGTCAGAGCCCCAAAGGGAGGCAGGCTGGGATCTGCCTACTTACCTTTTCCATAGTCAGCCAACTTACAGGACAGGCTCTGGAGCCCTGCCTTCCATCAGAGTGCCCCTCAGAAGCCTTAGGGCAGAGGATGACAGGAGCCCAATCAGCACGACAGGACAGGACAGGCTGGGTCCTGCAGACAGAAGTGGGGGAAAGGCTTTACTCTGGGTACCCCTGTCTGGGGTGGGACAGGGTTCACAGCGGAGGCCAGTAGAGAGTGAGGGGTAGGGGGTCTGTGGGAACAAGTGTTTCCGCCCTCCCTCCCTGTCTGATTGTTTATCCCTGTCGCCCTCCCTCAGTCCCCATCACTCTTCATCACCCTTTGGCTTCTTTCTCACCCCTCTCTGTCTGTTGGTCTCTTCCCCTCTCTGACTCTGATTTTCATAATTTCTTTCTACCTCCCCCATCCTGCCCTCTCTCCACCTTTCTCTCTCTGATTCTTGCTCACCATCTTATTTTCTCTCTACGTGTCTTTCCTATCTTTCTCTTCCACTCTTCATTCTTTACACCTTTTTTTTACCACCCCTCCCTCTGTTTCATTCTCTATCTCTCTATGCCTCTCCCTCCCTTTCACTTTTTCTGCCCTTCTAGCTCTATGAGTATCTCCCTATGCTTTCTCCCCGTTCTTTTTTTCCCCATGTCTCTCTTAATTGTTCTCTCTCCCTCCCTCATCTTCTCTCCCTCTCAGTTTTCTCTCTCTGTTTCTTTGTGTCTTTTGGTTTCTCTCTTTCGCTCAATCTCTCTCTCTCCCATTCCCTCTTTATCGCTCATGTTTTTCTCTGGGGTGTGTGTGTGTGTGTCTGTGTGTGTGTGTGTGTGTGTGTGTGTACACGCGCGCGCGCGCGCGCATGTGCGTGCTCCTGTTCTAATTCTTCTCTCTCCTTTGTCTGTATGCTCTCCCCCTCCGTACGCTGACCCCAGGCCCAGGACCTTTCCTGTTCACATTTTCCTGTTCACATTTTCACAGCCATGACCTCATGTGTTGCTCACAAGCCCTGCGCCTCCCTGGGGAGATAGGCAGGGCTCCTCATCCAGTTGTCCAGATGGATGGAATGAGGCCCTAGAAGAGAAGTGACTTGCCAGGGGTCACAGAGCAGATCAGGAGAGAACCCAGCTCAGACTTGCTCTTGTGTGTGTAGGGAGGGCCTCCCCAGCCCCCAGGGAAACTCTCAGCTCCCCCTCAGCCTCCCTACCCCAGGGCCTTCCTCCCCACTGCCTGGAGGGTGCCCTCCCTCTGCCCCTTGAAGCTGGCCCTCCCAGCCCTACTTGAAGGGCTCTCTGTGCTAGGAGAACAGTGCGGGTAGTGCCTAGCTCCAGAAAATTCTGCATTCATTCAAAACCAAATAGTTACTGAGTGTCTATTTTGTGCCAGGCACAGGGCAAGGCCATAGACAGAGAGAGGAGGGGATAGGGGACAAGCATGCTCAAGATGGGGGCTGGAGGGAGAACTCATCCCCTGGGAGTAAGGGCTCTAATAGCCCAGTGGAGCCAGGGCCTGGGTGTGAGCTGGGTCTTCTAGGAAGCCTCCACCAAGACTGAGTTAGAAGTGCAAGAAATTTGTTGGAGGAAATGCCTGTGAAAGATAAAGAGGGAGGGAACAGAAATGGGCAGGGAAAGCCTTCAGAATGTGTTGCAGGTCTGACATCTCTGGGGAGAGAGGAGAAGGGAAGGAGGGCTGGGTAAGAAGAGGCTCACAATGCAGTGCTGCTCTGAGAAAGTCTCAGCCAGTCAACAGGGAGAGCTAGTGCAAACACTGCCCATAGAAGAGCCCTAGTGGGCAGAAAAGATCAGGCCCTAGTGACCTGGCTGAGCCAAGTCATTAGTTGGTGACTGCCCAGGAAGACAGTGAGTGACACCTACTCCACTGCTGCTGCAGATGTTGATGGCTGCCACACCTGGGAACTTACCTACCCATTTGGCTGGGGCAGCACCCCCTGCAGACCAGCAGGGAAAACACAATGGGGTAGATGGGGTCTGACATCTAGGGAAAAAGCCCAGAAGGCAGTCTTTTTCCAGGAGATGCCAGGAATAAGGAGTAGGAATCTGTGGGTACACGACCATCACCACAAGATTTCCAGATAGGAGTTGAGCCTCTATCACACTGGCATAAACAAAGCCCAGACCCAAGTGTGAGGGAACAAACAAGGAAATCCAACTGTGTCTAAAACTAGACATTTTAGTAGATAGACACATTAGATTTAATTCAACAGCGTATTAAAACCAGGAATAGAAGAAAGAGACAGAGAGAGAGAGAGAGAACCCATTCTACCTAATAGAGAAATATTAGAAGCTCTGGTGGTTTAAAGATGGGTACAAATTCTTTGATGTGCCTTCTTTCAAATGGTGGTGGCTAGTCCTCCTCAGTGTGAGCTGCACTTAGACACTTGCTTCTAACAAATAAAATGTGGCGGAAGTGACATAACTTCTGAGACTAAGTCATAAAAAGCATTGTGGGGCGGCTGGATGGCTCAGTTGGTTAGAGCGCAAGCTCTTAACAACAAGGTTGCCGGTTCAATTCCCGCATGGGATGGTGGGCTGTGCCCCCTGCAAATAAGATTGAAAACGGGGACTGGACTTGGAGCTGAGCCGCGCCCTCCACAACTAGATTGAAGGACAACAACTTGGAGCTGATGGACCTTGGAGAGACACACTGTTCCCCAATATTCCCCAATTAAACAAAAAAGAGAAAGGAAGGAAGGAAGAAAGGAAGAAAGAGAGAAAGAGAGAGAGAAAGAGAGAAAGAGAGAAAAAGAAAGAAAAAGCATTGTTCTCTCTCTCTTAGATCATTCGCTCTGGGGAAGCCAGTTGACATGTCATGAGGACACTCAAGCAGCCCTATAAAGAGGCCCATGTGGTGAGGGATTGAGGCCTCCTGTCAACAGCCATATGAGTAAGCCAGACACTGGGAAACAGATCCTTAAGCCCCAATCAAGCCTTCAGATGACTACAGCACCACCTGACCTTTTTTTTTTTTTTTAAAGGTTTTATTGGGGAAAGGGAACAGGACTTTATTGGGGAACAGTGTGTACTTCCAGGACTTTTTCCAAGTCAAGTTGTTGTCCTTCAATCTTAGTTGTGGAGGGCGCAGCTCAGCTCCAAGTCCAATTGCCGTTGTTAGTTGCAGGGGGCACAGCCCACCATCCCCTGCGGGAGTCGAGAAATCCAACCAGCAACCTTGTGGTTGAGAGCCCATTGGCCCATGTGGGAATCGAACCGGTAGTCTCCGGCATTAGGAGCATGGAGCTCCAATTGTCTGATGCACCAGGCCGGCCCCCTGACCGTCTTTTGGTAACAATTTTATTGGGATATAATTCACATACCTTACCATTCATCCATTTATTTATTATTATTTTTTTTTAGTTTCAGGTGTACAAAACCATGTAATAGACATTTATACCCCTCACAAAGTGATAACCACCCCAATCTACTACCCCTCTGACATCAAAGATAGCTGTTACACAGAAACTCATAGACACAGACAATAGTTTAGTGGTTGCCAGAGGGTAAGGGGGGTTGGGGGAGGGGGGTGGGAGATGAGGGTAAGGGGGATCGAATATATGGTGATGGAAGGAGAACTGACTCTGGGTGATGAACACACAGTGGGATTTATAGATGATGTAATACAGAATTGTACACCTGAAATCTATGTAATTTTACTAACAATTGTCACCCCAATAAATTTAATAAAATAAAATAAATAAAAAAAAGATAGCTGTTACAATTCCATTGACTATATTCCCTATGTTGTACTCCACCTCCACCATATGGTATATATACACACTATATATATGGTATATATATGGTATATATATGGTACATGTATGGTATATATGTATATATATACATATAAGTGTGTATATATCTATACATATATGTATGTATACACACACATATATTTATACATATATATATATATTATATATACCAGGGGTGCAAAAAAATGTATACACATTTTAAGAGATGTTATACATTTTTTTGGCACCTTCTGTGTGTGTGTGTGTGTGTGTATGTATATATATATATATATATATATATATATTTATATGTATATATATATAATTGTAGTTGACATTCAATATTATTCAACTTCCGCTTCAGGGGTATAGCTCAGTGGTCAGGCATCTACAACCTTTCACCCATTTAATGTGTACAATTTAGTGGTTTTAAGTATGTTCATAGTTGTACAACCATCACCACTACCTAATTTCAGAACATTTTCATTCCAAAAAGAAATCCTGTAACCAGTAGCAGTCATTCTGCCTTCCTCCCTCGTCCCTAGCCCTGAGTAGCCACTTTTCTATTTTATGTTTCCATAGAGTTACCTATTCTGTACATTTCACACAAATGAAATCATACAATATATGTCTTTTGTGGCTAATTTCTTTCACTGAGCGTAATGTTTTCAAGGTGCATCTGTGTGGTAGCATGCATCAGTACTTCATTCCTTTTTTATGACTGGATAATATTCCATTGTATAGGTATACCATATTTGTTTATCCATTCATCACTGATGAATATGTGGATTGTTTCCACTTTTTGGCTATTACAAATAATTCTTCTATGAACATTCCCGTAAAAGTTTTTGTGTGAACATCGTTTTTATTTCTCTTGGGCACATACCTAGGAGTGGAATTGCTGTGTCATGCTGAGTCATGTGGTACCTCTATCTTTACCCATTTGAGGAACTGCCAGACCGTTTCCAAAGTGCTGCTTCATTTTATATTCTCACCAATAGTACATGAGAATTCTGTTTCTCCACATCTTTGCCAATATTTGTTATTGTCTGTCTTACAGCCATCTTCGTGAGTGTGAAGCGGCATCTCATTGTGGTTTTTGTTTGTGTTTCTTTGTTGACTAATGACATTGAGCATCTTTTCATATGCTTACTGGCCATTTGCAAATTTTCTTTGAAGAAATCTGGCAGACATCTTTACTGTAACCTCGTGAGACCCTGAGACAGAACAACTCAACTAAGCTACTCTTGAATTCCTAACCTTCAGAAATTATGTGAGATAATAAACGTTTGTTGTTTTGATACAAATGTTTTGAGATATTTATTACACAGTAATAAATAACCAACACAGACGCATTCAGAAACACATCATGGAAATTGTCAAGTTTGGAAGGAAGAAAAAAACACTGCCATTGTTTGTAGACTGACTTTTCTACCTGGGAACTCCAGGTATATCCAATACCCGGGGTGGGACAAGCAGTGCAGTGGAATGACAGACCCAGATTTGAGTTCTAGCTTTTCCCTTACTTTCTGTGTGATCTTGGGCAAGTCCTTTTGCTTCTTTGAGCCTCATTGGTAAAATGGAGAAAAGAATAGTACATATCCATGCGGATTAATGTGAGTGTATGTAAAGTGATTCAGTGACTGACATGAACAGCCTTCGTCTACTGTATGTCAATGAGATCTCCACTTAGGAGGGGATTTGAAGACAGGACTCAGGCAGGACTGCAATGTCACAGATTTGGTGCCCAGTTTCCTAGGCTGTAGAATGTAGGCGCCTTCCATTCCCCTTATAACTCCATCCTGCTAATAGAGTCCTAAGAGGCTCAGCAAATGCTTATCCACACCCTGGCATCAATCCCTGGCTTCACTTCCTGTCACTATGCAGCCTTGAGCAAGTCACTCAACTTGGCTGAATCCCCATGATGCAATCTACTGTTTGGGATGCTCATGCTTACCTTTTTTATTTCCTGGGGGTGCAGTGCGGATCAGAAGATGAAAAGGGAGCTCCCGGAGGGGAAACACCCCACATTAGGCCATTAACAGCCCACATGAATCCTTCATGTGGGATGAGACCCCACCCCCAGAACTGTAGGGAAACCCAACAGGAACAAGGGAGCAGAATGGGCACTGAGAGCTCTGTCTAGCAGGACATGGAGGCCACGAAGGGACTTGGAATATGGGACAGAATGATACTGAGTACAAGTTTCACACTCCTCCTGTTCAGACGGCACTTGACATGAATATTCTCACCACGCCCAAGTGGTAGCGTTACCAGATAAAATATAGATGCCCAGTTAAATTTGCATTTCAGAAAACAATGAATAATTTTTGCTGCAAGTGGATACCCCACATATTGCAATTATTTTTTGGTTAGCTGATATTCTAATTTAACTGGCGCCCTGTGTTATTGCTGCATTTGGCAAGTGGAGGTAAGGTGAGGATGAGAAGCAACTCTTCACCCGACTTCACAGGAAAGGCACAGGTTGGAGCTCAGACTTGCCCAAAGCTCTGCTTATCCACCCTTTCATTCCACACAGAGATCTTTGGCTGAGGTTGAAACCTGAGCTGTTTGTTGGCTCCAACTCAGAGAATTTAGCTCACATCCTCTTTTTCCCTCTTGAGGTTGCCTTGGCCCTTGGAGCCCTTGAGAGGCCCTGGGAGTCTAACTTTCTCAACAGGATGAAGAGTATGGGTGGGAAGCATAAAAGAAGGATCAAGAAGCTCAGAGGAAGCTTTGACTGCAGAATTTGGTCCCTGGCCGACTAAATAAAAACTCTCCCATTTCTATAGCCAAGAACTCAAGTTCTTAAGCACAGTTTTATCTGTGAATTTGCTGGAGGTCAACAGTAGAGAGGAGTGGGACCTAGGACCAGACCTTGAGACCCTTAACACCCAGGGCTCTCCTTGCCGCTCTGGGGTCTGGACAAGAAGGCCCAGGGAGCAGCCAGCCCCCTCATCCCCAGACCAGGGAGGTGGCAGCAAAGTGGCCTGTGAGACAGCAGGGTGGGCCCTGACAGAAGCCCTCAGAATTTGGTCCAGCCTCTGCTGCCACCTAGTGTGCATCCAAAGCCAGCACCTCCTAGAGAAATTCCTGAACAAGGAAAGCTCTTTGTGCCTTTCTAGTCTCTTCTTGAATCTGCGTGGTCCTTCTCCTCTGGGCTCTACCTTCTGACTTGCTGTATGATGCTGACAAGCCCTTTGCCTCTCTGGATCTCACTTTTCTCTCTTATAATAAGGGTTCTACAAACGGCAGCAGGCCTGATCTTTCAAAAACACAAGCCCGGCCTGGTCTGTCCCCTGACCTGGCCCTGGCATGCTCTGCAGGATTTGAGCCTGGCTGACCTACCAGCTTCCCACTTCTCTGCTGCAACCACACAGGGCTACTTTTATTTCCTGAATTACGAGGCCCTCTTAGGGTCTTTGCGTATGTTGTTCCCTTTACCTAAAACACTCTTCCCTTTCCTTCACTAGGCTTGTTCCTACTCATCCTTTAAATGTCAGTTTCATCACCCTCTACAGGAAGCCATCCTCCCTGATGCTCCCAACCCAGGATGGGTGAGTGTACTTTAGGTCCCCAATGAGGATTGACTGAAGTCTCAAATGGGATACGACCCTGGAAGAGGTCAAATGGCAGTCTATTCAGGCCAGGAAGCTTGGGGGGCACTGTGGGGGAGCCATGGGCTCAGGATTCAAGCTGACCTGATTCCCTGTCCAACTCTGCCATGGCTGGGCAGTGTAAACATCAGCCAACAATTCCAATTCTCTGAGTCTTTATTTTACAGGTGAAGGAATCAGATTCTGTCTACTCCAGCCCTGAACTAAAGAGCTTTAATGCAAGTCACAAACGTAATTTTACATTTCTTAGCCACAGTTTAAAAAATAAAAGAAACAGGTGAAATTAATTTTAATAATACATTTAATGTAATCCATGTATAAAATATTACTTCAACATGTCATCAATGGTCTTAAATTATTAATGAGCTCTTTTACATTCTGTTTTTCAGACTAAGTCTTTGAAATCTAGAGAGTATTTTACACTTACTGTATATCTCAATTTGGATGCCCCATTTCAAGCACTCAGTAGTCACATGAGGATAAAGTCCACTGAATTAGGCAACGCAGCTCTGTGTTTTGATCTGTGTAGTGGTTACATAGATGCGTATGTAAAAATTCGTAGAGCTCCACAGTCAAGATTTTGACCTTCTTTATATGAAAATTATATTTAGTCTTGAGAAAAAAGTAATTTCCAGGTTTCTGGTTTGAACATAGATGGACAAAGGGTGGGGAAATTTCCCACGGTGGGGGAGGCTGAAGCGGAACAGATGGGGTGCAGGATGGGGGAGAATCTGAGGATCTTTGTCCCTTTAGGTCTTCCTTGCCCTCAGGCCCTGGGAAAAATTTCCAGTCACTGGATCAGAAGCTGTGAATACCTCAGCTACCCACTCCTGGCCAGGCAGCAGGTGGCAGGCAGCAGTAGGCCTTGGTGCCTGGGACTTCTTCCCAAGACCTGAGAGGGTATTGAGGTGTTGAGAATATCCCAGAATCCTCTGGGAAGAGCATAACTCCCAGGAATAGGGTCCTTCTGACCCAGTACTCAGAAGATTCCTGGCCTCTCATACCTTTGACTGAGGTCCCTGTTCCTTCTGAGGCTCTGCAATGGCCTCCTACTTGTCTTGTGCTTCTTATCTCCAACCCTCTGCACTTTGGAGATCTGAATGCTTCTACATGGACTCCCACACCCTCCTGCCCCAGCCTTTTCCTTCCTTTCCAGCCCCCCTCTCCATCCTTTCACAGACCCCACTCTCTCACTCAGGATGGTGAGGCAGCATTTCAACAGGAGCAGGTGTTGAAGGCAGATGCCAATCTTTAGCCTGATTCTTACCAGCTGTACAGCCTTGGGTGTGTTGCTTTACTTCTCTTGGCCTCTAGCTCCTCATCTGTAATAATGTTTGTTTCACAATTTGGAACAAGGATTAAATTGCATAAAGCCCTTAGCACAGTGTGTGGCACATTAATAAACCACTCAATAAATATTAGCTGCCATTATTAGTATTAGTAGTAGAGAAATAAGAGGAGATGGGGCAGAAGGAAGTTAAGACTATTAAAATGAGAACCCTTGGAATACTCAGAGCAAGCAGAGAAAGAAACCAGAACATTTCCAGTTATTTTCTTCTTTACCACTGGTATGAATACTTTTTTATTTAGCACAACTTGTTGTAGGCAACAAATAATATGAAATCCATGCTGGGCCTTAGCAGGACAAATTATAATATCACCAACAGGGCTTCTGGGGTCTATAAATACCTTAGTGTGCTAAAGCAGAGAAACTATTACTTGATACACTTCTGAAACTGACGTTCTGCCAACTTTGGTAGTTCCCATGCTGTTATTTCTTGGAAATATGTTTAATAATAAGAACATGAAGAAATAAACAGTGCTTGTTCCCTAACATTCAAATTTCAGTTTGGTTGTTGCTTTCCAGAAGAAACCATGAGAATGACCTCATTTCTGACAAAGGAAAAGTTGAACTCTCACGTTTATTCTGCCCAACAAAAGGAGCAAAGGGGAGTACAATCAACAAATGTGTCTTAATTGAAGCTCCTGGCTTCAATGCCTTTTCATAATGACGGTACTCTGACTTTTTTGAAGGAGGTCATAATGCAAGCAGAAATTTTAAAAAGTATACTGAGAGCTAACTCAGTGCTAAGCCTGTTCTGTATCCTCACAACGACCTTCTGAGGTAGGAATAAATCTCTTCATTTCACCAGATGAGGAAACAGTCTTCCGTAAGTGAAACTGCTGTCTAAAGTCACATCGCTGGCGAGCATAGGCATTTTCGATGCCTGTTGTCACACAGCAGCCTAACCGTCTGCCCCTTCGTGCCTACCCCTAAAGAAAGAAGAGTCTGTGAGACTGTTCCTTTCAGGGACTTTGCTTCACCTTTGTGCTTACACCTTATGTCTCTCTGTTTGACCCCAAAAGATGGCTGGTCAGCCAATGACGGGTAAGATTCCTCATGGGAGAAACAGCCCAAGCGAGAGGGAACCACGCGGGGACCACCAGGAGAACTCACGGGGTCGATAGAGGTGGGCACAGCCCCCCCTTCCCCTAGCTAAGGAGAGTTTCTGCCTATGTGGCTATATTCCTTCCCACAACCTGCTTGGGAAGTGAGTCAATGATGTGATAACATCAGTTCTCCTTCTATTCTTATCAATAAGTTTCAGCATAAAGGTTTTGTCCCTGGGGAGGCACATACCACAATTATTAAGACATCATGGGACTTTCGATTCCAGCTGTTTGCAGGCAAGGGTGATTGGTTTGAATCAGTTTTCTAGTATGATGTATGAGACTCACAGACCGTGGTAAAAACAATGCTACTTCCTTATGTGTACATCAATAAAAGCCACAAGGTGGCCCGATTTGGGGCTCTCAGTCCTTTGAGGCTGTGAGACCCTTGGGCCCCGGTTTCATAACTTTCTTGATTTCTGTTTCTTTCTTAACCCTTAGCTGCCCCTTCTCGTTCGCTCACTGCCTGTGTTGCGCTGGACGCGACAGATGCCCGCCAATGAAAGACCTACAGGAACACACTTGTGGTTAACAAGTTGGGTTTATTACTTGTTACAGCGAGGGGTGGGAGATGTGAACCACAAGGAATGATGAGGCGTCTCAGTAACAGAGTGTTAGAAAGGACATTTAGAATTTAATTTGGGGGAGGGTTAAGGAAGCAGCAGAGTTTTGATCTGGATGGGATACTGTCTATGATTTGGGTATCTTGATAAATCCTATCGAGAAGGCAGGAAAACTAGACTGAGACTAAAGCTGTAATTGGTAAAGAAGCAGCAATCTGTATATGAGCCAGGATAGGGAAATGTTTGGTCATTTTTGTGGTTTGGATGATGCTCATGTTTTATCTGGTTCAGATATGATTATGGAGAGGTCTCGTTATTGTCTTGATCCATGACAGTCACAGAGTGGCCTTGTCTGATGTTGGTGTTCTGCGACATTTTTATGTTCAACTGAACACCAAGGCCTACCTGTGAATGCCAGGCCAGCTCCGGGATATCAGGGGCTCCTTTTCTTTTTATGAGAAGCTGGACTCAAATCCAGGTTTGTGTGACTGGAAACGTATCTTGTGTTACTCCCTGTCCACAGGAACCTGACTGAGAAGAGGGCTGGCAGATGAGGAATTTCATCTGTAAGTTTATTTCATCTACTGCCTTCACCCGCTACTTAGACCCAAGCCCGAATACAGTCCCTGGGATCACTGTAGACACTTAATGGTTGTTGAATTAATGAAACAATGAAGATGGGTGTCAAGAACTCTAGAGAACAACTTCCTGGGTGCAAATTGCAGCTCCACCACCTTTTAATTAAATGATATGGGATTTGAAAACTTTTAATAAAATGATAAAATTGTGTAACCTTTTAAAAGTTTTCTTTTACCCATTTGTGAAATAGAGACAACCACCAAAACCATTCATAGGGCTGCTGTGAGGATTAAATGAAAATGAACCATTGTGTAGAGTGTGCTTAGTTAAGCTCAGTAAATGTTAACTATTATTATTTTCAAGATAAGTAACCCATTAGTTCTGTGATTGCATGTTTAACATTTTTCCCACTAGGCATGAAAGCAAAGAGCTTGTCTCTTATCACATAACCAGTACCTAGCACATAAATGAACATTTGATAGATAAATAAGTAAACAGGCTAGGACCCAGGCACTTTCCCTATTTAGAGGGTAAATATTAATTTTTATATCTTTTCAAACTTAAAGAAAAGTTGCAAAAATTATGTAAGGAACTCCCATATACCCTTTACCTAGACTCACCACTTGTTTATATTTTTCCTAATTTGCTTAATCTTTCCTATAATATATATATATGTACTCCTAATTTGCTTAATCTTTCCTATAATATATATATATTTCTGAATCATTTGAAATTAAGTTGGAGACATTGCACCCTTTTACCCCTAAGTACTCCAATGAATATTTCCTAAGAACAAGAGGAATGTTTCCTCTTCACCACAATACAATGATCAATTTTAGAAAATGTAACATTGATACAATATGCTAATCCGCAATCCATATTCAAATTTCATCACTTGTCCCAATATTGTCCATTATATCTATTCTACCTTCCCTCCCCTCCAGTCCAAGATCCAATTTAGAATCATACACCATATTTTGTTATGTCTCTTTAATTGCATTTAAACAGGAAGAGTTCCTCAGTCTTTAAATGTCTTTCGTGATATTGACACTTATTTTGTAGTGTCCCTCGATTTCAGTTTATTTCATGCTTTCTCATGAGATTTGGATTATGCATTTTGGATATAAATATCACAGAAGAGATGCGTCCTTCTCAGTGCATCTTATTGGGAGGCACATGAGCTCTACTTGACCCGTAACTGGTGACATTAACTTTGATGACTTTGACTCACTTGTTCTGTGAGGTTATACCTTTGTAAAAATACCATTTTCCCTTTGTAATCAATAAGTCATTTATGGGAGACAATTTTACTGTGTAAACATCCTGTTTCTCTAGTTTTACCTCTCATTGATTTTCTAACTCCATCATGTTTGTTAGTTGGCTTCTACTAAAAGGAAGAATTTTCCTTCTCCCTCATTTATTTATCCACATTATTTATATTAGTAAAGACTCATGGGTTAGCATTTTATTCAGTTAGTTATACTCTGTTACTATCATTATGTATTTTGATGCTCAAAAATGCTCCAATTTGGCCAGTGGGATATCCTTTAAGTAAGCTCCTCTGTCCTTTCACATATTCCCATTATTCGGATGTCCATCATCCTTACATTCTGGTGCAACAAGATGTTCCAAGCTTGTCTGGTACTTTCCCTGTCCTGACCAAGGATCTTTGCAAAGCTGCCAAGCAGCTCCTAAGTTCCTCCGTTTCCTACCCGCAGGCGGAACCTTAGAGTCTCGGGCGTGGGCCGGAGAACAGCTCAGCGGACCAACCTTTTCCGGTTGCGGCCGGAAGTCTCGGAGAGGGGCGACTCTGCGTCAGGTGACTGGAGTTCGCGTAGGAGTGATCCGAGGTCCAGGCCGATCCACTGACTGGGCGGACAGACCCGCGGAGCAGCCGACTGACGGAGGAGCTCGGCGGCGTTAGCTGAGCAGCGGCAGGTACCTGAGGGGCTGGTGCGGGGAGCAGCTAAGGGCAGTCGAGGTTGAGGGACACGGGCGGGGGACCGGGTCCCGCCTTCACCGGGCCACGGGCTGCGACACCTGAATCCAGGGGCTCAGAGACAACAAGCCTGGCTCCGCCTCAGGCCCTCCGCCCCAGAAGAGAGGTCGGGCTGGCATGTGGTCTTCCGTCCAGTGATTACAGTTTGGGGAAACTGAGGCTCCGAGAAGGGAGAAGGCTCCTTACGAGCTCTCCTTTCCAGGCAGGGACTCACTATAACTCTCTTTCTGTCCCCCGCTGGAGGCCATTTCTCTCATGTGGATGTGTTTTTAATAAGTTTGCCCCGAGTGGAGAGGCCGAGGCCGGTAAGCGTGGTGAACAGAGTTGGGCTTTGGGCGTAAGAGACCCAGGTTAGAGACTTCGCCGCCAGCAGCCAATTGTGCGTTCTGGGCCAAATCCCTTTCTTCTGCTGGACCTCAGTTTTCTCATCTGTAAAACAGGGCAGTGCTTCTCAAAATACCGTTCTCACACCATCTGCTTTGGAACGCCATAGGGGTGCATGCTTTCCCATGGGGGATTCAAATAAGACCTCTGATTTAAAATGTGGGTCGGAACTTGGGAAACTGCGTTTTGAACAGTATGGCTCGGGTGTCTTGTACATGCTGATGTTTGAAGCTCGCGATGTTTGAAGCCCACTGATTTTAAGTGTTTTCCTGCTGTAAGGACGAGATATCCATTCTTTGCTTTGAGGCAGCTGGAGCCTGTTCAGGGTCTTTGAAAGAACTGGGTGTTTATCCCAGGAAAGAGAGCAATGAAAGGGAACTGTCTTTAACAACTGAAAAAATTGTTATGGTGAAGAGCAATTCATCTTTGGGGTTGAAAAAGGCAGAACTAGGACCAATAGATGGATTCTACAGGAAGACAAGATTTTGATTTAATAGAACGTAATGCTGGTCAGAGGTGACCAGCAATGGAATGGGTTGCCTCCTAAGGTAGTGAGCTTCCGGCTATAGGAGGTATACAGGTGTTAGATGGCGGTCCTTTCCAATTTGAAAGCTTCTGATTCTGAGTAATTATTTTGAATCTTTCTGGAGCTGACTTCTTTTTTCTGCCCTTTTTTCTTGACACCTCCATTCCCTCAGCCTACATCTTCTTAGAAGTAAGGCGGTGGGTCTGAATGTAATGTATCTTTTGTCATCTCTTCCTGATTGTCCTGTGAACCATCCTTTTCAAGGACTTTGGAATGGCCCATCAGATAAAGACGCCTTAAAATGATTGCTGAATGAATAACCAAGCAGGGTCCCCACACCGTCCGTTTATAGCTTATTTTCTTAGAACAACTTGGAAATGCCTCTGAAGGAAGACTTTGTATTTGATCAGGAGAAGCCAGTGAACTCTTTGGATCACAGAATTGGATCACAGTCAGAAGGGTCCCTGGAGGTTGTTTAGGCCAGCTTTTCTTCCCTGGGACATAAGTCTCCCTTAATCCTCTCTCCAGCAGTGTGTTGTATAGATGTTGTGTCTACCAAGGGGATTTTTGCAATCTATGGTCTAACATTCCATCCAGCGTTTAAAACCGGTCCTTTTGTGGACTTGACATGTCAGTTCATCCTCGTTTATGGGTTATCTGCAGGTAATGCTTCTATATCCTATATCTTTAGTTTTCTAATCAAACATCAAAACTCCTATTTTGTGATTTATAAAACTCCAAGCAGATTGCTACTTCAAAGCCTGTTAGGATGCTTACGTTGCCCTATGGAGCAAAGATTCCATATTATGACCCAATTCTGCTGACATGCTTCCTACCCCCCAAAAGGTTGGGTTTCAGCCAAGACTTTCTGTCAGTGTTTATATTCCTGCCTTGTTTGTGTTTCCTACGATGTAAAAAAAATAAATTGCGAAATTCTTATTCAGGTATCATCCAGGTGCTAGGTAAAATGATTTTAATTTGGCGGTGTTTTTAAAACTTCTCAATCTGAAAATTTCTTTTTAAGAAAGTACCTAAACAGGTATTTACATAGTGCAGTCTTCAGGCCGCTAATCTGAAGAGACGCCTCCAAAAAAAAGTGTTCTATGGTAATAATAAGATTGTAAAAAGCTATATATCATTATCCCTTTTTGGAACTTCTCAGTGTATCGTACCACATTAAAGCCACTGAGACATCTGCAATAAATAAATGTGCCTAACCTTATTTAATCTAGTGTTGCCAAACTTAATTGATGTGAAGCACTTTTTTTTTTTTTTTTTTTTTTTTTTAACTGAAGCGCACATTGGCAAATTCTGACCTAGAGCAGGAGTCCACAAAATTTGGCCTGTGGTCCAAATCTGGCCTCACTTCCTGTTTTTGCATAGTCTGTGAGCTGGGACTGTTTTTCACAGTTTTTAATGGTGGGGAATACATCAAGAGAAGAATAATATTTTGTGATATATGAAAATTATAGGAAAATCCAATTCCTATAATTCCATAAATAAGGTTTTATTGGAATACAAATTCCAGTGTCCGAAAGTAAGATCTATACTCGTTAATTTACATGTTGTCTTTGGCAGCAGAGTTGAGCCATTGCCCCAAAGATCATGTATAGTCCACGTGTCTAAAGTTTTTACTGTACGGTGCTTTACAGAAAAATTTGCCAGCCGCTGACCTGCATCACATATGTTTTTAAACTTGTTATTTTGAAATAATTTTAGGCTTGCAAAATGAATATACAGACTTCCTGTATACTCTTCACCCAACTTTACCTAATGTTAACGTTTTACACAACCATATTAAAATTACCTAAACAAGAAATTTAACATTAATACTATACTAACTATACTATATTCACATTTTGCCACTTGTCCCACTAATGTCCCTTTTCTGTTCCAGGATCCAGTCGAGTTTCCCATATTGCATTTAGTTGTCAAGTCTCCTTAGTCGCTTTCAACCTGAGATTGTTCCTTGGTCTTTTTTATTTTTCATGACTGTAAACTTTTTTTTTTTTTTTTAAGATTTTGTTGGGAAAGGGGAACAGGACTTTATTGGGGAACAGTGTTTACTTCCAGGACTTTTTTCCAATTCAAGTTGTTGTCCTTTCAATCTTAGTTGTGGAGGGCACAGCTCAGCTCCAGGTCCAGTTGCCATTGCTAGTTGCAGGGGGCGCAGCCCACCATCCCTTGCGGGACTCGAGGGGTTGAACTGGCAACCTTGTGGTTGAGAGCCCACTAGCCCATGTGGGAATCGAACCGGCAGCCTTCGGAGTTAGGAGCATGGATCTCTAACCACCTGAGCCACCGGGCCGGCCCCAAAGAATAGTAATTTTAACTGTGAAAGCAATTTATGTTCGTTTTAGACATTTTGGAAAATGCAGAAAAGCTCCCGTTTCTTCCCACCCAGCACCTCTACCTCCAATTGCTAAAGAGAGCCTTTATTATAGTTGCTTTATTTCCTTCTTGTTTCTCCCCCACTGGGTACATTTTTAATGGTTGAAATCATTCACTATACATAGATCTAGAGCTTGCTTTTTTCTGTTAACATTTTAATGTTAATGTTTCCATGTTTTTGCCAGCCTCTTTTGTAAGTCATCTAATATATTTACTTAACCATTCACTTATTCCTTAAATCTTATTATGTAGATATAAGTACATAATAAGCACTCAGCATGTTCTTGATGGAAATCTAATTTTTCTTTTTTAATAGCACAGATTAAAACAAAACCTTGTAAAATATACCTAACAGAATTTACCATTTACCATTTTTAAGTTTCAATTCAGTGGCACTAAGTACATTCACAATGTTGTGAACCATTGCCACTATTTTGTTTCTAAGATTTTTCATCACCCCAAAGAGAACCTCTGTACCCTTTAAGAAATAACTCCGTGTTCTCCCCTTACCCTAGCTCCTGGTAACCTCTAATCCACTTTCTGTCTCTGAATTTGTCTATTGTAAATACTTCCTGTAAGGAAATTATGTAATAGATGACCTCTTGTGGAAGTGTAGGGATTTTTCCCTCAATTTTTCTTATTTTGGTAAAGTACACATAACATAAAATTTACTATCTTAGCCATTTTTAAATGTACACAATTCAGTGTTATTAAGTATATTCGTATTGTTGTGCAGCCATTACCACCATCCATCTCCAGAACTCTTTTCTTTTTGCAAAACTGAAACTCTATACCCATAAAATAATAACCCGCCATTACTTTCTCCCCCTCAAACCCTGGCAATCACAATTCTATTTTCTGTCTCATCTTGACTACTCTGAGTACTTCACGTACGTGGAATCCTACAGTATTTGTATTTGTCTTTTTGTGAGTGGCTTATTTCACTTAGCATAATGTCCTCAAGGTTCATTTATGTTGTAGCATGTCAGAATGCTACCACATTCTGTAGAATTTCCTTTCTTTTTAAGGCCGAATTGTACTCCATTGTATGTAGACACCACATTTTACTTATCCATTCATTTGTTGATGGACACTGGGTTGCTTCCACATTTTAGATATTGTGAATAATGCAGATATGAAAGGGGTGTACAAATATCTCCTCGAGACTCCACTTTCAATTCTTTTGGGTATATACCCAGAAGTGGAATTGCTAGATCATACGGTAATTCTATTTTTGATTTTTTGAGGAACCGCCATACTGTTTTCCACAGCAGCTGCACCATTTTACGTTTCTGCCTAAAGTGCGTAAGGTTTCCAATTTCTCCACCTCCTCACCAACACTTGTTATTTTTCTGGGGTTGTTGTTGTTATTGCTGTTTTTTCTCTTAATAGTAGCTGCGATACTGTGATTTATAAGATATTTGGTCTTTATCCAGAGTTGCTGGCTCACAGCTCAGAAAACTTGGGATTTCCTAAGTGTGGGATGGGGTGTCTTTTGTTATGCTAATGATGTGACTTTAGGAAAGCACCTCAGGATGGGAGCTGATTGCCAGTGGAGCCAACCATGTGATTACAGGGTTGGAACTTTCAGTCCCACCTCCAACCTGGGGGGAGGCGGGGGATGAAGATTGAGTTCAGTTGCCAATGGCCAGTGACTTAGTCAATCATGATTAATGAAGCCTCCATGAAAACCCAGGAAGACAGCTTGTTGGTCCTTTTTTAGAGAGCTTCCACATTTTGGAACCAGAACTCTGTGTGCCATTGTGTGGGGGCCTCAAACCAGGCCCCAAGCTCCGTGAGGACAGAAGTTCCTTTGTTTGGGACCTTGCCCTACGCATCTCTTCATCTGGCTGTTGATTTGTATACTTTAATATACTTTGTAATAGATAGTAATCTAGTGAGTAAACGGTTTTCTTGAGTTCTGTGAGTTGGTCTAGCAAATTCATTGATCCAAGGAGGGGGTCATTGGAACTTGTGATTTACAGTTTGTTGGTCAGAAGTGCAGGTTAAATCCTGGGCTTGTGGCAGGCGTCTGAAGTGTGTGGGGGGGCGGTGCGAGGGGGGAGCAGTCTTGTAGGACTGAACCCTTAACCTGTGGCATCTGATGCTCTCTCCGTGTAGTGTGAGAATTGAGTTGAATTCTTGGACACCCTGCTAGTGTCCAGAAATTGTTTGTTGGTGTGGAGGGACCTGCCCCCACGTTAGAATTGGGTCCGGGAAGCCTATCAGTAGCCATCCTAATTGGTGTGGGAGATATCTCAGTTTTGATTGGCATTTTGCTAATTAGTGATGTTGAGCAGCATCTTTTCACGTTGTTTTTGGCCATTTGTATGTCTTTGGAGAAATGTTTGTTTAACTCCTTTGCCCACCTTTGAATCAGATTATTTGTTTTTTTTGTTGTTGAATTTTAGGAGTTATCTGTGTATTCTGGATATTGAGCCCTCAGCTACATGATTTGTAAATATTTTCTTCCGTTCTGTGAGTTGCCTTTTTATAGTGTCTTTTGATGCGCAAATGAAGTCTGTTTTGTCTATTTTTTCACTTGTTTCCTGTGCCTTATCACGTCTTATCCAAGAAAACATTGCCAGAAATGTAGTTTTTAAAGTCGGGAGGTGGCTTCTGACTTAAGATTCTCAGAGGTGGCCCTAAATTGCTGCATGGCTAACGTGGACCCAATTTCTCTACTCTTCACATCAGCTGGGGATGACATGGATCTGTCTCTTCATTTCATTGATTAGTGGGGGCAAAGCACCACCGAGTGGGTGCCCTTATACCCCAGGTGGCCTAAGCACACGCAGAGATCCGAAGCAACAGGCCATGCCTGCCTCTGTGAAATGGACTAGGGGCCAATCTGCCCTGGGACCAGTCCCTACATTGACCCCTGTGGTAGTCTCTATAGCACCTGACTGTTTAATATCCGCACTCAGAGTTACTCCTCAGAAGCACCTTGTGGTTTAGGCATGTGGCGTTTTTTTAAAGATGGATAGCTCTCTGAATATTGGAGTAGATCCTGGGCAAAAGCCCAGGAAACTTGTTTTTTCTTAACAATATCATCTCTGCAAAGCTATTTTTCAGTGTGAGGTACTTTTTTAAAAATAGCAGTTAAATTCCAGTTAGACCATGGACTCCTTGAGGGCAGGAACCAGAACCTCGTCTGATTTATTTTCCTTATTGAGCCTAGTTCTTGGCATTCTTTAAATGTTTTCCAGACTGCACTAACAGCGTCAGGTGGCCTGGGACACCAGCCTGATTTTGATTTGTTAAAGTCAATATTAAAAATCATTCAAAATGGTGTCATTTTGGTTTCATTATTTTTGGCCATGGTTGGTCCATCTTACATATCCTGATGGTCCTCCTCTTGGAAGGAGAAGTGAGGTCATTGTTTTGTCAAGTATATGCTGGATGTTATTAAACTCTGAAACGTTTTCTCCTTATTTAGTTAAATCTTGTTGACCTTATTCCTTTTCTTTTTATACTGTACCTTCAGAGTATTTTAGAGGTCTTTAGCTCAACCTCAGGTAAAATCTGTAATGAGAGTTTATTGAATCTGAATTAATAAGGATTTAACTGACTGTGAATACAAAAACAAAACTCATTTTGAAAACTTTTCTGATAACAGAGGAAGGGCAGGCACAGTTAACAATTACCCCGTCTGCAGGTGAAGATCCTGCCTTAGCGAGTGGCCGAACTGAGTGTCAGGCTAGGTGCTCTGATTGTTCCTTGCGCTGTATTAGACTAGAAATCCACAGCTCTTAGCTGGGATCTGTCCAGTCCGAAGATCTTTTCTTTAATACTATGTTTTACCCAGTTATATTGGTTTGAATTAGAATTGGCAAATCCCCATCGTTCACGTACATTTATCGAACATTTACTTTGTTAGGCTTTGTGCATGTGGCTCTAGTAGGTGTCTAACTAGTGTAAGTGACTTTAGTGAATAATTTATCCTCTGTGTGAGTAGCGTTATCTAATATTAGAGGTGGGTACCAATTTGGGAAAACGCGACCTTTTTCTGGTTGCAGATCCCTGATCTTTTTTTTTCTTCCTTTCATTTGTTTAAGAGTTTGGGGCAATACTTTTAAAAAAATTATTCTAAAACAGTTATGTAAATTTCCAGTTCTGAAAAACATCACTGAAGAATATCTTGTTCTTTTCAGATACTGATTTCCCACCCCTTCAGTGGGCTAAATTGATTCATATTGAGTTGTACAGTTGTAAGTACTCCTGGGCATCAGACCCATCAACCCACCTACATTTATGAGGTACTCTTGAGGTGCCTGGCCCTGTTGAGTAAGGCACCTGGAAGGTGGGTCTGAGTTTGAGGAGACAGACACATGAGCAGGTCACTGAGGTCCTGTCAAGCACATTGGCTTGGGAGTTGGGAAGCTTTGCCTCTGACTGGCTCTGTGACCAGGGGCCAGTGACCTAACCACTCTGAGCCAGGGGAGGCGAGCAATGGTATTGTGGGTTTACCTCAAAGGCAGGCTGTAAAGATTAAATGAAATAATCCATGTGGAGGGCCGAGAGTGTTGATGTTATTGACAGAGATAATAAAGAACGGGTGCCTCCAGATTTTAACACTTGGGGGGAAATCTGATTTGCCTGGCTGAAGCTAAGCGTGTCCCATTCCGGATTTCCTCATACACGGTTCTGATGGCTCACCTACTATGCCTTCAAGGAACGATGCTCATTCAGAAAGGGAAGTCGTGACTCATTCATTCAGCACATTCACCAAGTCCCTGCTGATGTCATAGCTCTGTGGGGCATGTAAAGAAGAGACCTTACGGGGACGGGGTATTAACAGTTCTTGAGCCCTTCACTGTGTGCCAGGTACTGTGCCAGTCCCTTACTGTTCTCTTTCTTTAATCCTTACAGCTATCCTGTGAGTACAGCAAGGGCTCAGAGAGAAAATAATGTCTGAAGTCACAGAGTCAGCAAGGGGCAGAGCTGAGATTTGAAACCAAAACCATCCAATTCTTCTGTGCCATGCTAGTTTTTAAGGACAAAAGTCCTAAGTAAAAAGTTAAGGAACATTTTTAAGGCAATTATATAGGAATGACAAAAGGCAGCCTCTTCGATGACTCTTAAAAGCTCGTGCCAGGGCAATCCAAATCCTCTTTGCCCCTTTCTTATGAAATCGGTTAAGCTTTAAGAGAAAGCACTGAAACGTAAAACAAGAAAAAACCCTTTCAATTCAGAAATGGTGGAAGAAAATGTGACCAAGTAGGCACAGCTGACCCTGGAATTCCCCCACGAACGTGAAGGGCATTAGGCCTTTTTCTCCCTGTCTCAGTCGCAGCCCTTTCTGCCCTGCCACCGCCATGTGTGCCCTGGGCTCCAGCCATACTGAACTTGACACACTGAATTGTCCACTTGTCCTGTGTGCCGCGTCTGTGTCCTCCCCCGCATGCTCGGCCCGCACACACTCCACACGCCTCTGTCAGCGGCCAGCACACTGGGCTGCTTTGCTCATTTACTTGTCTGTGTCCCCTTTAGACTTGAATCCTGTGTCTCTGTATCCTGAATCCCTGGCCAATAGGATCTTTAATCCTTCAAGATAGGAGAGGGGTTAGTTGAACAATTAGGGAGGTTAGAGAGTACCAGAGAAAAGGACCAGTGTAGCCCCCAGGAAAAGAGGTCCGTCTTCTCAACCTGCTCTGTCCTCCTGGGCCTGGAAGGCCATCCCTGCCCTTGGTTCTGTGTTTGAGGGCCAGGCCTCTGTGAGCTAGTCTCGGGACCTGAACTCCACACTGGCTAAACATTTAGAGCCTCATTTCTGGGTGTTCCAAGTTCCAATCGACTTACTCAGATTTCTCCCCACCCCAACCTTCTGTGAGTGTGATGTAGACGTTCTTGGAATGTGGGTCCCGTCTACATGTGCTCCAGTCACAGCTGAATGAGCAGCAGACAGGTGCAGACACACCCCGGTTCTTGGCGTGTATGAATAAGCATGTGCCCAATGGAACAAGACCTCTGCTGGGTCCCGTCTCGGATCCTGCCAGTCATTTATCACCCAGATTTGTAATCCACAACGAGGATTAACATTTCTTGATGCCTCTGTACACCCCGGTCCAGGAATTCTTAAAGGAGAAGAGAAGGCAGATTATGAATACCTGCAGTTCTCTAGAACCTGAAGATTTCTTCATGAGGGCGAGTTCCCTGGTGATTCCTGCAGGGATATGGAACTTGCACGTCCTCTCCCTGGCCCAGTTCCTGTGAGGTGGGACAGGCCAGCTCTGGCAAGGTAATAGGAGGAAGGGTGCTGGGTCAGTTCACTTTAGCTTCCAGGCTCTGTATTCCGAAGGGATCGTGAAGCATTGCATTCATCATTAAGCCTCTGCCTTAGCTCCAGAACCACATGTGCCACCCTGGACATCTCAAATTTAGGAATGTTTTTGGAAACTAGGTGCGAACTGGTTTCATAAGTGGTAAGCTCTTTCCTGGATGGACCAGGTGATGGCTGATCTGAGAGCTCAGTAGACTTGTTCCTCACCTCCCAAGTTTGTCTGACCTCTCCGTAGTCCCTGTGGACGGCAGCTGGGGGTTGTGTATTCCGAAGTACAGGCCCTGAGGTTACTGTGCCTCCCAAACTCTGTGCTGTGTTGTATTGCTTTGTGCTTTTGGTAGCGTTCTCCCCTGTTTGAGAGCTGGGTTTCCAAAACACTTCCTCAGAGAATCATCTGGAATGGAAGGTGGGAGACACTTATTTAAAGATACCAGTTATTGGACCCTGTCCAGGTCTAGATTCTATTTAAATCCCTGAGAGGGTCTAGGAACCAGATACCGGGGAAGGCTCCTTGTTTAGGAAAAACGGGCAAGTTTGATGGAGTCCCTTGCTAAGAATCCATGTGTCTTCCTTAGCTCCCGTTCTAGACTCCAGAACTTCAGCTTGGCCTTGCTGTTCTCTCTGACCAGCCCCTCCCCCTGGCCGTGAATATAGTTGGTACTGGAGCTGTTGTTTGAATGCATAAATGGATGAGTGGTGAGTTTGCTTTGCACTCACTTCAACGAGCACAAAAGTTACAGCATTGCACAATGAATTTGAAGGAAAACAAAGACCAGGTGTTTAATTTTGTAAAGCTGCACGTTGAAGGGGTAACCTGTAAGAGTGAAAAGAGTCCTGGTGTTGTGTTGAAAGTCTGGGTTTGGCACTGCAGATGGCCTGGCCTTGGGCAAATCCTCTAACCTTCCTGGCCTGATGTCCTCCTCTGTAAAGTGGCGTCAAAAGTGGTAATAGATGGGAATGTTTTGAAAAGTAGAAAGCAGCTTCAAATCAGGAGTGAAGAATAGTCAGGGGAGGGACGGGCACAGAACCAGCCATACGGTTGCTGTTTGGTCAGGTCCAAATCCTTAGGCTCTACAGGGACCAGGAAAAAATTTTAGTAGGATGGCTCCTCAGGCATGCTCAGGGCCTGCTTCCCTCTGTCTGTTTCCTGAGCCCACCAGGGTCCTCTCTCCTCCGAGCCACTGTCCCAGTCCTGTTGGGCCCATGAGGCTGTGGCCACAACCTGACTGTCCCCTTATGCCCGTGGGTAGGAGTATGCACCATGCAGAGCCTTGTTGGGTCCAGGGAGTGGAGAGGCAGCCGACCAGGACAAGTGGCATATATGTGCGTCTCCCCAGCAGCAGCTCCCACCCACCGTGCTGTGTGCTTCAATCACTGTGTTACCGTGTCTCCCCGAAAATAAGCCCTAGCCGGACAGTCAGCTCTAATGCGTCTTGTGGAACAAAACTTAATATAAGAACCAGTCTTATATTATATTACATTATATTACAAAGACCAGGTCTTATATTATAGTAAAATAAGACCAGGTCTTATATGAATTTTTGCTCCAAAAGATGCATTAGAACTGATTGTCCAGCTGGGTCTTATTTTCGGGGAAACACGGTACCTCATAAGGCCACAGGAGCAGCCTTGTAGGAGGCATGAGCACCTGACTTCTCAGGTGAGAAAACCAATTGAAGCCATCAAGGTATTTACCCTAAGCCACATGGCTAGTTTGTGGTGGAGCCAAAACTTGAACTCAGAGCTTTTCAGGATTGGAGAAATTTTAAAAACATGTACTGTCACTGTTCTGTCTGATTTCAAAATTAATACATGTACTAATGTCAGTTTTATGAATGGGGAGGACTTAGAAAGTATGTCACTACCTCTAAGCTCCCACCAATACAGAGATAATCACTATTAACAGTGTGGTGTGTTCTTCCACATTTTTAAAGACATTCAATAATATTTATATTCATTATTGTAACAAGTGTAATATTATACATACATTTTACAATTTCCTTTTTTAAAAATGTTATTATAAAAGTAATACCTGCTTGTCACTAAATATTAAAACGGAGTAAGAATATAAAAGTCAAAGTTCCCCAGCCCTTATAATCCCAGAAAGAACTGTTGATAGTTCAGTGTGTGCCTTCCAGACATTTTCTTTGCGTATGTATGTGTGTACATTCATTTGTATACTTTGTTTTTACTCATTCATATACCTACTCTTTTGCAACCTGACTTTTAGAAATAATACCTTTCATTGTGGGATTTTACAAGCACACACACAAATAAATGAATACAGCGAATCCCTATTTGTCATCCAGCTCCAACAGCCATCGGCTCCATCAACTTTCCTGTTCTTAGTTCATCTTTTCTCTCCGCTTTCACTTTTCCCCCTGGAGTGTTTTAAAACAAATTCCAAACGTCTTATTCCTTCACTAATACTTAAGTATGTATTTCTAGCAGATGAGAATTCTTCAAAAACATTGCACAATACCATTATCATACTCAGCAAAATTAACAGTAATTTCTTAATATCAACTAACATCCAAGCTAAATCTAATTTTTGCCAGTCATCTCACAAATGACTTTTTATAGTTGGTTTGTTTGAATCTGGTTCCTGTGAGACCCTCACACTGCCAGTTGGTTTGTCTCAAGTCGCAGTGTAGAGCTCCATGCCCCACCCACGCTATTTAGTTTTTGGAGAACTTGGATTATTTGTCTTAGTAAAAGTCCCACACGGTGGAGTTGCTGATTGCATCCTCCTGGAGTTAACACACGCAGCTATGCCTCCTGTTTTCTCTAAATGGGTAATTCATTTTAGAGGCTTGGTCAGAGTCTGTTTTATTTTTAAGGCAAGAATTCTTCACTGTTGGTGCTGTGTCAGGATTGTCAAGATCGGTCCTTGCACCTGACTTTATGGTTGTCTTTCCACATCTGTACACTCAGTCCTTCGTTTTAAAAGATTTTTTTTTTTTAAGAACAACGTGTTGGGTACTTGAGCTAGAAGAACAAAGACAGGCCATACTGTGGACGTCACAGGCAGCCCCCATCCTGAGGAAGAGAGCAGATGTGTATGGAGAGGAGGAAGCATAGGGTCCTGGGGAAGGGCCTGGAGCCGAGGCCAGCAAGGCACGGAGCTGTTGGCAGCCAGCTGTCCTTCTGGGACATTACGTAAAATGATGTAACTGCGTGAAAAAGTGGCAGTGAGCCGCCCTCCTCTCCCTGCTGTCACTGAGCTGCTGTCGTGGTGGGGGATGCTCGTGAGCCCAGAGTCCTGAGTTGGTGGGAAGGCTTCTTGGTCTAAGAGGACTGTGGATTTGGGGTCCTTGCCTCGTACTTTGGAAGCTGAAGTCAGGGTGGTGGTCTTGTGCTCCACTGGTGAGTCCCAGACTTGTGGGGGGGGCTACCTGCTTTGGAGAGAGTGGGTGAGGTGACCTGGAGAGACACAGTTTCAGAGCTGGAAAGGGCACCTAGGAGACCATATAGTCCAGTGCCACAGTTTCTAGATGAGAAAACTGTGGCCCAGAGAGAAGAAAGGAGGTAGGTTCCCAAAAACACCGATCGGCTGGGTCCAGCATCCAAGTCTCCAGTTCTCTGACGGGTAGCCAGCCAGCATTCCCTGCTTGGAATTTCTGAAGTGTGAGGGTGGTCAGATCAGGCTCTTGACAGATTCTGAATCTGCCCCCAGGATTTCTGAGTATCCTTTGGTGTTGGTCTAGTTCTCGTTGTTTGGCGCCTGGTAGGTTCTTTAGTTTGGAGGTGGTAGTGAACAACAGCATTGGTGGCTGGCCCGGTCTGTGTGGGCACAGTGGCTTAAATACAGACCAGATGTCGTGGGTCCCAGTCTCAGCTCCACGTTAGTCAGGTAGCCAGTTTCTTAAGGGGATTGGACCAGATCAAGTTTGCCCAAAGCCTGGTATGAATGGGCCAGCCAGATGGTTTCAGGTGGTATGAGGATAAGAGAGGTTTCGGGTGTAATGAAGGAAACTTCATTACATGTATATTTATCTTTCACTTACAGTAAGTAATACTGGTTTTCTATTTTCAGCAGTGTCAAAAGTCTCCTTTTTAAAGGTATTGAGGCTAAAAAGTTGATAGATTTAGACAAAATAAGACAGGAGGTATGCTAACCTGGCAGAAGGCGGAATGTAAAAGATTTCAGTGTGGAACACATTGGACCAGATGACTTTTCTGGTCCTTCCTAGCTTCCAAATCTTTCAGAGTCACATATACTTTATATTCCGGCATATACTAGTCGTAAACTTTCTGGCCTGAGCAGGGTCACCTGCCAATAGAGAGGCTGTCCAAAGTTAGAGGACAGCCTGTGAATGTTCATTTCGGTGGAGCATATATTTATCACCTCGGGTGGTTATCTGGGAGAATGGAAAGACAGTGACACAGCGTCCCAGGTCCTTTTTAGAGTTGTCTGGAGGCTGCTTTGTATTGGTGCAGTTTGTGTATTTGCGTGGTACATTCTGGGCTGTGTCTGTGGGAAGTTTATGAGTCATTGCTATCTGGGTATTGCCCCATGACTGTCATCCTCTGCAGCTCCTGGGACATCTACTCAGGGGTTCAGTCATAATCTGAACTTCTAGAGCTGAGAGAAGATGGGGGTATAGGCATGGAAGCCGGGGGCAGTGGGCTGCAGAAATGGGCAGTCAAGGGTTCTCTGCCTTTCAGGATTTCCCCTGAGTGGGGAGAATCTTCACTCAAGAGTTTGCTGACAGCCAAAGATGGCAAGCAAGGGGCCCTCGGCCTCTGCATCCCCTGAGAACTCCAGTGCAGGAGGGCCCAGCGGCAGCAGCAATGGTGCTGGTGAGAGTGGAGGGCAAGACAGCACCTTCGAGTGCAACATCTGCCTGGACACAGCCAAGGACGCTGTCATCAGCCTGTGCGGCCACCTCTTCTGGTCAGTACCCTGCTGCCTCCCCGAATGGCATACTGCCAGATTTCAAAAGCTCGTAGCCCTGCCCAGCTTTGGAGGTTGCCCACCGCTTTGGGTCCTGATACACTTGGGCCCAAGGGCAGGCAACCTGGGTCCTCATCCCAGCTCTGCTGCTGATGAGCGGAGTGACCTTGGGCAAATCCTGTCCCCACCCTGGGCTCCGTATCCCCATCTCTAAAGTAATAACACACCATTTAGTGAGCACTTACTAGGTGCCACTTACTGCGCTGAGCCGAGCGGCAGTGTAGCACGATGCCTGTGAGCGAGGACTGGAGCCGGACTGCCTTTGCCTTGTTAGTAGTCCCGACTCGGCCACTTTTCCTGCTGGATGACCTTGGGCAAGTACTTGCACACACTCTGCCTCATTTTATAGGTGGCTTGTGAGCATTAAATGACTTGAAACAGGAGGTTTAGAAGAGCGCTTGATAAATATTGTGTTAGCCATGAGCCTAATCATTGTTACCACATTTTACATAGTAGATCAAAATGAAGTGGCCGAGTCAGAGTCCATTCCAGCCTCAGGGGTTACAGAAGCCCCTCCTGGCTCTTGAGAATCTGAGTGAACGTTGAGATCTTATTTATTTTTCTCTTAGTTTTGAGCTGGACCTTGAACGGTGAATTGGGGTAATAGGAGGCTGAGAATGCCAGGTAAGGCAAAGAGTGTGTGCCACCCCAAGGCAGGCAATTTCTAGGGACCAGCACTGTTGGGTTCATCTGAGACCCTGAGGCTACTCTGTACCTCAGATAACACCCTGAGTGGGTGCTGTGGGCTGGGCAGTGTTAGATGGTTAAGGGAGGGTTAGGCCAGACTCTCAAACGCAGATTTGACTGAGTAGGACACAGAGCTATTGGATAGTAAGTGGTGTGAAGAAAGGATCATTTAAGCAATATTTAGAGGAGTTTAACTGGGCAACAGTGGAAATGATAAGTTTATTGGTAAATGAATAGAGTGGGGCAGAGATTTTTGCCCTGGAGGCTCTTGCCCTAATCGTTAAGTTTTATGCAGAAACTGTTGTCATCAGCCCTCTCCTAGAAATTGGAGATACTCCAGTTTTACGATTGAGGTATCATAAAACCAGGACTTGAGATGAGTGACAAAATTAAGTCAGGGTATCAATGGAAAGAACACAGATTCTAAAATGAAACAGATGCTTCTAATTGGAGCGGCAAATCTGCTATTGTCTCTGTTCCCCAGTTTCCTTATCTGTAAAATTGCACTTCCTCAAAGGTTAGTGTGACTATCCAATGACATTAACAAATGTAAAGCTATTCAGCCACAGCCTGGCATACAGTAATTGCTTAATAAATGGATTGATCATCATTATTGTTATAATCCTGAACTTTTCCCCTGAGGAATAATTGCCTCTACTTCTCCGCACCTCCCCCCCACACACACACACACACTGCCTTTGCGGGAAGTAGCCAGTGGAGATCTGCCATGATTTAGGGTGTCGCTGGCTCAGTTTGGAACGGCATGGCAAGGTTAATATTGGAGTCAGATGTCAGGTGTCTGTATGTCCAGGGAGATCGTGTATCTAGATTGTGAGGCTAAACTGTGGTTCAGGAATTGGGAAAGGAATTATCCTCTGAGTTCAAATTTTATTTAGCTAGAGGAGACATGTTGTTTGAGGGACAAAACCATATCCACGTTTTCCACTGTCCTGACACGTAGTAGGTGTGCAGTAGGTATTTGTTAGTAAAATGAATGAATTGAGAGACAAAAGTTCAAAATCTGGCATTAGAGTGACTTTTCCTTCAATTCTGTAAATGTCATTTTTTTGCACCCAGTGCTAGAAGGGACAGTAAACTGTAAGTCAGGAGACTTATTTTTTTAGTCCTGGTGTCACAGGAAAATCATTTCATGTTTCTGAGCTTGGTTTCCTCGTTTGAAAAGTGAGATATTGAGTCCCAACCTCTGTAGTGTAACTCACTCAGCTGAAGGTAGCCCCTTCTGCCAAGCAGCACCCCTATCTTTCCTGTTACTTACAGGTGTTTTTACAGTATATCTGAACTTGGAAGCTATTACTGCCAGCCAAGCTCTCAAGGCTGCGGACAGCCTGAAGATTTTGTTAAGCTGGATCTATATCCACACGTTCCTTGTGAGTCCGAGGAGGCTATGAACCCACTGAAATTGACTCTAAAATAGTCTGTGTGTGTGCATGCGTGCGTGGACAAGAGCATGAGAATGCCCCCATGAATTTTTCTGCACCGAGCGGCCTTAGCTTTTGTTGGATTCTTTCAGAGGTTGACCTGTAAAGAAGCTGGGTCTCGGATGGTCTGCAACCTGGGGGTCTTCACAAGCAGTGGGATTCCAGGGGTAGAGATTGACATCTTATCTCCCTGGCCTCATTTTTCCTGTGACTTTAGCCCAGGCTTTTCTAATTTCTGGCACCAGTGGTCCCCCCAGACCCTCAGTGGGGTGGCAGTGCCCCACAGTTTGATCCTGTTTTCCCACTTTTATGCCCCCACCTCAGTGTTTCTACTAATGAAAGCGTTTTTCTTCCTTTCCCCCTTTCTTTTTCTCCTTGATGGCTGGTTGCCCTGGGGACTCTGACAGTTGGCCGTGTTTACATCAGGTAAGGTGCATTTCATTTTACTTTGTCTTTCATCAGCTGTGGTTGCACAAGACACCCCTGGTCTCAGGAGACTATAGTCAGAAACTGCAATCTCCCCTGCTTGTGGGCTCATTTGCTTGCTTTCCCCCCACCCCCATTATAAACTTGTTCACTGACAGCACTTGATGAAACAAGGGGTCAGCGTAATACCAGGATGGTCCTGACTGCTACCCATGGCCTTTGTGGCCTTGGTACGCCACTCCCTCCCTGGGTCTCAGTTACTTATTTGTAAATTGGATTGGATTTGATAGGATGTTAGGTTCTTAGTTTTGGGATTGTGCCTCTATAAAAAGTACTGCCTATCTTATCAATAAAACCCTTAAAGGTCTTGAAAATGTTAAGAGGGAAACTTTTTTGGTCTCAACAGAGAGCTTTTGTGAGGGCGGGGGAGTCTGTTTTCCCAGTTTTAGATTATTGTAAAAACCAGTAAGTATCACCAAGACTCAGCTGCTCTTTGGTGAGACAGTGGGGCCTGGCGTTCATAACTGGCTGTGAATAATCACAGAGCTGGCTGTCTCCACGGTTGTTGGCAGTAGAGCCCCACATAGTATGTGGTTTAGGAATGACGTTCCAGACCGGGAGAGCCTCGGAATCTGGATGGGAGAAAGTGGGGGAAATTAGAGGGGTTCCTGCTACATTCGGGGCTGTGCACGCTGACCCCAGTGGAACCTGGTGGAACATATCTGCTGTAAATTTATGAAGAGCACATGACATAGAAGTTTTGGAGCTTTTGACAGTAAGATAAAGGAAATAGGATGTAAACTCATTAAATGCTGCCTTCTTGGCCCCGAAGTCCTAGATTCACATTTATATAATAAACTTTGTATCATTGGGTCTAAAAATTAAATTTATATTCCAAGATAAATGTTGAGAATATATATATTAAATTATTTAATGTCTACAGAGACACTACAGGTAACATGTTTTTAAGAAAGTTAAACAAAATGTTTTTAATATAACGAGTGAAAGGGCCTGAGAAATCCAAACCAGGATTCTGGTGTTTTTAATATTGGAAGAAGTAGTGGAATGCAAAAATCAGTGAAAGCACATAAAAAACACTAAGCAGATTTAGGTAATGAGCAAAATCTATACTTTAGCACATTGTAAATCACTGGAAAATGGTCTGCTTATGTCCAGATGCTACTGTCTGGGATACAAAGTTGTTGAGGAAATGCTGTGAAAATGAGAAAACACCGAAATAAGTATCTGACTGCCAGGGTAATAGAACTGGTCCATCGGAGAAGGTGGAGATGTAAAGTTCATTATACCTACACCCACAGCCTAAACTGAGGCTGGGTTTGCCAAACCCTTTGACATAGCTCCAGGCTTGCAGTTGCTTCCTGCTGTATTGCTGGGAGCCCCTAGAGAGAACGAAGCATGAAGAAGCTTTTAATTATGATGGTATTTAAAGGCAATTTTGATTTCACTACTAGTAAATATTTATTGAGTGGCAGGAGCAGGAGTCAGAGAGTCGGGTGCCTTGAGGTACTCCCTGCTGGTGCTGGTGTTTCCAGTTTAAGGCCTCTGGTCTGTGTTCTGCTGGCTCTGACTGACTGCTCTGTGGTGGGCTTGCACCATTCATGAGTTTTTCTCTCTTGCTTGCAGTGGTTGGAGACCAGACCTAACAGACAGGTGTGTCCAGTGTGCAAAGCCGGGATCAGCCGAGATAAGGTCATCCCCCTCTACGGCAGGGGCAGCACTGGGCAGCAGGACCCCAGGTAAGGCCGTGGGGAACCTCCCACACCCACTCCGCCCCTTGGACATGAATTCACTTCCATTCAGCACTGACTCACCCATCCCTTTACTTAGTGCTGGTAGACCCTCAGTTCTGAGGCAGTTGGGATCCAGATGGGAGCCAGCCAGGAGGGGAGGGGAGCCAGATTGCCGCTTGCTGAGCTGTAGTGCAGCTCTCCACTGAGCATCTGCCAGTGGGCAGGCAATGTGCTGGGCATGGCAGCACACAAGGCATCACAGTGCCATGTGTGTGAAGTACTGTAAAGAGCAGTCTGGGAAGCAGGTTCTAGCAGGAGAGTCTGCAAGGAGGGGTTGTTGCAACAATGATGTATGAAGTATGGGGGGAGGAGAGGACAGGGGGGTTGTGAGGCTTTGTGGAGTTTGAGATTTCTGAAAATGGAGGTGTGGGTGGGTCTAACATTCTGACACAAACACAAGTACTGAGAGCCCTTCGTGGTGTGACACACACACATACCCCATCTCACCCCCTAAACTCCCCAGCACTGTCTCGGACCTACTCCCACCCTGCCCTGGGCCCAGACATATTGGACTTCTCTTAAAGGGACTTACCCTTTCACATCCATGAGCCTTTCTTTGTATTTGTTTTCCTTCTGCCTCTTCTGCCTTCCCCAGCTCTTCCCACCACCTCCTCAAACTTCTCCTCATCTTTACCTTCTCCTTGAAGTGGCCCTTCTTCCCCACATTAGTTGCTCTCACCCATGCTCCCACCCCATTTAGTTTATACTAAATTCTATTAAAGAGCTCCTTTCCCACACTGTATTGTGATTGGTTGTAGCTTCCTTTAAACCATGAACACCTCAAGCGTAGTCTGTTATCAGTCTTAGTATTGGTTTCATCCTGCCTTGTGCATGATGGGTAATGAGCCCTCAGTCCAATATTTGTGGGATGGATGATGGATGGGGCCGGGACCCAGAGACAAAAAGCATAGTGTGGATACTTGCCCAAGAGGACTGGGAGATAAAGCTGAAGTTAATAGGGACAGATCAGAGAGACCCTGAATCTCAGCCCCCTCTGCTGACAGGCCATCCTCTGTTTCAGTTTGGATTTGGGTTTTTTATTTTTATATCCATGACCCCTGTATCACACAGGTCCAGGGAAAGGTGTCTGGCTGGCATTCATAACCAATGTGAGTGGGGCTCTCTGAGAGGAGTAGGCTGAATGCAATCTGATGAACATCTTGTAACAAACTGATTTTCTGCTTGGTTTTCCATGGGTAGGAAAAAACAATTGTAGGCAGAGCAAAGAGTTATTTAGTATCTGGTCTATTTTGGCATAGGTCCATCAGCTGGGCAGGAAAGGGGGTGTGGCCCTGGTGAAGAATCCCCACTCTACTTGGGGAGCAACTCAAAGCATTTTGTCATAGACCTATTTTACACTTTCTGTTTCAGAGAGAAGACCCCTCCCCGTCCTCAAGGACAGAGGCCAGAGCCGGAAAACAGAGGGGTGAGGAAAATTCTCAGAGAAGCTTCTAGAAATGAGCCCACGGCTTTAGAAATTTCTCTCTTGGCCCTATATGTTTTCCTCCTTGATTATAAAACTAAAGGGAAAATTGTAAAGTATGGAAAAGATGGGGGAAATAGAAACATTTTAGTCTATTTTCCTTAGTATTTTTCTATAATTATCTATACACATAGAAATTTTATAGATCTATTTATGTATGTGTATTTTATAGATAAATATGTATATATACATATCTTTATTTAGTTTTTACAATATTTGGCTCCTGTTTTGTAACTCTTAAAATTTTATTCATTCTCTATGTAAGTGCCTTCTGTGTGTCTGGCTGCCATTCTAGGCACTAGTGAGCACAGCAGCAAAGATCCTGCCTTTATGGAGTTTACATTGTCAGAGAGAGGGAGATATTCAGCACGTCAGTCATATTTTACGTGTCTGTTTAGTGTCCAATATATAGACTTCATATAATTTATTTAATCTACTGTTGGACATTTAGCTGTTTTTCCCCCCTTTTTTTTACTGGGATAAATTCTTAAAAGTAGAATTGCTGGCTCCAAAAATTTGCACATTTAAATCAGATGTTAGTCTTTAAAAAAATTTCTTGTTAAAATATTAAAGAAATTTTGGGTGGCTGGTTAGCTCAGTTGGTTAAAGAGTGTGGTGCTGATAACACCAAGGTTGCCGGTTTGATCGCCCCATGGGCCATGGTGAGCTGTGCCCTCCTTAAAAAAAAAAAAAAAAAAATTGAAGAAATTTTAAAAGCAAAATATTTACTTACACTACTAGAATCCCACAATTATCTCTTTATTTCCCCATCTTCTCTTCATCTGTATGCCTTTATGTATCCATTGCCATTTATTTATTTATTTTTTTTTTTCTGCTTTAAATTTTAATTTTGGCAGTATTTTCCATGATGGTCTGTAGTGTCCTCTTTATTATTTTTGAAGGCCACATTCCATTGACTATTGAAGCATTATAATTTAGGTTTTCCGTATCAAAGGACCTTGTATTTACTTCCAGATTGTGTTATTATAAATAGTGCTACAGTGACCATCTTTGCACATATTTTTTTTTCTCATTTGAATTATGGCATTTCCTTAGGATTCCCAGGGATAGGATTATTGAGTCAGGGATCTTGATAGAAATTAAGGGTCTGATCTCCAGATTACCCTCAAAAATATCAATGAACAGTTGTCAAATGATTATTATATGAAAATAACTATATACACAGGGTTTAATATGCACACTCTCGTTTAAGCTTCACATTAGCCATTTAACAGAAGAGCATACTGAGACCTAGTAGGTGAAGTGACTTGTCCAGGACCTCACAGACAGGCTGAAACGCACATCTGGCTGTTACTGAGATCCCTGCTTTTGATGACGAGGCAGTAGCACTTTACCCTTCACAGGCTCTGGTTCCCAATGGAGTATTAGCTCCTAACCCAGGAATCAGAGGCCCCAGGAAGTCACAAGCCCAGGCCTTGATAAATGCTGTGTGTACCTCTAGCATTTGTAAGCACCTGCAGCCACCAGTGATGCTTTTTTCCTACTCTGCCCCAGGAACATAAACCCACCAAATGTGAGGACTTGCAGGATTGTATAGACGTTTTGCTAAAACGGAGGCCGGGGGTTCAGTCGTGGGGATTGCACTGAATGAAGTAGTAGTTCCTGATGAAACAGTTGCACCGTTCTGGGTAAGGCAGCCTTAGTCCCAGGAGCCCACCGACTCTCAGCCATGCTGGGTCTGAGTGGGAGGCATTTCTGCATTGAGATGGAAACTGGTTGTTTTCCTTCATGTAGGTTTACCCTCGTATTAAATTGACCGTGAAGCTTTATAGTAGGTAGTGCCGCCCAGCAAGAAGTTTGGAGTTGGATGCCAGTCTGCTCAGTACGAAGTCGGGAGCAGTCACTTGCGTGACTTGTGAAAGACGCACAAATGAAGGCTGTGGAGGGCAGTTGACCCAGTCATTTTTCTTCTTTTTATTATTTTTTAATAATTTGTTCTAAAGATCTCCCAAGGCCTGTGAGGGAGGAGAGAAATATTTTGTAAGATGTGCACAATAGTTAAGAGCATGGGGCTTCGGATCACATTGACTTAGTTTTAGACCTAAGCTCTCCCCGCTACTCCCTTGGTCAAGTTAGTTCATCTCTCTGAGTCTCAGTATGGTCATCTGTCAAATGGGGTGATGCTAGTGTAAGAATTGTGACTCCTGTATCCTACTGCTTCACATGGTGCAGGCAGAGTTAGCACTTAGAAAGTGGGAGGTACTTATTCACAGTATCACGATGCCCATGGAGTCTTTCCATGTGAAAGACGACTCGGTGTAGAACGTGTGTAGGGGAAAGCGCAGGATGGCACACCGAGCTGCCGACAGCCGGAGGGGAGGGGTCGTGAAATGGAGGGTGCGTGAGGAGTCCGCTAACTTTCCTCCAGTTATTCCTGTAGTGTGTGAATGTCTTATAACAAACGTGTATCACTTTTATAATCAGAAAAAAGGTGTTTTGAACTTTTAAACTTCTCTGTAACAGTATTAAAAGAAAGTTTTAAGGGAAAATGCTTCCCCGTCTCTTGTCCACATAAATACATAGTGTCTTGTCATGTGCTTGTCACCATGGTGTTCAAACAATTTCATCTGATAACTCGGTCACGGAGCTCTTCTATGTTGCTGCATAGTCAGTGTAATGGTCTTTAGAGAGCATGGATCAAGATTTTCATCATGACCTCCATTGTTGGCTAATTAATTGGAGTTGCATTTTTTTGCTATCACCAATAATGTGTAGCTTGTACTGACGTTCCTTTGTAATTTGGTATAAGAGGTATTGCTAATTTTGCTGTTGTAAAGCATGTAGAAAAATTTACTGGCTAGCAAATTTTGGGACTCTGGGAAAGAACCTGGAGCTCTAAGAACCCTGACTTGCGTCAACAGAGTGTTTTACTTTTGGTCAGAGCCAGTTCCTTCTGGCACTCGTAACTCCTTAGATGGGACCCTTGGAGGCTAGAAGGGGAGGGCAGCCACCAGGATTTCTCTGTGTTGGAGTCTAAATGGGAGGAAAAGGTTCGCCTTTGGAAACAGGTGGCGAAGGGTAGGAAGGAGAGGTGGGTACCACATATAAGGTGACGTGTTTAACAGGTGCAGGAGAAACCTGCTTGTTCTACTTAATTGCATTTTTTTCTACACAGGGATTTCAAGGATTTGGATTTGGAGATGGTGGCTTCCAGATGTCTTTTGGAATTGGGGCATTTCCCTTTGGGATATTTGCCACGGCATTTAACATAAACGATGGGCGGCCTCCTCCAGGTGAGACCCTGCTCCCTTGATAATCCTGTTTGAAGGCTCCTTGGAATCTGGCAGTGTGTAGGTTTCAGAGAATTGTTACTACATAGATAATCAGCCTTTTCAAAACATGCTACTAAACTTTTCCGAGTGCAGATAGTCACGCTGCTGATAATGTTGAGAGGGCTTTCTCTTACAAACTCAGGGTCCTCATGATAAGCCTACGGGACAGACGTGTTAGCTCTGCTTTGCAAATCAGAAAATGCTCAGTAATGTTTCCCAAGACATACCCCAGGCCCATAAAATGAAAAAGTGTAAACCATACCCAGCTGAGGAAAAGCTGAGTCCTGCACATGTACCCCCAACTTTGACCCTTGGGGGCCAGAGGGGCAAGGTGACCCACAAGGAGTCAGGACCGCTGTATTCTCTGGCATATCTGTCCAGCTTCCCTCAGGGCACATATGTGGCTGGTTCCAAACCCTAACCCTTTGGGAACTCTGCCTAAGCCTGCCACCTGCTGCTACCTTTCTCCCCCCACCAGCTTGAGCGTGCCGGCTGCATTTGGTGTAGAGCAGGGCAGTGAGCTGGGTACCCTGTCCTCTTATCACAGACTGACACCCAGGATCCTTACCATGGAGCGTGCAGAGCTGCCGAGGGCGGTTGAGCTCTGCTTGCAGTCGCTGGAACCTCATATCTGCTAGCACAGTAAAGACCAGTGCATGGTTCTTGGCCGGGAGCTTATGCTCTAGGGACAGTAACCCACTCCTGGGCCATCCTAGTTGTCCCCTGCCCCCACCCTGGTGCTTGGCACATAGCAGGCAATCAGTAAGTCTTTGTTGACTGCCTGCCTGCATGAAGCCATCCGAGCACCTAACGGGAGTAGTACAGCACCGGGAGGTCTCGGAAATAGCCTTCCTCACCTCATCTGCCTCAAAGGTTTCTCCTCTGTTCACGTTTTCTCTGAGGAAGGAGACCCCAAAGGGCAGGGCATGCTCTGCTGTGAAGGAGGGACAGGGCCCCACGGAGGCAGCAGGAAGCTGCCTGGTAGCTTGCTTCCTTCCAGCCAGGTCCAAGGCTCACCTTGGGTTGCCCAGGTAAACAGTTCCACAACCAGGCTGGACTCTGGATTATTTTATCCTCTTGCCACAATCACAACTTTACCTTGTTGTGTTTGGTACAATTTGCCCAGCGGGATGTAGATTCTATTCTCTTAACTCTCCTTCCGCTGTAGTCAGGACAGGGAGCTCTATATGGTGGCTTTTCTCAGAGCAGAGAGGCGTGGAGACCCAGGTTCTCAGCCCACTGCTGCCCCCAGTTTGCTAGGCAGTGAGCGAGACAGGACATTTTTCCTCTCTGGGCCGTGGTTCTGTCTTCTGGTAAAGGAAGGCCCTCCATCGGGGCTCTCTGAGACCACTCCCAGTGCCAGCATCTGGAGACTCCGTGCCTCAGAAGGCAGTGTGCAGAGAGGCGGGGAGGACAGCTGTGGGGCTTTGCGACCATCTGGTGATCACCTCAGACCTGCGCTTCAGTGTCTTCTTACAGAAACGGGGGATGATAACACCCACCAAACAATAACGTGTGTACAAAACACTTAGCACACAGCAGATGCTTAACAA
Source organism: Rhinolophus sinicus (assembly GCF_036562045.2). Taxonomy (NCBI): domain Eukaryota; kingdom Metazoa; phylum Chordata; class Mammalia; order Chiroptera; family Rhinolophidae; genus Rhinolophus; species Rhinolophus sinicus. The sequence goes on along the minus strand of NC_133765.1, from coordinate 19,625,116 downwards.
ACTGCAAGCATCTGCTGCAGTTTTATACTTTATTTGCACCTGCAGGCCAAACCCTCTTAGGATAAATTAGAGACCTTGTCGTCATGGTTATATTATTCCACATGTTTTCATAAGTCCAATTTTGTTTTGCCTGGTATAATCTGCGGTTCGGAAATCTTTTTAGTGTGAAAGATTCTATTGTAAACAGATGAAGGTTCATGCTCTCGATTTCTGGCCCGAATGGGCAATGTGCATAGCTGCAGTATTCTGACAGCCTCTTTTCTCCCTGTGTCTCCAGCTGTCCCCGGAACGCCCCAGTACGTGGACGAGCAGTTCCTGTCACGCCTCTTCCTGTTTGTGGCCCTGGTGATCATGTTCTGGCTCCTGATTGCCTAATACCGGGCTCCCGGCCTATGTCCAGGGCAGGACCTCTGGACTGGTGACACGCCATCCCCACTCGTGATGTTCAGTTTCCTGGCTAATTCTGACCCATGGAATCAGTGGGGTCAATAACACATCAAGGAGTCTTGCTTCTCCATCTGAGATTTGGGGCTCAAGACCAGCTGTCTAGGACCCTGGAGTACGGCCACTGCCGTAAACACCTTGCTATAACCTTAGACCTCGGCATTGAGTCATCTCATGGTGATTCCATGAGATCCTATCCCAGCCAGCTCAGCAGATCCGGACTGCACAGAGAGGAGGCAGGAAGAGAGGAACTGTCGGTGCAATTCCACCTGAGTTTAATCTTACAAAAACAAAAGGATGAACCAAATGGTACTTATTGCAACCTTCTTTCATCTCTGAAATACCCCTTGGTAAGTGGCCTCCGAAGTGAGTGAGGCTCCTCATGCAGAGAGGTTCCTCTTCCAGATCCCAGTGCTGCTCTGTCCTATTTCTTCCCCTTCCTCTTCCCCTCCTTCCCCTCCTCTCTGTCCTCCTCCTCCTCCTTCTCAACAGAGATGCAAGAAATTGCTGTCCTATAAAGATGATAATTGCAGCAGCTGAAGCTGGAGTCGCTTCATGAATTCACCAGAGACCCAAAGATCTTTTATTGGCTCTGGGCTGCACTCAGTGTCTTTGGCCCCAGAGAGTGGCTTGAATGACCTCCTTGTTTCCTGGCATAGATGATCTCTGGAGACATGTGGCTTCGTTCACAGATTTTCCATCAGTTTTCCCCCCAAACTATGTACATCTTCCGCTCTGCTGGAGGGCACACAGCCTAGACTACTGCTGAAGCCGGGACTGACTGCTGCGCGTTAGGAGAGACCTGCATTTGGGACTCTGGTAGGATTCAGAGCTCTGATGCAGGAATAACTGCACAAGCATCCTGTCCCCAAGGCTGCAGAAGCTCCGCGTCCATCTTCAAGACCCGCCAAAAGGAAACGGGGGGCTTTGTCAAGGCAGTCGGCTGCATGTTGAAAACCACCTTCCTCAGAAGCCAAATTGTCCTCAATGAAGAGGCAGGAAAGGGGGAAGACCCTAATTTTGATGTGGCTTGATGGGCTCCCCTGAAAACGTGTGTGTGTGCTAAAACCAAGGAAGATGTGACTCCAGAGCAGGCAACCCCTGATGATTTATAAATCCAGGCAGTGGGCCTGGGGAGCCTCAGCACCGTGATATGATGGGGTCTTCCTGTGGAAATCATTCTTCCCAAGCCCTTGATTTGTTTATTGATTTCATAAGCTGCTTCTCCAGATCTGACTGAGGGAGCGTGGTGCCAGGCAGGAGGACAGTTCACTTGGTGGAATGGCTCTTGCTCTGCCTGTCAGGCCTCTTCCTAAAAATCCAGCCTCTTCTCAGAGACCTGAGAGTGGGAGGAGATGGACTTCCTATGGGGCCTGTCATTTCACTAGTCCACACTGTTTCTGGCTTACCCCCAGCAATAAGCCAACAAGTGGTAGAAAGCCCCACCTCGTGTTCCTTTCCAGATATGGCTCTGCATAGCGTGTGGAAACCAAGGCGTTATTGTCCAAGATGAGGGCAGCCCCTCTCCACAGCCCTTATCCTTCCCCCCTTGTACCTGTCAATGCCAGAGTTCAGTGTTTCAACAGACAAAATATTAAGTATTGAATAGGTGGTTTGTTTGCCGAATCGATTTGGTAGGAATAAGCCACCAGCTTTACAGTATGCCTGATGGATTTTAAACATCCTTGGGGGCACCCATTCAAGAGTGCTCTTTTTATCACCTAGAAATCCCCAAAGTTTGAGGGGTCCCTGAAGTTTGTCAGCTTGAGAGGATTGGCGGGATCCCTCAGTGCAGTGGCTCCACCTAGTGGTGGGAGAGAAGACTTCAGTCAGATGGGCCCAACAGAAATGGGTTTCTAGAAGATTAAAAGAAGGGTTGTGGGTAGGAAGACAAACCACTTGGACTGTACAATGGAGTGAACCCAGGAGAGCTCCACCAGCAAAGGCATCCCAGGAAGCTGTTGGCAAAGTCGTGTTGGCCACATGCCCTTTGATTTTGAACTTTACAGGTCTTGACTCATCCTCTGCCAGGAGCTGGAGCAAGAGAACCAACTTGGGATTGCTGGCCCCGCCCCGATACGGAGCCCCCTTCCCACGAGCCCTCTGCAGGCTCACCACCTCACCCCTCTGCCAAGGCAGTTTTCCCTTCTTTTGTGTGTGTTTTTTATGTTCTTGGCCTCCACCCCGCTCCTGCCACTTTTGTGGATTAGGACCAGGTCCCAACCAGAGTCAGAAAATGTCACCATATACAGTGGCACTACCTTAACCAGTCACTAATTTTCACTGTTGTGAAAGTGATTTGACTTAGAATTAAATGGTTTTACATTACTGTGAGCTGTGGACTTCTTGTTTGTGTCATAGGTCAGGGGGGTTGGGTTGGGGAGTAGTCACACTGGTCTGGCCTCTGGGAAGCACCTGTGTCTGTGGAAATGTCACACTAGGATGAAAGTCTTCAAACAGCCGTTGATAATTAGAGATGAGAGGTGTAGGCTGGAGGCCTGGCCTCGTACAAAGCTCTGCCCAGGGTGTGACCTGTCTGACAGGCAGCCCCAGTCCTGACAAGTATGTGGAATTCCTGAGCTTGCAGGCTGCCCAGTGGAGCTTAGCTTGTGGCTGATCAGAGCCTTGAGGACAGTCACAGGTTATTCACTGTCAGCGTCTCCTCCGTGTTCCATGACAGGGCAGGTGGGCCCCTGGCAGGGGGTGCTTCTCCAGGAGGCTCATCAGGAGCAGAGTGGGAGGTAGAAGACGGCGAGGTTACACATCTGGCCCAGCCACAGGCTCCCCAGGACGCCAGAGCTGCAGGTCCTCCCTCTGAAAGGAGCTCTTTTGTCCCCTCTTACACTTTGACCTAATAATTAGCAAGTTGATTACTGCCAAGATATAGTAGGAAATGCAAAGGTAAGGGAACTCCAGGAACTCAAGCCCAATAAGAAAAGAACAGGGTTTTTGTTTCCAATGGAAAACAAAACACATAGAAGCAGAATAGGACAATAAAGCCTCCACAGACCAATTGCCCAACCCCAATAATCATCAGCTCATGTCCACTCCTCTTTCCTCCCCGTGCTCACCTGCTCCTTCCTCCCTACCTGGACTGTTTTGAGGCAAATTCTAGTCATATGTCATCTATAAAGTATTTCAATATGCATCTCAATAAGGATTTTTTTAAAAACCAAAATACCATTCTAGCTACCTTAAAAAATCAGCGATAATTCTTTAATGTCATATATCCAGTCGTTCAAAATTTCCTAGTTGTCTATAACTTTTTTGTGTAGTTTGAATTGAGATCCACATCAGATGTATACATGGCTATTAGATGTCTCTTAAGTCTCTTACATCCACAAGTTCCATTTCCATCTCTTTCCTTTCCCTTGTAGTTTATCTGTTAAAGACACCAGTTCATTTGTCCTGTTGAGTTTCCCACAGCTTCAGTTTTGCTATTTGCATCACTGTGGTGTTAACAAGCTCCTCATACTCTTGTATTTCCTGTAAATTGGTTGTTAGATCTAGAGGCTTGACCAGATTCACGCTTGATTTTTTTTTTTGGGGGGAGGGGTGAGCTTATTTCCTAAATGGTAGTGTATACTTCTTGTTGCCTTGTATCAGGAGACACATAATGTCTGGTAGACCCTCTTTGTGTCGTTAGCAGCCCTTACTGATCATTTTCTAAAACAGCACTCACTACTGTCCAGTAGAATTTTCTGCCATGATGAAGATATTCTCTATCTGAACTGTCCATCTCAGCCACCAGCCACATGTGGCCGTCAAGCGCATGCAGTGTGGCTAGTGGGCTGAGGAACTGAATATTTCTATTTAAATGTAGCTACATGTGGCTAATGGCTATGGCATCGGACAATGCAGGTTGAGATTAACTCATAGGGGTTGCAAAATGGTATAATTGAAAATAACAATGTGCTAAGAGTTTTAAAACAAGACTGCACTTCTGGGCAGAATGGGACAACAAAATTACAGAGAACATGGGGGTACTTGCAGGTAGTTATAGGAGTGACAGAGTGGTAAGAGGGCAGAATGTGTTCAGGAAAAAGCAGAGTCCTGGGGTGAATGGAGTAGAGAGAGATACCACAGAGTGAGATGTAGTTAGCTCATGAGGGCCAGGTTTGGCCTTTATTTCGTAGACAATGGAGCTATTGAAGGTTTTGAGCAGAGAGGTGACAGAAACATAATTTGGGGAAATTTATCAGTCCATCTTAGGTGGGATGATTCAGGGAGGGGAGAGAGACTAGAGGCCAAAGACTGGCTAAATTTGAAGCAAGCGGTAGTGGCACTGAGGTCTGGCTGGGGACCAGTAGATCAGTTCTCTCAGGATGGCAGATCCTGAACTTGAAGGTGGTGGTCAGGGTTCAGGTTCTATTTCCAGGGAGTTGATTGTGAGTCAGTCGAGGATCTGGTCTCAAGCCATGGTCAGGTAAACTGGACAATGGGCTTGGGTGTTGGAAACCCAGTAGGTCTTTTTCCTGCCCAGGCCTTTTCTGTCCTCCAGAAGTCTCCCTCAAGTTCACAAGTGATTTTGGAATGTTTAGGGGTCCATATTGAAAAGACATCTCTTCATTATATCATTTCTTCAGACTGCTGTGCTCTTCCTTTACATTTCAATTTGCATTTCTCAGAGTTACCTGAACTTTCTTGGGAGGAACTAAGTGGAAGCACACCCTCCTGGTGAAGACCATGAGGCTGGAGGGAAAGAAGGGGGATGAGAGAGAGTGAACAGGCAGGAGACAGACCTGGGTGCAGAGGGAGAGGGAAGACACCTAGGGGTCTTGGTTCCAAGGATACCAGTGCCTGGGTGTCTGGGAAAATACAATGGAACCTCTTTACAAGTAAATAACATCTCCACCCCACCCCACCCCCTCTTTTGCTAGCCATGAGGTGGCTTGGCAGAAGAGTTCCCTGGGTCCCCGTCACTTTAATTCAGTACACAATCTTACGGTTACTATTTATAATCATAGCAGAGATTTCCTCAGAAACTAAAGCCGACTGCTGAAGAGGGTTCCCAGGAATTAATAGAAGTCAGGCACACTGCCCCCACCGCTGCCGCCGCCCCCTTTCACCACCCCCACCCCCACCCCCAGCGTTTTCTGCATGTTCAGGACATCAGGAGCCACCTGCCACACCCAGAGGAGAAAAATCTGACCTGCATCCGGTTTGGACTAAATGGTCAGGGCAGGAAGAAAGAGAATTGCACTCATACTTGCTTATTTCAGTGCTGGGACCAGAGGCAGCTGGGTTGACCTTTGTCCTTGGTGGAGGCGTCATGATCCATTTCCTTGGGCCCCATCCCTGTCCTTTCCTGGTCATTTGGACACTTTTCCCATGACCTAAATCTGATCTAAGGAAATGAGTTCCCAAAGATCCAGCATAAGAGAATCAGATGGGAGGGACCTCAGGGACCAGATGATGTGGCCAACCCTTCATCACATGGAGGACCCCAATTCCCTGCCAAGTCCATGGGGGGGGATGGTTCTCAGGGCCCCTCAGCCAGCTAGCAGCTTCCAGAAACCAGTGTGCTGTCCTAACTCCTCGTCCAGTGCTCCCTCTATAAAGAGGAGCCCACGGGGCAAATCCAGTCCACAAGTGTGTTTCCTTTGGCCTGCATGGCATTTTTCGACTTTTTGCATGTTACCAACATTTTTGAAAGTGGGAAATGTCACCTAAATATCAATTTGGGGCTTGTTTTGAAAAACTGGAAGATCTGATGTGCTGAGTTCATGTATCTACCTACTTGGCCTGGCTAAGGAACTGCCATTGAATGGTGGCTGCACCACCTCCATGCCATCTTTGACCTAGAGATTACCTACTGAGTGTCATCTTAATGGCGCAGAGAAGTGGCATCTCTGAACTGGAAGCTTCTAAGAAAAGTCCACCCTCAACCCCCACCCAACCCCCTCAAGCTATTTTGTGGGGTAGACCTTGTTTTCCCATATTCATATTCTTGATTCCAGACATTCTACTTTAAAGAGCTTTAGACTGGGAGTCAGGAGACCTTTCCATCCCAGCTCAGCTCCCAATGAGCTTTGCCATTTTGAGATAATCGAACTTGTCCTCTCTGGCCCTCAGCTGTCCCCATCTGTAAAATGGGTTGAGGGTCCTCTGTGCTGAGGCCTCCGGCCTGCGCAGAATCATCCTTACCAGCTCTGGCGGCCACGGAGGCAGAGCTCGCACTAGGGGGCGCCAGGGCCACCGCAAAGCCCAGGCGAGGGGCGGGTCCGGGTCCCCGGGGCGGGACGTCGGCAGGGTGGGGCGTCGGCGGGCGGGCCCTGGTGCCAGGTGCGGTTTGGTCCTACCCGGGTCCCGTAGGCGTCGCATCCCGCTGGTGCTCGGGGCTGAGGTTCTCCAGCGCCCGAGGCGACGGCGGGACCTGAGAGGAACTGCTGCGGTCCCCGCCTTCCCCTCCCGATTTCCGCGCCCCCGGGACCATGGCCGCGCAAGCCGGTAAGGAGGGGCCGCGCTATCCTGTCCCGCCGTTACCTCGGAAGCTGGGGCCCTGAAGGGAGCCGGCGGCCTCGGGGGCGTTCGGGTTGAGTGAACCCCCATGGGTCCCGGGTCCTTAGGAGGAGAATTTGGGGAGTGAGCACCGCGGAGCCTCGGAGGTTGTGGGGCTCCGGAAATTGGGGAGCCGAAGTTAGAGACTCCAAGGGGCATGCGGGTGGGGCGGCTTCCCGCGAGTTGAGGTCCCCGGGAGGAAGGGATGCTGGCTCTGCCAGGGGACCAGCGTTTTTTGTGGACCTGGCGGCGACCTGGCAGGTTCCCAAATTAAAACCCTTTCTAAGGAGAGCATTTGAGAGCTCGCTTCCCAGCATGTCATCAGCTTGTCTCAAACTCGCATAAAAATTCTCCAAAAGAAAAAAAAAAAAAGAAAGAAAAAGAAAAACCTTTCCAAAGAAGCTGAGGGGTGTGGGTTCACGTGAAGTTTGGGTGTTTTGGAGTATAGGGATTGCGGGATCCTCAGCGTTCGAGATAATTGTGAGGGGATGGAGAGTGACCCCAGCTTCTGAATTTGCGGTGAAACATGGAGGAGAGTATCCCTGACAGGATCCAAGATGTCTCGCAGATATCTTGGTGCCAGCGGTCCCCTGGGTCTTGGGGCTCTTTGCAGGAAATAGGTGAATCTGGGCTCTTCTTGGGGAAGGTAGGCCCCTTGGGATTATGGGCCCTCCCATGGCAGCTGGGTCCTCCGTTGTCGTCTGTCGGACAGAAGAGGAATGTGACCAGACACCTCCTGGAAGAGTGTTCCAAGGGCGCAAGGGTAGCTTCGGGGTTAGCTTAGCTGGACCTGCCAGGCCTCTCCCAGTTGCCTCCCACACCACCCTGCAGGTTCCTGCCCTGCTCCGTTGTCTCCCAGCAACAAGGACTTTTTGTTGCTTGTGTTTCCCAGCCACCTGTGTGAGTGGCCCAGCCTCTAGGTGACCAGGGTCAGCGTCCAGAAGCTTTCTAGAGGTGGCAGGAGGGAACAGTGGAGGAGGGAGGCTGTCCTGGATATGTGCCCCCACTTCCTGGCTTTCAGCCTTTAGACAGTCACTTCCTCCATCCTGAATACAAGGACCAGGCCACGAGTGGGTCACTTCCTCACCATGGGAGTGTGGGATTTTCTCCTTATTCTTGGAGGGCTAGCGGTAGAACTGTATCCTGTTCCTTCCTTTTATTTTTTTTAGCTTCCAGAATTCTTCAGCTGACATGATTTCTGATGACTTTCTAACCTCTGTGTAACATAGGTTCCCTGTCTTGAACCTCGATCCTCAGAAACTTCTAAAGGGTCTTAAGGGTGCAGGAGTGTGGATTAGGTTTTCTCTGAGTGAACCCAAGGCCGGCTAGAGGCATCAATCCTTGAGATGCATTAGTTGATGCATTCTTCCATATGTATATTTGTTGGGTACTTCTGTGCCATATATTTATTTAGCCAAGCACTGTGGACGATAGTGATGAACAAACAGACAGTGCCATTTGCCTTTGTGGTACTTACAGTCCTAGAGATGGACGGTGGGTAATTGAGGTAACAAATGAGATAAATGCTATAATAATTAAACAATTGAAGTAAGCGTTATAAGAGTGCCCTCGGGGTGAGGAAAGTGAATAGGGAATACTTTCCTTTAAAAAGCATACTTTTTATGCTGACCCTTAAGGCTAAGTAGAAATTAGTCCAGCAAAGAAAGGGCAAAGAACATTCCAGGTTGAGGGGAGACCCTGAGGTAGGAAGGCATGTAGTACCTTTGAAGAGCTGAGAGAAAGCCAGTGTGGGGAGGAGGCTAAGGCTCAGAAATCACTTGTTCAAGGTTCCATAGCCAAATAAATGGCAGTGGTCAGAGTTCATATTTTCTAACTTCAAATTCAGTGCTTCATCCTCTCTGTATCACAAACACCAGAATGAGGTTGCCCGTGGAATCAGAGAAGGAAGTGGGACTTAAACTTTTACTTGTTCTGGCCAAACTGTTCCAAGACAACTCCGATGCCTGTGTAACAGGAGAATCAACAAAGAAATCAAATATTTACTGAGTGCCTGTGATGTCTAAGACATTGGGTTGAGACAGGTTTTACCTCTTTTTAACAGATGCTAGAGCCAGGAGACACTTGAGATAATGTAACTCTCCTCATTTTACATATGAAGAAACTGAGGCCCAGGGAGGAAAATGAATTTGTGCAGGATCGTTCAACTAGTGGTAGAGCCGGGATTAACCTAGGACTTCTCCAGCGCTCTTTCTTTTCTTTTCTAACTTTTTTAACTTTTTTGAATTAAAATTTATTGAGGTGACGGTGGTCAACAAAACTACATAGGTTTCAAGTGTACAATTCTGTAATACATCATCTATATATTGCATTATGTGTTCACCACCCAGAGTCAATTCTTCCATCACCATATACAGAGGGTGCCAAAAAAATGTATACACATTTTAAGAAAGTAAAGAACTGTTAAGATTGTAATACTCAATATATACCGATAGCAAAAGATGACTACAAGTCACGTTTGGCTTCTGCAATTACAAGAGGTGCTCAGAGTAGTTACCATCAGCGTCCAGACACTTCTGATGACGGCGAACTACTGCTTGACTTGTTTCTGTGCGAGGCCTCAGGATCTTCCCTTGCGCACATCACACACAGCACCATGCGTCTCAGACTTACCACGAATGCGTGCAGTTGTTAGGCGTGTTGGAGGTTCTGTTGCATACTCACGCCTCCATTGTCATACTTTCACAACGTTCTCGAGTTTCCATTACCACTTCAAAATGGTCTTGCGTTCCTCCAACTACAACTGTGCTTCTGCCATTTTCCTTGACTGTCCTGCCTGTTGCGTGGTGATGCTAGCATTCATTTGATTCACGCCATCTTTTGAGCAAATGTCATACTACACTGCTACCATAATTCAGTTCAACTTCGAAAAGTTATACATAGATAACATTGCTTAAAATGGGTATACATTTTTTTGGCACCCCTGGTATTTGACCCCCTTACCCTCTTCTACCATCCCCACTCCCCCTTTACCCTCTGGTAACCACTAAACTGTTGTCTGTGTCTATGAGTTTTTGTTTCTTTGTTTGTCTTGTTCCTTTGCTGCCTTCAGTTTTATATCCCGCATATGAGTGAAGTCAGTTGGTTCTCGACTTTTTCTGACTTACCTCACTGAGCATAATAATCTCAAGATTCACCCATGGGATTGCAAATGGCAGTATTTCATCTTTTCTTATGGCAGAGTAGTATTTCATTGTGTATATATACCACACCTTTTTTATCCACTCATCTATCGAAGGACACTGGTTGTTTCCATGTCTTGGTCACTGTCAATAATGCTGTAATGAACATTGGAGCACATATATCTTTACGGATAAATGTTTTCAGATTTTTGGGGTAGATACCCAGGAGAGGGGTTGCTGGGTCATATGGTATTCTATTCTTAATTTTTTGAGGAACCTCCACACTTCCTTCCATAACGGCTGCACCAGTCTGCATTCCCACCAACAGTGTATGAGGGTTCCTTTTTCTCCACAGCCTCTCCAACACTTGTTACTACATATTTGCCTTGTTGATGATAGCCATTCTGACTGGGGTGAGGTGATATCTCATTGTGGTTTTTATTTGCAGTTCCCTAACAGTGAAGTTGAACATTTTTTCATGTATCTGTTAGACGTTTGTGTGTCTTGTTGAGAGAAGTTTCCGTTCTCCAGCGCTCTTTCTAATATTCCAGGCTGCTTGAGGCATACAGGGTCTGCCACACAATAAGCCCTTAATAAGTACATATGGAAATGAATAATACATGGTTTGTGCCTTCGAGAAATTCACTGTCTGCTTAGAGTAATTAAGAAAAAAAGGATAAATCAAGAACAGCTATATGAAGTCTGCAGGTGATAATATTGTGGAATTTCAAAGGTGAGGGAGAACTCTGTTCATACACTCATTCTACAAGTATATATTGAGTTCCTACTATGTGCCAAGCACTTTTAGGCCCTGGAGGATACATCAGGGAACAAAGCCCAAATCGCTTCCCTCATAGGAATTATGTTCTGGTGTGGAGAGATAGGCGATGATTAAATATATGAATATCGTACATCAGGGATAAATGCTCTAAAGAGAAATAAAGTAAGGGCACAGGAGCAATGGGAGGTCAGGGAAGCTTCTCTGGTTAATGACATCTGAGCAGAGAATACAAGCAAGGGATTGAGCCATTTGGATGTCTGGGTGAAGAACATTTTAGAAGAAAAGAATGAACAAAGGCTCTGAGCCAGGAATGTGCGTGGCATATTTAGGAATAGCAAGGTGCCCAGGCTGGCTACCAGGTTTGGTCAGGGAATGCTGCTTGAAGGAAGTCAGATTTGAAAAGTCTTACGTCGGTTAAAAAAAGGACTGAGGGCATGATATCTTGCTAGGGAAGAAACTGGGAGTGGAATTCAAAGCTGGGCAAGTTTCAAGGTCTTCGCCAGGGATGTTGAATTGATACATGTGGGAGAGTTGTGGGAAGTAGAAGGTAAGGCCGAGGGTGGGGGAAGCCACACTGTGGAGGGCTTCATGCGAGGCGTGTGGAATTTTCCAGTCTGCAGTAGAGACTGTCATGGGCAGGGCAGGGTGACTTGGATAGCCCTGGATATAGGATGGGGGGAGCAAGGTAGGGTCCAAGAGGACCATAAGGTTTAAAGCTGACTGGAAACCCACCAGGTTCAAGAGGCTGTATTAAGCTTTCCACATTCCTGATGGGATTTCTGCATCTTTTGGAGGCTGGGTTGATTCCCAGTCTAGGGCTAGCTTCTCGACAGTGCAACCGGGCGGGGGCATAGGGAGGGGTGAGGCATCACTGGCCTTTCAGTGAGAAGACCTGGAGCTGTACCCGTCTCTGGCAAGTCTATCTTCTCTCTGACTCTAGACCTTTCTTTATCCAGTAGCAAGAATTACACTCTTTTACCTATTAATTTACATCCAACAGTAGCTAGATCATGAACCATCGCTTGGTTTGTATACCTTGAGCGTCCACCCTGGGATTCTATTTGGTCAGGCTTTCTGCCTGTAATTTATTTTTCCAGGAAAGAAAGTCTAAAATGTAGTTGAAGACATAGACTTTGGGGTTAGCGGACCTGTGGTCTAATCCCAGCTCGGCCACTTGTTGGTTGAGCATTTCATGTTCCTCTTCAGTGAAATGGGAACAATAATAGTCCTTCAATACTCGCCCTTACCTCATGGGATCTTTCTATTTGATTCTCATTCATGCTTGCATAGTGCTTAGGACACTGCCTGGCACATAATAAGGACTCAAAGTAGTTAAGAGTTTTTTTTCTCTGTCATTGACAATGGGTAGAGAACTGCTGTCTGGGATATATGAATTGGTTAACCAGTTTTCTGATAAAGAGATTCTTTGTAGGCCTTCCTCTCGATAAGAAATTGCGAACTCATTCACAGCTAAGTCAACTTACGGTTGGAAAGGAAAACCTGAGTGTCCTAAAGCCACAGGAACCATCTGTCTTTCTGTTTTTCTACCAAGTATCTTATTACTCTGCCAAGTTTGCCCTGCCCCCAACACCTGATTTATCCCTCGCTGATATTTCTGTGTATATCCTTGACCCTCACACCCCAGGAGTTCTCACCAAGGACTCCAGCAGTTCGTGGCGGCCTACTCTGTGTCTTGCACATGGGCACATAGAAAACATTTGCCGAATTTGTTTTGAAAACGTTCTCTTCAGAATTTAAAGGTTAGTGTACTCAGCTCAGCCTTTTCCCCGGCCAACCCCCTGGATATGCATGAAAGACAGAAGAAAAGCTACTCACAATTCTAAGTGCCAGGTATCGTGGGAGGTATATTACATTATTTCTCTAATCTTCTTGGTAATCCTGTAAGGAAGTGGTATTATCCTCTTATTAAAGATTAAGGCACAAGCTCAGAGAGGTTAAATAATTTGCCTAAGGACACAGAGCCAGGTTTCAAACCCAAGTCTAACTTCAATTCTTCTGCTTGACCCTTACAGATTTTTCCTAGTAAATTAAAGTGCAGAAGAAAACAACAGCAAGGATGAAACCTTCTGAAATGCCTCTGTCTGTGCCTTAACCTGAAAAATGAGAGGCCCCTGGTTTGGTGTCACAGCCTCTCAGAGCTAAAAGGAATAATTTGATCCCTCCTTTTGTAAAGGAAAAATCTAAGGTCCAGAGAAGTCCAGAAGCTCCTTTAAAAATCAGCCAGGGGGTGGCCTGTTAGCTCAGTCGGTTAGAGCATGGTGCTGGTAGCACCAAGGTTGCGGGTTCGATCCCCGCATGGGCCACTGTGAGCTGCGCCCTCCTTAAAAAAAAAAAAATCTAATCTTTTTTCCTTAGACACTCCCTTTGGTAATATTTGGTAAGCTAGTGAAGAGGAAAACCCTTTGGGATACAGGGGAGAGTATCTGGAGGAACATTAGTCATTACTATTAGTCTTGTTGATAGTCACTTCATTAAAATGTGATCTTTTCTCTCTTGGCTGTTTCCCGCCAGTTGCTGCCCTGCCCTCTGCTTCCTGCTTTATCCTGGAACAAGTGGGATTTATACACCTGACCTGCCAGTTCCCAAGAGGCCCAGCGGTTAATATGCTTGTTGTTTTGTGCTACACTGAATTGGCTGGGTTTTGTTCCTGGTTCTCATTGTCTAGTGGAACATGAGAAGCACCAGAGATTTTTCTTAAATGAAAGGATAGGATCTGTGCATGTTGGTTCAGTCTAGGCTTTATGGTCTCATGAGCTCTCAGCCCTTGGGGATTTCTCACAACTTTGAAGTCTGAAAAGGACTAGTTTGCAGAAGCTCAGCTCTCAGACCAAGATTAAGGTGAATGGTAATGTCTTGTGGGAAATGCACTGGCACTGAGCTGGGGTACCAGGCCGAGCCCTTCCACTGAATAACTGTGTAGTCTTGAGCAAGTCTTGCCTTGTCTGAAACTGCATTGGGTAATAAAAATGCAACTGATGGGGTAGTCTCAGAACTCGGGTTTGAGCCCCTCCCAGACCCGCTTTCTCATGGTTAGAAAACTTGATTCTCCTTCTCCAAGCCCATTTTTCCTGCAGAAAAATGAAAGGGTTGGATGAGAGTAGATGATTTTTAAAGGCCCTTCCAACCTTACCATCCTGCCATTCTAGTGCCTGCCCAGTGGATTCACAGATTGGCTGAGGATCACATCATCAATTATTAAGTTGGGAGAAAGCAGTGTATGTAAACTGAACGTATTTTGTACCTGTATCCAAAAGATCCTGAAGGTGAGAACCTTTGTAATGAGCCATTTGTTACAAGGCTTACCGTGTTTGCATTGCACACTTCCCACTTAAAAGCAACAAGTTCCCATAATGAAGGCACAGTTTTCTGATTATTAAACACCTAATAAAGGCCCCTTATTGTTTGAGGCTGCTGGGGACATTTACTTATTCAAGCTCCCTTTCTGGACTCTGACAGTCAGTAGCCACTGTTGATAAGTCTGCAAATACGAGAGAAAAACACAGTAGAGGGAGAGAGTAAACAGCCTGGTACGATGAGATATTTTCCTAGAGGAAGAATGTCCCAGGCAGACTGGGCTGGACTCTGTGTAAGATTGGTCTTCCACTAGACCTCACAGGAATCTCCATAGACTTTGTATTATTATATTTATCTTACATTTCTAGAATGAAAGTTGTAAGAGCTAGGATCATCAGCTTTCAGGGCTATGAGAGAGTTGCAGAGACCAAGAGTATTCTTTTGAAGAGTGTCTGGGCTTGGGAGGCTGAAAGCTCTGGGTAAATATGTTTGCTCGGGTGCAACATGATAGATGAGGCCTGTGCATCTACATGTGACTTTACCTGTAAGTGGTCACCTGGGAACCAGAACACTTCTCGTGGAATCATCCCTGCCGACCGTTGGAGCTTATCTTTGAAAATTACTGGCAGTTGGCTACAGCTTTTCAGTTGGATTCACCGCACAAAGGAGTGTTTATTCTGCACCAGGCGTTATGCTAGGCCCTGGAGATCTGAAGGTTTTCAAGATGCAATCTTTGCCCCTTAGAGCTGGGAGCGGGCGGGAGGGCAGAGAGGGAGGGACCGAGGGAGACAGAAATATACTGAACTGTAATTACAGAGCAAATAATATAAAATACTTATAGACAAAGTAAAACAAACACTGCCTGCCTTTGGGGGACCATCAAGGAAGGATAGAAGTTTGATTGGGGCAGAAGGTGGGTAAAATATTCTAAACACAGAATAGCTTGAGGTGTGACTGTTAGGATGTAAGAACATGAATGTGTGTGGCAAGAATAGAAAATAGATCAAGCTGTGACTAGAGCATCCCCTTGTAAGGGGTGATGAGATGTAAAGGTTCTTTGGGGCCACTCTGAGGAGGGCCAGGGACCAGTCGTGGGTCCACTAATGCTTTGGAACTGATAATAGTTCCAACTTTTAATAGTGTGAGGAGTTTTCACTCCTGCCACAGGACCTTTGCACATGTCTCTCCCCCCATCCCAGTCTCCAGTGATCCTTCCCTCCTCCTTTTTGCCTGGTTAATTTATGTTCATCCTTCAGAACTCAGCTTGAAAATTACTTCCTTTCAAATGTATGGTGATGGAAGGAGAACTGACTCTGGGTGGTGAACACACAGTGGGATTTATAGATGATGTAATACAGAATTGTACACCTGAAATCTATGTAATTTTACTAACAATTGGCATCCCAATAAATTAAAAAAAAAAAAAAATTTGTATCTTAGGAAAAAAAAAAAAGAAAGAAAAGAAAATTACTTCCTTAAGGAATACGTGTTTGCTCTACCCCACCGCCATTTTCCTGGTTATGAACGTGATCTCTCCATACCATTTGGCCCAATTATAATTAACATAATTATGTTATTATTGACTCCCTGTTCTATGTATAATCTCGCTCTTGTTTGCTGCTCTTTCCCCAGCACGATGTTAGACATGTAGTCGGCGTGCAGTAAATATTTGCTGAAAGATTAACTGAAGCATGTCCATTGAATTTAGCAATAAGCGGTCACTGTTGACCTTGGTGAGACGGTTTCAGAGAAATGGTGGGGGTGGAAGTCAGTTTGCAGTGGAGTATGAGGTAAGTGGGAAGTGAGGAAATGAGGGCAGACAACTTTTAAATACATGTGGCTGTGAAGGGGGAAGCAAGTGTGGTAGCTAGAGGAGAAAATGGCGTCCAGAGTTGTTGGTTGTTTTTTTTCCAATGGAAAAGACTTGAACTTGTTTAAGTGATCATTGGAAGGAGTCAGGAGAAAAGAGAGGGGTGGTGGAGATAACTGAAAGCGCACCTCTTCTAAGAGGTGGGATAGGATGGAATCCCCCACAGAAGTGCCATGCTAAGCAGTTGAGCCTTCGTTCACTAGACATTGGGGAGCCTGGGGGAACCAGCTAATGAAGAGAAGCAAAGACCTGAACCAGGGCTGCGGTGAAGGGCGGGGAAGGATTGGAGAGACATCTGGGAGGTAGAACCGGGTGGATGTGAGAGGAGAGAGTAGGGGTCTTGATTTTTGTGCCCCTCGTGCCCAGCACAGAGCAGGTGCTAAATAAGTGTTGAGTGGCTTGGAGTTTCTCAAGACTGGAGAAAACAGGGCAGGCTCTGAAGGACCCAGCAAGAACCAGTTCTCTTGAATATCCTCATAGTGGAAAGTCCTGATCCTTTGCGTGTTTTGGAAACCCCCCAGTCTTTCAGAGCCAAGATGTTGAATTGTCGAGTAAGTGGGTGGTCAGGTTAGAAACCGTGCCTTTTGGGTTAAAAAGTAAAAACAAGAAACATGGTGTGGCTTCACATAATGAGATTTGCTGGGGTGGGGCGTGGTGGGTCACAGACGGACTCTGAAAGCCCTGCAATGTAAGCGTTCCAAACATGTTTCACACGGGTACCTCCAGAACTTGGGAGATTCGTTTGGACGTCTGTGTTCATTAAAACCCTCTCACTAGTTCAGTGTCTCGCCCACTGTCCATAACCCAGTTGAATGGGTCTCTCGGGCTTTCTGCCTTGGAGTTTGTGAGGAGGATGGTGCGCTCTCAGGCCTCTACCACCCCCCAAACAAAAAGGCCCCTCGTGAGAGTCTGAGAATTTGAGATCTAGGAGGTGAGGGGTATATATATATGCCCTCTCACTGGAACTAGAAGAGACGAGCGGGTGGATGGAAGCTTTCAAGCCTCTGCCAGCTAACTGAACTCTCTCGTGGGTATAAGGACAGCTTCTGCGCCCTGGCTGCCCCAGAATGCTGCTGAACAATCTTGAAGTGCCTTGGGCTGTGCATTGTCTATTCATGGCCCCTGTGCCTGTGAAACGGGGGATTGGTGACTGTCACTGTGCCTGTGGCAGTCTAGAGTTACCCAGAGAGAACAAAGCTGCATACACGGAGCACACAAGGGAGTCTTGTAACAACCTTGTCCCGCTTTCTAGGGCTGAGGCAGGTACCACAGCTTGATCTCAGCTGCCCTCTTTATTTCAAGAAGTTGGCATCTGAGCCACCCAGGAGTATTGTGTTTTGTCCCTTTTGGAGGGACATGGACCGACTCGGTGCTATTGTCCACGCTAATATCTCAGCCTACATAGCCCTTCCCCAGCCTTTCTCAGCCTTTGGTAAATCTTCACCATCTTTCAAGGCTCAGCTCAAGTGTCAGCTTCCTCTCCAAAGACTTTCCTGGCTCCCCAAGTGGACCAAGTAGGAATTAACGTAGTGGAGAGAGGGATGAGCATGGGCTTTAAGAACGAGCCAGACTTGAGTTGGGATCTGAGATCTGCCACTTGGCCTGGCACCCCTGGCCCCAAGTTTCAATTCTCCCGTCTGTTAAATGAATACAATAATATCTGTCTCACAGGATTGTTTGAGAATAAAATGAGATTGGGTCTGGGAAAGCACCTAGCACAGTTCTTGGCATATGGGAAGTATTCATTAAATGTTTGTTCTTTCCTTGCTATACCTGTAACTTCTTTCTCTGAACTAAAACAGCACTTCACTTCTACCGCTGGAAGGACATCTAAGCGAAACATGACAATATGGAAGAATTGTTTCTTTTCCAGTGCATTTGCTCCCTGGGGAACAGGGATGTTATCCAATAGTCCCCAATGTAGAGCTTGTAGAGGACTCATGGGTCCAAGGAGAGGACCCTGGACGAGGTGATGGCAGGTCTGCACAACCAGGACTTTTGAGGGATAGGAGAAGGAAATCACGTGATTAGCCCAGAGAGGAGACGTTCCTGGGTGCTGGTTGGGAATAGTTGTTAGGAAGGGCTGACCTGAAAAGAGACTTTGTTCATGTGTCTACTCAAAACTGGAAGCAAGGACTGACACTTCTAGAAATGGCAGGTTTTGTTGCAGTAGCAAAAAGAATGATCAGAACCATGTTGTAAAAAATGGAATGAGACTACTTTGGAGGCCATGAATTCCCGGGCCCTGTGGCCGTGAGCAGGCCCCATAAGTGCTTACCAGAGAGATCTTGTGGAGGAGGGAATTGTGCATATAGCAGGCCGTTGTCCCAGCCCTTTCAATATGAGGGTCTGTTAACTCGAGTCTTATTCCACACGGTAGGACTCCTGTCCCTCTGCCCCATGCTGCTTCCCGCCCCTGAATCCCTTGGTTTTGTGTGCAGGTGAAGATGCCTGGAGGTGTCGCGGCTGTGGGGACCATGTCATTCCGAGCCAGAGGCGATACAGGACTGTCAACGAAGCCTGGCACACCTCTTGCTTCCGGTAAGTAGCTCTGTCCTGTTTTTGCCAGTTACAGGCCAGGAACTGTTTCATTTTCTGGAAAACAAAAATAAGCTTCTGCTGGGAGACTTTCCATTTCAGTGGGTGTGGGGTGGGGAGAGATGTGCCAAGGAAGAGCCCGTGAGCAAAGTGAAAGTGGAACAGCCACAGATGGGTTTGGTACAGGTGGGGTGGGGGGATGGGAGGAGGCCTTTCCAGGGTGTCCCAGCACCCTCACTTTATAGGTGAGGAAACTGAGGCCCACAGTGACTTTCTCTTGCCCGCACCACTGATGACGCAGGTGCCGTGAAGGTTGTTTTTCAGTGCAGTTGGCAAAGCCGTCTCTTCACTGCAGGATGCCTCCCTAGTTTCCTGCTTTTTGTTATTAACTTTATTGTAGCACTTACTGTTTTGAAGCAGCTTGGTTTCTTGAAAATAACACCAACTTTAAAGTCAGATTTGTTCCTGTTGTCTGAGGTTGTTTCCTCATCAGGAAAATACAGATGTTAAGGATCTATCTCGTAGACTCACTAAGATTGAATGAAATAATAGGCCAATATATGCCAAGGGCCCAGCCCGTGGTGAGCCCCCACGGGATGGTTGTTCCTTTCTTCTGTGAGATTGGAATCCTCAAGAGTGGGAGCTTGTCTCTGCATTTTCCAGAACATAAAACAGTGTCTGGCCTGTAGCCATGACTCACCAGAGGCTGGGTGGGCATGTGGCCCCCGCAGTCTGAGTGGTGGGGCTGTGCGCCCATCCCGAGAATGAGGCAGACTAAATAGGCACTACTTGCTATAGATTCCAGCTCCCACACGTAGCTCTTGCTGCAAAGCATCCCCTGTACTGATATCAAGTAATTTAATTGACCTTTAAGCACTTGCCTTCCCCCCTCCTTCCCGGAACTACATGGGGGGGTTGGCCGGGAGAGCGCTGGCCTCTGGAAGAATTGGAGAAGAACCAGCCTTTTCTGCCCTTTCAGCTCTAACTCTGCTCTCCAGTCTTCTCTGGATCCTGCCTTCGTTCCTCCTCCTTTCACCCTCAGGGAAGTTGATTTCTACCTTTACTGTGCGTTTTAGTTAAGCAGAGTATGAGAGCTGTAAAGCCTTGGGCTAGCATTTCAGAGCTGAGGCTAACCAGCAGCATCAGAATCAAGTAAATTTCCAGGCTGCGGCTGGCCTTGGCATCTAACCCATAGGGTCATATTTGTTCCTGCTGTTTTCCTATTTGTATGAATATTTCCTATCCAAAATAAGCAGGAGCTGGTAGAACAATCTAATCTTTGGAATTTCTGGATTCTCTTATAACCAAAGCACTTTAGGGACCACCTACTTATGATATAACCCCTTCATATCAGAGATGAGAAGCTTAAAACCAGAAAAACAAAAAGAGTTACACAGACAGGCGTGGATGACAGGAGGTGATCTTAGAACTGAAGTCTTGGGTCATTTGTAGGCCTGGGCAGATGCTAGCTTATTAGAGAGCACTGTGTGTGTGTGTGTGCGTGCGTGCGTGTGTGTGTGTGTGTGTGTGTGTGTGTTGCAGTCAGAGAGAGAGAGACAGACAGAGCAGGGACATACACACAAATACATGCTTGTAAAGAAGTTAGGCACGTTATTGTGGCAGATAAGAGTGCAGGTTATGGATTGAAACTGTCTGGTTTCGAATCCTGGCTTTGCAATTTATTAACTGGCCTTAGGTGACTTTCCTGAGCTTCAGGCACCTCCTCTATAAAATGAGAATAGTACTCATCCCACGAGGTTGTTGGGGAGAATTAGGTGTGCTGACCTGTATAAAGTGCCTAGCGTAGCACCTGATACATAAAAAACCCTTATAATCTGTAGCTGTCACTTGATATTATATACTTGCTCATGCATACATTTATTTCTCTTATTACATACTCATTGGCCATTTGATGTGGAGCCTCTGGAATTAAATTTAACTTTGAACTACCCTGGCACAATTAAACCAAAGATAATGCCTGTGGGGGAAGTAGAGCATCTCCAGGTTCGGTCTCCTACTTACGGCTTTTCCTCAAGTACATTGTCTCTCTAATCCAGCTCTATTGAAGGCGCGATCGCCTTATTCCTGAGCTTTCCCACACAAACTGGATGACACGGAGCCTGGTTTGCAGCCTGGTCCTTTGCCCTGGGGAGAATGGCTGCTTTGCAGCCAATCTGACTTTTGCCCAAACGGGAGTAAAATCTTCAGGGCAGGAAAGGACTGTACTTGTCTGACCCCAAAAGTAACCTATGTGGTGTGGAACATGAGGCGTCAGCCTGAATGGTCTTTTTTTACAGTCTCTCCCACCCCAGCTTATCTGTGATTCGCTGATGAATTCAGAGTGACTGGCTGCAGGCCTGCAGGACGCTCCCTTCATGCCACCCAAAGAAATTCATTCTTCGTGACTCCCTTGCAGCCTCGCTGTTACCCAGCTGGCCTACAGTTACAATAAAGGAAATGACTTTTCTTATCCCTTCCCCCACACCTTTGTTTTCCTAGTCACAGGCTGGGGCTGGATATTGAATGGAGAAATTGCTGGGGTTTGGCCCAAAGTCCTCCCCTCAGCTTCTCCTTGTATTACCCCAGTGCCTGTCTGTAGCCACATCCGTAATCCTGCCTCTTAGAGCCTTCCGCCAGTTTCTAGGTGCCTGGGACAATAGGAAGCCACTTAAGGCTGGAACCATAAGTGGAGGCCAGCTGACAGATCGCCTGGAAGTAGCCCAGTCTGTAACTGTGCTGGTGCAGCTGGGCACCTGGCCAGGATCCCTCTGATCTCTGGGCACCTGGCTGACCAACCCTCCTGTTTCCTCTCTCCAGCCTCACAACAGGCCTGTTTGGACTCTGAAGTTCCCTGTAGCTTTCGCTTTCCTTGAGCAGTGCCATTGGTTCTAGAGCTGGGGCCATTCTCTCTGAAGCTCTCTGGAACTGGCTCTCTCTCCTTGGGGGAGGCCGGGAAAGGAGCTGGACTGCATGTCATTTGCAGCTGAGGTTCAAGTGTGCAGCTATGAATATTGACCTGGCCTGGTGGCATGTTGGCAAACCAAGGAACCTTAACAAGTTTTCTGATGATTGAGTTCTCACCCTCATTAGAGGTGTTTGGCCCAGGAGGAGGGGCTGTGGGAGGAGGGAGAAGCTGTCTCTGTTCCTATCTGGGGCTCTGTTTGCTTGACCTGGTTCCTAATAGCATTGTCAGAGGGAAAAAACCACCATTCTTAAGACTCCTGGGAAGTGTCCAGGGCCTCCTTTCTCAGGATCATAAACACGGACTAGTTGAGCTTTCTCTTTTGAAAAGGGATTTCTCATGCCTGTGTTCTAGAAAAGGGGTAACGCAGACAGAAAGCCATTGTCAGTTCATCAGACAACAGACCATTTCCGCCAAAGTTGTGACTCCAGGAAAGTCCAGTGAAGAAATTACACACGTGGCCACCAGAGACTGTGGTGTAATAGGCTGGCTGATGACAGTGTTTTCTGTGACACTGAAAGCCATGCTCATTTTCTCACCCACACCCCTATCTAAACCTGCGCGATAGAAGCGTAATTACAGTAATAGGTTCCATTTATTGAGTGCTTGCTCTGCATTAGACACTGTCCTAAGCATTTTACATGTGTTACCTCATTTAATTCTTATAACAACCTAATAACTGTAGAACTGGTCCTAACCTATTTTACAGAGAGGGAAATGGAGGTTACCTGCTCACGGTCGCAGAGCTAGTCACAGAGCTGGGATTTGAACCCAGGGATTCTGACTCCTTACCTAGAAGAGTCTCTTCGCATTCCTGAATATGGGCATGTCACATAACTTCCCTGAGGCTCTGTTTCCTCTTCTGTAACTTCAGGGTGAAAACACTCGCCCTGCCTGCCACATACTGGGTGTCAGATAACACTGAAGTGTATTGGTTCATGAACTCTCAAGTGTCAATAGAAGTGCTGTTAAAACGTCTCCTGGATCTCTGGCTCCTGGCGTGGGAGTCAGTGGATCAACCCTGCCATCTGCTGTTGATGTTGCTGCCGCATTTATTGACCCAAACCTTTGATTCTGGTTTGCTCGTTTGTCTGGTTTATCTCTAAGGAAACAGCCAGCCAGCAGGTCATTAAGTCTAGCTGTTGGACAGGGGGCTGGGGCCTTCCTGACAGAGGAAGGGAAGGACAGACACCTGGGCCTTCCTCTGCCCCCACGAGGGACTCCAGCATGAACACAGAGTAGGATTCCTGGTATGTAGCAGCAGCAGCATGTAACGTGCAATGTGTCTTAATCCTGCTCTGTTCTTTGGGAGGAGAGAACTAAGACCCTATAGAAGCTCCACAGGTGCTGTTCAGCGCAGAGATGGAGAGGCGGGGGGGGGGGGGGGCAGGGGTGGATGATATTATTTATTAAGCATTGTTTAGCGAGCTTCACTTAGATTATCTGGTTCAGCCCTCACAATGACCCTGCAATCCTATTTTAGAGTAAAACAGGAAGGCCCAGATAGGTGGAGTAACTTGCCCAGGGTCACACAGATCTGACCTTTGGACTCAGGTCTCCCCAGCTCCCAAGAAGGTTTTCTTCGCACTGAGACTCCCAGGAAAGAACAGTAAACTTGGAGTCAGAAGACCTGAATTTGAGCCTTAGCTGAGCCAGGCCAGCTATGTAACTGGGCAAGTTTCTTCGCCACTGTGAGCTTCAGTTTTTTTATCTGTAAATTGTGATGACAGTAACCCACTTTGTGGAGGAGTTGTGAGGGCCAAGTAGGTAATGGAGAGGGAGGCACCCTGAAAACATGAGAATGGTGTCATGTAAGGGGTTAGCAGCAGCACGTGGCAGCTTCTCACACTAAGCGCTCACGTGTAACTGTGAGCATCAGCTGCTATATTACGGGCACCAAATTAAGTGCCATTGTGGATACAGACTTGATGTACTGGCCTGGTCCCCTAACTGGCTCCCTCAGACAGCTGCAAAACAGGTAACAATGTGGAGCCTTCCTAATAGTGGGCTCTAGTCTGGCTTCCATTGTGTCTCGCCCCTGAAACTACATACATTCTCTTACTAATATTCCAAAGACAGTGTCATCAGTCGGTCCACAGGCTACTCTTCCGTCTGCATCTTATATGACCTCCAAACTGCACTAAAAGTAGCAGAGAAAAGTGAGTCAGAGTTTAGAGTCAGCTGCTTGAATTTTCATCCCAACTTCTCTTACCAGCCACCTGACCTTGAGTTAGCTGCTTAATCTTTCTCTGCCAGTTTCCTCATCTCTAAAAGGGGAAATAGTTCTCGTCTGAAAAGGTTGTTGTGCAGATTAAATGTGATCATATATTCAAAGCCCTTAGCCAGTGCCTGGCCATAATTAGGATTTAACAGATGTTAGCATTTATTAGTGGTGTCTTTGTCACTCTTGAAACGTTCTCCTCCCTTGGCTTTCATGACATTCCACATTCTCCTCCTTCCCCCGTCACTTCTCTGGTCGTTTCAGTTTGCTTATCCTCCTCTATGTTGCTCTGAGATGTTGACATTTCTCCAGGTTCTCTCTGGGTTTGCCCCCTAGGCAGTCTCCCCCACACTGGTGGCTTCTGTTGTCCTGATGACCCCCAAATCAATATCTTCCACTGATCTCTAGACCTAGCTGTCCTGCTGTCAACTTCCCATGTCCATTTGAATGTCTTCCAGGCATCTCATACCCAGGTGGGCTTTCAGTCTTCCCCCCAAAACTGGCTTCTCTCCCATCGTAACCTGCCCCGTTGAATGGCAGCACCACCCACCCCCTGCTGAGCCAGCACCTTGGAGCCCTTCTCGATGCCTCCTCTCTCTCGTCCTCCAAGCCTCCAGGCTGTGTTATCTCCAGGTTCTATTTTGAGTGTGTCCACCTCTTTCCATTTCTCCTTCTACCACCCTGTTCCCGGCTACCGTCATCTCACATGGATGACGGCAGCAGCCTTCTGTCCATCGTCACTCTGTACCCCGTAATCCAGCCTCCACAGGGCAGCAAGAGGGAGTGATCTTTAAACAAAAAAAATCTGACCACATCACACTCTGTCATCTCTCTGTCCTTACACGTTTCCACAACTTTCTAGCGTTCTGGGATAAAGACCAGAGCCCTTAAAGTGGCCAGCAGGGCCCCCCGGGGGCTGGCTTCTCCCCACAGCCTCCTGCTCTCTCTCTACTTCAGCCTCACTGCTCTTCACAGGGCCCAGAATACACCCTTCTTCCTTCTGCTGTGGCCTTTGCTCCTGCTGTTCCCTCTGCCAGGAATGTCCCCTCTCCCTCTTTTGGCCTAATTAACTCCTGTCCATCCTTCACATCTTTACCTGGATGTCTCAGGGAAATAGTTACAGAACAGGTCACGGCCCTGTTTTATGCCTTCCTAGACCTTCCCTTTGAAACCTCTTTTTGTGCTTTTAATTTCTTGTTTATTTATTTCATCCTCTCCTTAATGACATCCTGAGACCTCAAATATTCTGTAAGCATAACTTGGTCAGGGACAATGGGGCATTTTGCCCCTCATTGAGTCACCACTGAACATATTGTTGGCATGGGAGGGATGTTTGTTGAAGGAATTGCCGCGGTGGCCAAGAGATATGATGTAAGCGAGGCCTTTCCCTGCCTTTCCCCTCCCCCACATCCTTCCCTTAGCAGCCACCATGGTACAGTTACTGTAAATGGCAGGGAGGAATCAGTTCCGCACATTGGGTTGTTTTGGAAAATTGCCTGCAAGTGTCGAGGTGAGAAGTTAAAGCTTTGTCTTCTGCCCCCAAATGAGCCAGAGAGGCTGACCCAGGAGTCCTGTGAAGCAGCAGATCCGGGGCTGTGCTTTTCTGTCGGTACCGTCCTTGAGAGAGTCAGTAGAGGAAAGAATGACGTCAACCTCTGTAGCCCAAACGAATCATGAATTGGCCTGAAAGCTGACAAATCTCAATTCTAATTGTAAGTTTGACTGATTGATTGATTGACTGAAATTTTAGAAATCTTCGAAGGATGGCATTAGCTAAAGATGCTCATTGAGTATAGAGGGGAAGAAATGGGATACTTACATAGTATCTTTTACTTACAGGTGATTTATGGTGGGGAGGAGGTGGATAGGTTGGTGATTCCACGACGAACTTTGAAATGGAAGTGTGTCCTGTGGGAGTTCAACTAGCTAGATCTACACGTTAGGAGAGCAGTCGTGTGGTGGTTAAGAGCGCAGCCTCCAGAACCAGATTGCTCAGGTTCAAATCCTGGCTCTGCCATTTATTAGCTGTACACCTTTGGCAAGTTACTCACCCTTTCTGTGCTTCATTTCCACGTCTATGAAATGGAGATACTGACCTATGGCCTGCCTCCTAAATGTTATCGTGAGGGGTAAGTGAGTGAAGTTGTGAGTAGTACTGGGTGGGAACGGGCCTCCTTGCACAGAGTGAGCGCTCTTGAGTACTAGCCATTTGTTATGAACTGCTAGCGAGCGCCGTGTCTCCCAAGGCTGACTAATATGTGAATTTGCTGATACATGTTTAAAGAAGTAATGATTTTTGTCAGTTACAAACTAGTTTTAAGAAACAGTGGAACAATGAATGGCCAGCAGTGAAACCGAAAGTGAAAGGTTAATGAGGCAAAACCAGTAGTGTGTCTCAATAAAGATACTGAATCTGGATTTGGTCACCAGTAGGGGTTTCTTTGCTGTAGGCGGGGCTGGTTTGTCCGGCTCCTGCCAGAATGAGATTTCTCTCCATGGCTTCTCATTTCCCCTTCTTTTAGGTCCATGCTCACAGAGCAACCTTCTGACGCCTAGTTCAGCTTCCTAAGACTCTTGATAACAGGAAGGGTTGGGAGGTAGTACCTGTAGAGGGGGTGTGGGTGTTCTGATTTCAATTGTCAATTCTTAAATGGACAGTGGGATTGATAAATGTTAAGGGGAACCATCCTTGAACGTCTGCACCTGTCTGGGCACTGTGAAGTCCTGTTTCTGGACCTAAAAGACCAAAAACGAGGCCTGGATTAGGATTGTTCACCAAGGCGACACAAGCCTCAGGGTGGTCGGCCCATCAGTCTTTCTCTGACCATAGCCGCTTCCTCCTGGCTTCCTTCAGCATTGACCTACTGGTATGGAATTTTGTATTCACCTAAGTACGCCTTCCTTGTACAGAGGAAGAAATGGAAGCCCAGAGAGGTTTCACGGCTTACCTCAGATCACACAGCAGGTTTGTTATTAGCCAGGTCACATTTTCAGCTCTTCTCTGCCAGGCCCAGGCTTTTCTGGCATTCCCCGGAGATTTGTTAAGGTATCCAGCCAGCCTTTTCCCCCAGTGCAGCCAGGAGGAGAACGTCTGTGTAAACACAGCATTTGACACTGAATGTTGCGCATTCGATTTTCTAATATTAGTATCACAGAGCAGCCGTGGATGATTATATACAAGGGGTTGTGATCCCATTCTGCCGCCCATACAGACAAATCTCATCTGTTAAAATGACCAACTCACTAGAGACGTAGCCTGAGGACGCAGCCGTAGTCTGCTGATAGTGGATACGTGTTGGCCAGCAGATGTCACGTGGACATATATGCCGCCAGCTGTAGACTTGAGAGAGAGAAACTGGCAGCTGAAGACCAGTGTTTGCTTTGGTGTTTCAGGCTTTACAGCCCATTCATTGGGAACCTCTGCTCGTGTAAATACCTCCAATAATTGTTCACTGCCTATGGGCGACTCTTCCACCTGGCAGACCCGGCCCTTGGTGCTCTGCCCCTGCTCTCTTCACCGTGTCAGCCTCCTCTCTGCTCACTCCTCACCTGTGCCCCGCGCTGCAGCTTGCGGGCCAGATTCTTAGGCCCCAGTGCATTGGCTCCTGGTGTTCCCTCAGGCTGAGATGCTAGTCTGCCTGGCTCTCAGCCTGTTAGATTCAGCCAATCCGTCCTGTCCTCTGTGGAGGAGCCTCCCCAAATCAGCCCTCACCCTTCCCCAGCAATAGAGGAGACTTTTTCTCTCTGCTATTCTCCTGTCTTTGTTACAGCCCTGTCATTATTTGTTTACACCTCTGACGTCACTCTTAGAGTGTGAAATTCTGTCAGTATCTAGTTCGTAGGGGATGGATTTGGGGCCGTATCTAGTTCGTCTGTATCCCAGAGCTTAGCGGAGTGCCTAGAATGCGGTGGGTCCTCAGTGTTTGTTGGACGAATTAGGTTTTTGTCGTGTGACCACCTTTCTCTTTAGACGCTTGGATCATGCCCTTCCAGTATGCATCACCACGATCTCTGCTCTGCAGTATTCTCCCAGGCAAGAGCTTTTCTTTTGAAGTGGGGGCAGGGAATAAGACCTCTGTCTGCAAATGTCATTCCCAAGTCTACAATCATCAAAACTAGGGCCTTCTGCACTGCCTCGGGGTGCTGATTTGCCTTGTGTTTTTCCCCCAAGCATTAGAATCCCTCCTCCCCTGGGCAGTGTTGGAGGGGTGCTAATTAATTCTCTTTCTCCACATTCCTCACCATTACCAGGAAAAACTTCCAAGTCCCTCAAGGCTGACTTGAATGAGGGTAGTTTTCTTCTGGCTATGCCTTCCTGAAGCTGCTCTGTAGTGGTCCTGCTCAGATCGGAGGGTTGCGTGGCTGGGCTCCGTTCCCCTCAGTAGCACTGTTTCTGAAGTTGGCTAATGTCAGTCCTTGGGTTTTGTTTCTTTAAACTTGTTTCAGTACCAAAGGCGGCCTTTTCATGAGATGACCCTATATTCTGGAGTCACCTTTTCCCACTGTACCCTGAGCACCAGCACAGTGTCACTGAGGAAAAGAGAGAGGCAGCTCCTGGAGGGTTACAGATGAGTAAGAACAGCACCGGGAAGGTGAAAGGCCCCCACCAAACATTTACTCATTAAGCTGTGTCCAGAATAAGAAGATGAACAACCTATCTTGTAATCATTTCCTCATTTGTATCAAGGGGATAAATAGTGATCTATCCTACCTGCCTCGCAGGGTTAGTGTGAGAGTAGAATAAAATCACGTCGAAGAGCCCATAGGAAGGAGTAAAGCCGTGGTTTCCATCATCGGTGTACATCAGAAACACGGGGTTTGTTTCAAATGCAGATTGTAGGATCAGAAATATTCATTTTTCAGCAAGCTGCCCAGGGGAGTGCAATGCTGCCATTCTTTCAGCCACACTTTCAGAAATACCAAAGTAAATCAGACAGCAAATGTAAAATAGTTATTTTTTTTTTATTCTCGTAATGTTTATTAAATCATCCTGAATTCAGGAGTTTCAAAACAATATAACTCTTTAAAGAAGGCACTTTTGAAAATAGACACAATTGCATACATAATGGCCCTCTCTCTCAACATTTTAGTGTATATTTCCCAGGAAAAAGTATATTCTCTTTTGTAACTACTACTGTGTTTACCCGAAAATAAGACCTAGCTGGACCATCAGCCCTAATGCATCCTTTGGAGCAAAAATTAATATAAGACCCAGTATTATATTATATTATATTATATTATAAGACCTGGTCTTATAGTAAAATAATACAGTAATCCACTTCAAAACTTTAACATTGATATTTTATTCTATGAATCTTATTCTATGAATCATATTCTGATTTTTATCCTTCATGGTACTTTTTTCTTTGAGGATGGGGTCCAGGGTCACATTTCGCTGTCATGTTTCTTTGGTCTCCTTTGATCTAGAAAAATTCCTTCGTCTTTCATTATTTTTCATAACATCGCCCACCATTTTTGAAGAAGCCATTCTATTTTATAAAGTATTTCTTAATTTGGGTTTGTCTGTTTCCTCATTATTTGACTCAGCTTATGCATTCCTGACTTTTCTGAGGATTCTTCATGCTTGTGGAGTGGCCATTATTCTAAAGGACGTATGGAAGCCGCCTGGCCAAGGAAACAGATCAATTCTGCTTGGTTAGTTAGCCTTCTTGTTTTAGGCCTTCAAAGCTCCTGACCTACTGGACTTCAGGTTCCCCCTTTGCCGTTATTTTTTAAGTACTTTTATGACTGCATGATAGCTGACCTATTGATAAATCTGGAACTAAAACTCAGTTTTCCTGACTCCTCGCTGTGCAAGCCTTCTAGCTAACTCCGTCTCATTTTGCAATGCTTTCCGAGAAGCTCTCCTGTTATCTCACTCTGAGGCAACTTTAGTGTCTTGGACCTGGAATCCAAAGTCTGGGTTAAATCCCAGATCTGTGACCTGTACGACAACCTTCACTGTGAACCTCAGTTCCTCATATGTACAAGAGATGACAACCCCAACCTCAAGCATTATGAGAATTAAATGAAAGCATATGTGAGTGAGCCCACTGGAGTGCTTGGCTCATGGAACAGGCAGGGTTTTCCAGAGTGGGAGCTGAGTGTCCACGACTGCTGGAAGGTGGTGTCATGTTCACGAACACCAGGCAAAAGACACTGCTTGGCGTCCTTTTAATCAAGTGTCATGGAAAGCTGGATAGAACCTTAGAGATTTAGTTGAATCTTTTGTTTTACAGCTTATGAACTTGAAGCTAGGAAGGAAGCTTGGGAAGCCCAGGATGTATGAGGGTACCCGGCAATGTGTTTAGATTTTCAGACTTGAAAAATTATGTCCCAATATGCTGGGGGAAAAAAACTTACCGTGACAGTAATGGAAGCACTGTTAGTAACTTTTGAGAATCCATGGGGAAGGCAGGTAATACCCCAAATATGAGTATTTGTTCCACACCTACTATATACCAGGCACTGGGGATCCATTAGTGAAATAAAAATGGAGATGGCTAACAGGACCAGTTTTCATAAAAGGAGGTAAAAGAGATCCTAGAAAAAGGATCAAGTCATAATCCTTTTGACTTGACTCCTTCACAAATTTCTGATGGAATTTTGTGAACCGATTCTGAGGGAATGCTGTGGAATTTTGCAGATGATGGACTTGGTGGACAGGGAGTTCTTAGAAAAGGAGCTGGCCTCTAGGATTCGGCAGCAGTGAATTCGTCAGCAGTGAATTCATCGTGACTAATCAGATTTGACTTCGTGTTTTCACTGGGTTGCTCATCATGAGACCCTCTCTTGATTTCCACAAGGCATTTGATTAACTCTTTTCACGATATCCTGTAACAATGTGGGCAGAACATCTAGAAAACTCAGATGCAGGAGTTCAGCATACCCATCAGTCTGGGGCCCAGTCCTGGAGAAGTGGGATTCCTGAAAGCCTCGTAGGGCTCATGTTGAGGAAAGGGCATGAGATTTGAGCTCAGCAAACCTGGATTTAATCTCAGTCCTACACATCCCAGTAGTAACCTTGGATGAGCCACCTAACATCTCTGGGCTTCCCTGACCCTTCCT
Organism: Rhinolophus sinicus; assembly: GCF_036562045.2. Lineage (NCBI taxonomy): Eukaryota > Metazoa > Chordata > Mammalia > Chiroptera > Rhinolophidae > Rhinolophus > Rhinolophus sinicus. Next base: position 19,594,276 of record NC_133765.1, on the reverse strand, counting down.
GTGCTGTAGATGCTCCTCACGGGGTTGTTGCAGGGACTAAACCAGATGATGAGCGTAAAAGCCCTTTATAAACTGAAAACCTTTGTAAACGTTAGTTCTCGTCACCATTCTAGTACTGTAGTTGCTCATAAAGGGTCTCCTGAATCATGTCTTTATTTATATCTGCGGATGCCAGGTGTAGGCCTGGTGAGGGCCTCACGTAACTGATCTGGTGGTAGACAGGTATGGGCTTAGAGCCCTTCCTGTGTGTGATGTGCTTGGAGACACGTAAATGGAACCCTTTCCAGAGGAGATTGATTGAGTGCTCCGTTGAAGGTGGGCCTGGAAAAAAAGGAAGAGGAGATAGCCACCAGCTGTAGACATAGGAGGCTACAGAAGGAGCTAAGAGAGCAGACTTAGGGGGCTGCTGGGGAGAGCCTTCTGTGATGGGTCAGGAACTGGAGTGGGGCAGGAGGTAGCCAGAGTGGTCGCCCTCGTGGGGAAGCTGAAGAGACAGCCCCAGGGGTCGTGAGTGCAGTATACCCAGGCAGGCTTTGCCTTTGGACAAGAGCACTAGGAAAAAAGTGAGAAGGAGGTGTTCACTCTCAATCATGGGACTTCCTTTTGTTGTCCATTTATCATTTTTAAAAGTAGCACTTAAGTGTAAGAAAAAATGTAAACAGTATCAAAACAATAGAAAATGAGTGCTTTTTCGTCCTGGCTTCTTGTCTCACTACTCTAAAGAGAAACTGATACTAACCATGTCGGGGAATCTTCCAGATGGTCTCTGGATTATGTGCAGAGACTGTTTAAACGATGGGACTGTACTATACACTCTTTCTGACGCTTGGATTTTTCACGTGACCCCTTACCCGGCAGAATTTCTGTTTTAGTACCTAGGATTTACCTTCTTGTTTTTCACAGCTGCATAGTATTCTGTTGTAGGGATGGGTTATTGTATTTAGTCCACCCCTGTTGTTGGACCCGTGGATTGTTCCTAATCTTTTAGTATTAAACAGTGCAAGATGCATGTCTTGGCACACTTGTAAGAATATTTCTCTAGGCAAAATTTCTAGCAGTGGAATTGCTGGGACTCTCCTTTTAGAAAGACGACTACTGACGTAGTGAAGAAAGTGAGTTGGAAGAGAGGAGCAGAGGCAGGAAAAATGGTGAGTCATGGGGGTGGCAGTGCGCACCTTTCAAGGTTCAGAAGTTGCAGCATCCCCAGGATTTGCCTTCCCTGGTTGGAGTCCTCCCAGCCAGTAGAGGGCCCCATATGAACACAGTTCCCTGGGCTTCAGATTATCTGACTGGAGCCGCCTTGTAAGTAGAGGTTGGAGTGATTCATTCATTCGCTGCTCCTCCCCAGAGCTTTCGCTTGGGCCTGCTGGCCGTGCTGGCTGTTGTCTCCAGCCTGTCACAGCCGCCTTCAGGCCCTGTGTCTCAGCTGGTTCCAAGGAGTCAGTTTGCTCGGCTTCCAGCCAGTTTTCCAACTTGTGAAATGTGCAGGAGATTAGCACCTCTTCTACCATCTTATCCTGTCTGTAGCTGCCAGTCCAAGGGTCCCTGCAGTTGCCTCTGGCAGCTGTAACTGCCGAGTCCTCTGCCAGCTGCTCTGGGGACCTAGAAGAGAAGCTTTCTACCCAGGAACAGTATCCAACGGCAAGAGGGGGAAATATATCCTCCTGTGTGACCTTTCTCCTCCCAGTTCTGGGTGGTTGGGCCCTTCAAAGTTGGCCCCGAGGAACGACACATTTGGCGCTGAGTGGCCAGCAGTTTATCACATCTGATGTGGTTCCTCCTGAAGTCTGGATTTATGGGGGTTAGATGGATTCCACCTCGGAGGACCTTCCGCTTCAGCTCAGGACACAGGGAGACCCCCCGCTGCCCCTCTTCCACGGGGAGGCAGTTCTCATGGCAGTGAGAAGTCCTCTCACTAGTTCCCCACACACCCGCCCACCCACCCACAGAGTCCTTTGTAAGGAGAGTGGGGGGAAAGGAGAACGCCCGCAGCCTCCTGCTCACATTCCTAGACATCGACTCACTGCACCCGCCGCCTCTGGAACAGCAGAGCTGTGTGAAATGTCAATAGGAGTTATGCTCACGGGCTCCCTGGCCCCGGTCTCTTTGTGGCTTGCATTTTCTTCCATCCGTACTCTGTTCATCAGATGGAAATCAGAGGGTGCAATTGGAAGATAATTTGCTTGTTCCAGGCTTAATTTGGGGCCCCCTTCTTGCCTGATCGAATTACAGGGAACATAATAGATTTTTGGTGAGAAAGAGTTGGCTCTGTGGCTGGGAGAAAGAGAGCTCCTGGCTCTCCAGCTGGGCAGCCCTTTCAGGGTCCTGTGTTGTTGCCCCCCTTCCACCCTGCTCCTCTGTGGCTCTTGTGTGGTCCCCACGCCAGGATCCTGATCCCCCCAGGACAGGCTCAAGAAGTTTAAACTCAACTTGAGACCCAAGGAAAATAGGGAGCCCCCTGCAACCTCAGAGGGCTGAAAAATGTTGAAGCTGGAAGCTATTTAGAGACCTAATCAAGGCCCAGACAGAGGCAGCGCCTTGCTGAAGGCCACATAGCTAGCCCATAGTGGCGGTAACAATAGTCTTAATGATATTAGCAGCTAACATTTATCAACCCTTAATGTGTTCCAGCCTGTGTGTCGAGGGCTTACGTGCAGTGCATTGTCGCATTCAAACCCAGACAGTTTGGCTCTGGGCCCAGGCGGGGCTCCAGCATAGCAGTGGTAGAGCTCAATATGCACAGCCTGGGTTCGAATCCTGACTTCACCTCTCCCTGATACAGCTGGGTGACCGCAAGCAAGCGATTTAAACCCTCTGCACTTCCGTTCCTTCCTCTAAAAGGCGGGACACCCCAGCACTACTGACTAGTGTGGGTTAAAAGTTCATTCATATGCGTTAAGTGCTGCGAGCAGTGCTTGGTGCAGGGTGAGCGCCCGTGCTAGGGCTCACTCTCCGCTGCTTCTGGGGCTGGAGTGTGGTGTCTGTGTGGCAGTCGATAGATGTGGCTGAGTGCTGCACGAATGCCAAAAGCCGGTCTTTACTATTGGAGGCAGTAAACAGAGTGGGTGAGTGCACTGGCTCTAGAGCAGAGTTAGCAGACTGTAGCCCCAACTCTCATTTTTGTACATCTGTGATTTTTACATTTGTAAATAGTGGTGGGGGAGAGCAAAAGAATATTTCGTGGCGCATGAAAATTAAATAAAATTCACCTTTCAGTGTCCATAAATAATGTTTTATGGAAACACAGCCATGTCCATTTGTTCACGTTTTAGATGTGGCCACTTTTGTGCTCCAGTGACAGAGTTGAGTAGCTGTGACAGAGTCTGTATTTGTATAGATCTGCAAAACCTAAAATATTTGTCCTCTGGCCCTTTACAGAAAAAGTGTCCTAACCCCTGCTCTAGAATCACACTTACTGGGTTCGAAACCCAGCTCCACCACTTACCAGTTGTTTGTCTTCAGGCTAGTGACATAACCCTTCAGAACCTCAGTTTCCTCATCTGCTAAATGGGGACAATAACATCTAACCCATATATCGGCAATTTAAGTATGATAACAGATGCAGGCCTATGCAAGTTTGAACTATTGTCTGTCACCTGGCCGCATGGCCTAATGGATAAGGCATCTGATTCCGGATCTGGAGATTGAAGGTTCAGGTCCCTTCGTGGTCATTGCTGGGCTTGTTTTTCTACCTTCATTTTAAAATTTCCCCCTCTTGGTACTGTGCCCTACCCAGGCCTGGGACCCTATGGCTGTGCCAGCTACCTGCCTTCCCACCCCTCCAATGCAGTCCTGTACCTGCAACCATGGAGCTTGGGACACAGGGCCAAAATTGCACGCAGGGCGATCCCAAGGGCGCTGCTGGACCAACGCTGACCAGACTCGGGCAGACTGTGGGTCCTGAAGCCACTGACCCCAAGTCTCGGGAACCCACTGGGGATTGGCTACATGAATTAGAGTTCAGGCGAAGAGAACTGTGACAGATGAGGGGTTGGACTAGGGGGTGGAGGGTGAGAGAGTGGCCCCAAGGGGTTCAAAGGACAGGTGCATTTTAAAATATAATAGATTATTGTGATGAAAAAGGTTTGGAAATAGTGGTGATGGTTGTACGATATTGTGAATGTAACTGATGCTACTAAATTGTACATTTAAAAGTTTAATGCCATACGTTTGTGTGTGTGTGTGTGTGTGTGTGTGTGTTTACCACAATAAAGATATTTTCAAAAATATAGATGCAAGGAACTTAACACCGGGTCTGGAATGTATTAAGTGTTCAATAAATGGTAGCTTATAATTGGGTGCAAACACAATGTCTCTTACCACTTTCATTGTTATCCCTGTGCCCAGTCAGAGGAATAGAAAAGGGCTCCCTTGTAACCCAGCCACCACCTTTGCCACAGACTTTCCTGTCACAGTGACAGGGTGACTTTGGGGAGAGGAGTGTGTGCCTGGTGGGAGAGAGCTGGTGTCACTCTCTCAAGTCCAAAGGTGAGGTGTGCACCTGCCCCAGTCTCCTCCAGCAGCCTTGCTTTTCCCCTCAGTAGTCCTGCAGACGGGGGATGGGGTCTTTTTCAGTGGTGGGCTCTGGTGTGGGCATCCCTACAGCTGGGCTCCTCGGGCCGCCTCCCCCTCCAGATACCGAGGCCCCTCATCCCTCGGCATCCAGCCCTTGTCCTCCATCAGGCCCCGGTTTTTAGTTTGAGCAGCCTGGTTACCATGGACACAGTGGAAAAAGCACCACTGCCCACTGAGGCTGACAGATGGCATTCTGGTAGTGAACAAATGAATGACAGAGAGGGGACAGGTGACTTGGTCTCCAGTCCCTGTGCTCTCTCCTACTTGCAGAAGGGCTTTGAGGGAGATGTTTCCCTTTGAAGAGGCAGAATGAAGCTTGGCCTGAGAGTTCCGGCTCTGGAATCACATGGACCTAGATTTAAGTCCCACCCCTGCCACTGACTAGTTTTTTGGCTTTAGGTAAGTTACCTAATCTCTCTGTACCTCACTTTCCCTGTTTATAAAGTGGAGATAATTCCCATCTCAGGGAAATAGGAGCGTGCTTACACAGTACTTGCCACATGGAGAAGCGTGAGGTGTCAGTTAACACTCTGGGCCTTGTTCCCTCATCCACAGTACAGCTCTGCCCAGAAAAGGAGTGGCCGCCCCCATTGGCCAGCTTTTGGGGCTGTCCCCAGGCCAGGCAGAGGGAAGGGATGAATGGGAACCCCAGTGCCAGGACCAAGTTGATGCTTGCCTGGAGCAGGGAGCTCAGAGGGCAGCTCTCCGGACCTGGGTCTCTGGACCAGCCTCTCCTGCCAAAGAGCCCTCCCTCCCATTCTGGGGGCGTGGCTTGGCCTGGAGCTGGTATCCTGGGCTTTTCTTCACCTCCCAGCAGAGTTACTGGCATTTGGGCAGCTTCTCAGGCTGGGGACCCTTGGGGGCAGATGTGCTCACTCCTCTCTCCTCCCCTGCCCTGCCCTGAGCTCAGGGATGGACGCCCTGCCAGCCCTGACTATTGTCTGCGGTGCTGCCGACAGCCTCTCTCCAGCCCAGCTCCACCCCTTGCCTGCAAGGTCTGTTTTCCTAATAGCTGCTCCAACCACACACCTCCATTCCGGGAGGAGCCCCTCCTCTTCCTCCCTCCCTCCCTCATCAGGGGTGGGACTGAAGAAGAAGGCTAACTTGACAGCAGCGCTTCTTTCTTAGCTAGTCACCGGCCCCTGCCCAAGAATGCTTGTGTGTGTGTAGCCTCCGCAGAGGTGGTTCTCCCGGAGTCCCGAGGGGCCGCGTGAGCTTCCGAGAACCAGGGAGGAGCCATTCCAGCCATGAGCCCCTTCGGGAATCTGCCGGGGGGCAAGTGGCCCAGAGTCCTCATGCCCCTCCGGCTGCTCCGGAGGGAGAGGTGAGCGCCGGAGAAGCCAGCCTGCAGTCAGAGGTGCCGGGAGCCCCGGGCCTGTCATGGTGGCCGTCTGCAGCCAGCCTGAGGCACTCCCAGACGGGTTTGCAGCTGAGCTTGTGTATCTGGTGTGTGAAGAAGATGGGGAGTTACTTGTCCATCCCGGCTTACTTCACCTCCAGAGACCCCTTTCGGTGAGTTGGGCTCTGAGTCCCCCTCCCCATCTCCTTCTGACCCCTGGTCCTGAGGGGAGGGCAGAGCCCTCCCTGAATCTACTTCTCAGATTTCATTAGTCCTCTGACCATCGGTTCTGTTAGGTAGAAGCCAGCAGAAGCCGTTCCCAAGCAGAACCAGCCTGGCAAAGGCTCTCCACCATGTTCTGGGAATGGTGAGGTGAGGGATCTGCCCAGAAGGAGGCTCCTGGGGAACTCTGGCTCTCCTTCCTTCCTTCCCAGACACACCTGGGACAGCCTCTGAAAGATGCTGCTGACCGGCCTGCTCTTGGTGTTACTGCTTCCGGGGGAAGAGCACAAATAGGGTGCTGTTCTTCCAGCTCTCACATATCTTACCTGCAGGCTGTGCTGCCTCCCCGGGAATTTGTCTCAACAAGCAGGATGGACAGGTTTTGCCAAACTGCATGGAAGCTGACACGGCCTGGGTGTGGGCAGCCTGGTACACAGTAGGCATTCTTCATGGCAAGCACATTTGCCTCTGATGAGTTCAGGTGCTAGGGAAAGGCCTGTGCTGGTGCTTCCGAGACTGGGGCAGTTGGCCTTGGAGTGTTCCTGAGCTGTAGGGCCAGCCCCCTTGCATGCCAGGCCTGAGTACTCCTGGGGGCCTCTTTTTGCAGAGCCTCTCAGAGGGAGGTGTGGAAACTTTCTCACTACCTCAGACCTGCCTTTCTTTGCTCTCTGCCCCACCCTACCTCCAACAGAAACTCCCCAGGGGGTTACTGGCCCTCAGGGTCCCTCCTGAATGGAGTCATTCCTGGCTGGGGTGGGGCTTGTTTTCATTCTTTGGGAGCTGCCTGTTGTTCCAAGGGCTGCCTCCTCCTCACCAGTGGTCCCATCCCGCTTGAGGTCTCCCTTCTGGCTTCCCCAACCCAACCCCATGCCCAGACCTCGGTGCTGGTATACTAGGTCAGGTGGCCAGGCCTTGGGCAGAAAAGCAGGACACCATGTAGTTTCACGGAATTGCTGGACCCTGGCAGAGAGGTGGGAAGCCTCTGGATTTGGGGGACGGGGGAGGGAACTGGTCCTCAGTCCGCACCCCACTCGGCATCCTGCTCGGCACGTTATCCTTTGATCTCTCAGCAGCCTAAAGACATTATGTATCCCCATTTTTCAGCTGAGGTAACCAGATTTAGCAGCGTTAACACGTGAGGTCTCTCTGGCCAGCCTTTCTGTCTTTCTGAGTTTCTCTCATCCTTCAGAAGGCTGTACCTCCCCCCAGGGGTGCCCTAGGTTTGGATTTTCTCTCCCATCAGAGAAGGCAGGAGAAAGACCCCCAGAGTTTGTCTGGTTGGCAAACTGGAAGGAATGACAAAGATTCTTTTCTGAGGAGCCAATGGGCATTGATCTTGAGTGTAGGAGGCAGGTTTTACCACGTGGACTCGGGATGCCAAGTGTTTGAAGTCTGAAGTAGCCACTAGTTTAAACCAGGACCTCATTAATCCGTTTTACTCTTAATCCTAGAAAGGGAGATTGGCGGTGGGGTTGTTCCGCCAATCTGGAGCCAGGAATGCTGTGCCCCTTTTAATCTCTGGGAGCAGGACCACACTTCTCTGGAGCTACAGCAGATAATGAACTCTTAACCTGGACCTTTGAGGGCCAGGCCACCAATGCCGCCCTGGCCTTCCTGTCCTTTGTCTTGTTCTGCCCTGCCCCTCTGGGGAACCTGTCAACCCCCACCTAGCTCTGTTTGCCCAGCTGGAGTCGGGGGTACTGACTCACTCACTCTAAACCCTCTCCCTTCCCCCAAATTGGAGGCCACATTCCTGAAGCCACTTCTGAAGAGATAGCCGGCACCCTGGGCTCTGTCCCACTGGAGGGACCACCCAGACCCTCTGCTCTCCCTCCCAGGTATTAGTCTAATCAATCACCACTCACTGCCTGGTGGTCAGAAAGCTGCTTCCCCCATCAGCCCCCTCCTTTATTACAGGGTGCCTCCAAGGCTGCTGTCTGACCAGCCAGGTGCCTGTCCCCTGCCGGGCCTCAGTTTCCTCCTCTGCAGAGCACAGGGGCTGAACTTCCTGGGGTCCTGAACACGACCCTTGCCAGATTCTGTGGAACAAATTAAATCCTTGACCCCAGGTCTCTGGGGGAGTACAAAGTCCACCGGGAGTTCTGAAGCTGTGGTTGTAGGGAAAGTGACGCAACCAGATTCCATGGGGACATGATCAGGCGTGACAGCAGCAAAGGAGGGAAGAAGGAGCAGGGAATGAAGAATGTAATTTCTGTGCCCTGTACACCCCTGCCTGACAGGCCGCACTCCACAGAATGCACTGTCTTCCTCTGCCAGTGCCACTCGTGTCAGGGGTGAGATGCAATTAAGGTGTGCTCCCAAGAAAACACCTCAAACTGGAATTTACATGAGGGAAATTAAGAAGTGACTTTTATCTGACATCTTTAAAGGGTTTTTCTTTTTATAGAATTTCCCTTAATGTCCAACATTGATTTAATGGGTTTGGTTTACACATTGTCTCTTGAAGAAACAAGTGCATCTTTGTAGTCTAAAGCAACCCATGTTTAAAGGGAAAAATGATTCTGAACCCTGCCCAGCGTAGCAGTAACTTTTGGCAGCTGCTTTAGGTCCTCGGGGATGCTTTTCCTCTTCATCTGAAAAATGAAGGGCTTGGATCAGGTGAATGGTTCCCAACTCCGCAACTCCTGTGGCTCCTCAGAGACACACAACCTCTTTTCCCTTTTTTCCCAGTAACGGAGGCTCTACCCTTAACTGCAGTACAAACAGCACAAGTTACTTGAAACTACATAACCTAGGTTGGAACTGAATCAGTGCACTCTGGTAACACTTATTTCTTGTTGACCAGAGGCTCATTATGCGTTTGGTTAATTTTTAAAAACAAGATACCAACATATTCCATAATAATCAGAGCTTAATTGAAAGCCTGTTTCAATGTACAGGGTCTGCAGGAAGAAGGAGTGATAATAATGGGCTCTTTGGTGGTAGAAGACAGGGCTTTGATGACCAGAGTCTTTATGCCCCTGTTTTATCTGTCCCTCTGCGCCCTGGGGGAACAGTTGGCATTTCATCCCCCGTCATGACACACCCAGGGTGAGCATGAGCCAGACCTTTACCGGGACGTGGGAGGGTTTGTGCTTTAACCTGCGTAAATCCACTGTAATGGTGACTGTTTGATTCCATTACCACGTAAGGTTGACAATTTAGCCTGAAGAATTTACGGGTGAGCGAGGGCTGGGCCTCTCTTATCTCACGTGGTGTCTCCCCATATAGTACCTTGCCTGTTTGGTCTTGCACATCCAAGATGCACAGTAACTGTTTCCTAATTGATAGGCATTGATTAGGATCTGTTGATTTTCTCATTGATTAGATAAATAATTCATTTTAGAACCTTTTCTACTCCCCAAAGTCTGTTGGGTTCTGGGCCGAGAAGCAGGTCCATATTGCTTGGACACGGGGGAAAAAGGAGTCCGTCTTCTTTCACCCTTGGTGTTCTCAAGCTAAAGAGGAGAGAGAGAAACGTGAATACTTACTGGGCACCTGCTGTGAGCCACAGTCATGCTAGGCCTTTGTATTCAATCTAATTCTCATAAGCCCATGAGTTTTTATCATCACCAGTGTGCAAATGAGGAAACTGAGGCTCAGAGTCATAAAGTTAACTGGCTCTAGGTGACATATAGTAAATGGCAGAGAAGGAACATGGACCTGGGTCTTAAAAGAGTTATTTGCGAGAATCTCAACCGATTTATCTTTTTTTTAAAAATCTGTGTGTTCCCTGCTGACTCAAAAGACATCAGTTTAGATCTGAGCTGCCCACTGAACTGACTGCCAGTGTTCGGTTCACTGCGTAGCTACCCAGACCCTCTGGTGCTTTGGAAGGAGTATTGGAGGTCGTCTCAATGCACATGAGCCTCAATGATCTCCCCTGGCTGGAGGGTTTCAGCTCTGTTCACTCTGGCTGTTCCAGCGCAAACTTGGACTTTCAGTTGAAATATTCAAAAATGGAAAGCTGGAAAATCTTTGTCTTTGGGAAGAACACATTGTAACCAGGGCCTCTGAGAATCTGAGGTGGGATTTTTGTTTGGGAGTAGCACCTTACATTTCCAGAGTGTGTTTTGGGTTCTTAAAAGGGCAGAGATTGCTGGAGAAACCAAATGCTGTAGAATAAATGCAGGAGGAAAATCTTGCCATTTAACATTCGGTACTTGGGCTTAAGGAAAAGCCTCACGCAGTGTAACACTCAGGGGACTTGAGCTCTCAGGGCTCCAGCCTCCGTATTTTCACAGATGCGAATCCTGAGGCCCAGCTTAGCAGACGTGCCGCCTTAGGCCGGTGATGCAGTACAGTGGGAATGGCTTCCTAGCCAGGTACACTCAGTTCAGATTCCAGCTCCGTCAGGTATTAGGCAACAGTGCAGAAGCGACTTGACTCTGCGTTTCAGTCTTCTAGTCTAGAAAACGCATGGGGTAATCCTGTCACCTTGCAGGGTGTGGTCAGGTTTGGAGATAATGTAAGTCTGTGAGGCACCTCCTAGAGTGCCTGGAATGTGGTTGGCACTCAAGTAACCAGTAACAGTAGCTGTTGTTACTATCAAAGCTAGGACTGTATGTCCTAGGAAGGCGTGGCACTTTCTCCAGTGGCCAAAAAACCACTTGTGTTCTGTAGCAAAACAGCTTGGAGACCCCTAGCCCTCCCATCAGCCTGTTCTGCGCAGATAGATACCAGTGGTGATTGACTGGCTGGTTCCTGGCCGTGCCTTGCAAAGGCATTCCTTAACATAGATGTGCATTGGTGATGTCGCTCTCCAGCCAGGTGCTCTTCCCAGCAGGCTGGCGTGCCTCTTGCCTACATGCCGACACTCGTTTCTCTCCCCGCTCCCTCTCCTGGGCCTGGCCAGGGCATTTGCAGCAAACAAAAGCAGGATATTGGCAATGGAAAGGAGGACGTGTCCTGGTGCTCCCGTGCCCTACAGCGCACATGCCATTGCAAGGGCGTCACAGGGCCCAGGTCTGCAGTTGGGTCCACATACGTCTGTACCAGGTGTTCTCCACTGCAGACAGAAGCGTGACCCGGTGACCATGAGCCCCCGAGCCCCTGTGCTCCCACCTGGACTGCTGGTTCTTGCCGCTCGCACCATGTTTGGTTTGGAAGCATTTGCTAAGGGCTTACTCTGCCAGGCCGTTTGCAAGGTGCTGATTCCACCAAGACTAAATGGGACACTGTTCCCATCTTTAGGGAGCTCACAGTCTAGTGAAGAAGAAAGACAGGTACCCCAGAGCTTTAAGTCAGAAGGTCGGAGATGAGAAGGGAAGCCCCCGCTTCTAGCGCTGGCCCTGTGCTGGGCACCTCACAGCCATTCAGAACCTCATTGAATTGTACCCCGCAAGTCGGTGGTGATGGTGCCGGCTCACAAATGAGGAGTGAAGCAGCCGATCACTTAGGTGTAAGTGGTGGTGCTGAGATCCGAACCGTGGGTCCTCTAGAGAAAAATGTCCATATGCACAGAATTGAGGAGGTCTGGGGTATAGCCAGTCTAATCGTGTTCATTTCACAGGCGGGGAAACTGAAGCCAGAGAGGGAAAGGGACTTGTCCAAGAGCACGTAGCTCCGAAGAACCTGAACAGAGAGGAATCCGAGCTGCATGCCCAGAACAGGGTCATCTCCTCGGCCTCTTCTAATTTATGGTTCTCACTGCCCCGTTCTAGGCACTTCGTATCCATACTCTTGATGCGACACTGAGCTCTTACGACCCTGTAGTTCAGCCTCCATGGGACAAGCAGGAAATGATACAGGATGGGGGTGGCCGATGACAGAAGCCACCTGTTTGTTGAGCACCTAGGGGAACTGGACACTCCAGAAGGAGGGATTCTCAGAGTCCTGCTTCTCTAGACTTCCCTAGCTCCGCAGCTTCCTCCCGTTCCTTCTTCTCCACAGCTGCTTCAATTCATCCCTGCCTCCCTCCTCTACCCTGCCTCCTATAGCACTTGAAGGCAGTAGCACTCATGGTGGCCTCTCACCTTGCATTATGAAGTTTTGTTTAGACATTCTCTTCAGCTCATTGTAAGCTCTTGGAAGGTGGAGTAGGGGACCTTGTATAGCTATCTATCTTTTATATCTGCAGTGCCTAGCAAATTGCTATAATAATATGCTTGCTTTGCCCTTCACGGTTTGCAAAAGGCTTTCCTCGTACGTTAACTTATTTATATTATCACCATTTTCGCGGTGGCTCTTTATGGGTAGGATGCTATTGGTCTCTGGAATGGGCTGGCAGAGAGAGGTCACATTTTGTCAATGAGGAAATGCTACTGAGAGTTGTCCAGAGCTACCCAGCTAGTGGCAGTGAGTGGCCGATAACGTGAGCTCCCGTTAGTATCATCTGTAATAGTTAACACTTACTGAATTCCTACTGGACCAGGTCTTTTATATGGACTATGTGTACTTTCATACATACGATTTCACTTTCACAGTCGTCCATTTTACAGATGAGGAAGCTGGGTCAGAGAAGTGAAATCACTTGCCCAAGATGATGTAACTAGTAAGTGGCAGGGTCAGGATTCAAACCAAGAGGCAGCTGCTCTCTGTCTCAGAAGCAGAGATGTGGCCACTGTGGGTGGTATGAGGCCTTGACAACAAGAATAGAGAGTCTGTTAACTAGAAGAAGAGGTGGCACGGGCTCAGCAGGGCAGGGAGCTCTTAGCCTGGGTGTTGGGAGGCTCAGAGATGAGCAGGAGCTCGTGCGTGCAGACTTGGCCTGAGAACACACCTGACCGGACTGAGGTGGAGATTCACACCCAGGACTGGAGGGAAAGGCACTGTGGTCTAACATACACCGTGCACAGTGCTAATGGAGTTTGGTTTTTCCCCCCAATGTTTTGTTTTAAAATTTTCCAAATATATAGAAAAGTTCACCTAGATTCATCATTTGCCACTTTATCTGTCTCTACACACATACACACAATGTGTTTATTTTTGCCAAACTGTTTAAAAGTAAGTTGTAGGTATCTTGACTTTCGCCCTTAATTAATATGTTTCTTGTAAGAATTCTTCTATGTAACCAAAGTACTGTTATCACATCCAAGAAAATTGACAATTTCACAATATACTCTAATGTATAGTCCAAATTCAAATTTCCTCAGTTGTTCGAAAAATGTCACTCATGGCTGTTTATCGTTTTCAATCCAGAATCGAATCCAAGGTTTAGGTGCTGAATTTAGTTGCTATGTCTCTAGGCTTTTTTAATCTCTGTGCCTCCCCCCAACCCCCCCGTGACATTAACATTTTGGAAGAGTCTAGACCAGCTGTCTTATTGAATGACCCGCATTCTGGATTTGCCTGATTGTTTCTTTATGCTTACTATTTTGGGGGAAAGAATGCCATATCAGTAATGCTGTTGGTGAAGGGGACATTTTGAAGCGTACAAGTGTCTAAGCTTCTTTGGTTTGAGATATCTCTCTAGACCAGAGGTTCTTAACCGAGGCCATAATTAGGCTTCAATTCTTAACCCACACACACACACACCCCATAACTAAATTACAGGCACCTTTTCCTTGCATATGCATTTTTCTGGGAGAGGCTTCTTGACTCTTACCAGATTCCCCAAGAGCTTCAAGACCCAAAGGGGTTAAGAAACACTGGATTCCGGAGACATCTGAATCCCGAGGATCCAGGAACGTTTGTTTTCATCTCGTCTTTCAGGTGTTCAGAATGCCAGGAGCCCCTCACCAACTGGTGCTATGAGAAGGATGGGAAGCTGTACTGCCACAAGGATTACTGGGGGAAGTTTGGGGAGTTCTGCCACGGCTGCTCTCTGCTGATGACAGGGCCCGTCATGGTGAGTGGAGTCCTCCGCCTCTGCCCCTCTTGGTCATCAGAGTCCATTGAAAGTGTCTCCAGGTCCCCATGGCCATGCATCTTCTGGTCTTCCCATCCGCGCTGGCCTTGCCCTTTTATTTAACCATTGAAAAGATATCTGTTGAGCACCTGTTAAGTGCCACGTAAGATCCTTCCCTCAAAGGCTTAAGAGTCTGACGTTGGGCGTGGCTGGGTAGGCAGGTGGGGAGGAGACACAGCACAATGGGATGCAGGCCTCAAAGGAAAGCATTACAGGTAGAGAGGAGGATACACCTAAGTTGGGTTCAGGGAATCTGGAATGAGCTGGCAGAGAGAGGTTCCGCCTCCCCTACCTGCTCTAGACCAAGGGCTGCAAGCCCAGTCACAGACTTGCCAGCCCTGTGTGTCTTTCTAAGGGGGAGATTGCTTCTGGGGATTTGTTCTCATGGCTGAGACCAAAACAGTTTTTTACAATCTCAGAAATGATAGGGAGGCAGCATCCTGACACTTCCTCTGGAAGCTCTAGGGCAGGAAGGAAGTGCAAAGGTACATTATGGTCAGGGTCTGTAGATCCTTGATCGGAGGTCACTCACCCACCCCTACCCTCCCTGCAGTAACAGTGACGACTCACTTTCTTTGTCCACCCTTCTCCCCGCCTGCTCACAGGTGGCCGGGGAGTTCAAGTACCACCCGGAGTGCTTTGCCTGTATGAGCTGCAAGGTGATCATCGAGGATGGGGACGCATATGCCCTGGTGCAGCACGCCACCCTCTACTGGTAAGATGGTGGCCCTGTGTCCCTCCTCCCCTCCCTACAAGAGCGGCTGAGAGAGAGTGACAGGGGCAGCATGAGAGGGGCAGAAGGATTGACTACTGGGGTATCAGAGCACTGGATTCCTTCCTATCACAGCAGTGCTCTTAACCAGCTCTATAACCTATAAGCAGAACGATTAACATTCCTCTGGCCTCTGGCCTTACCTACTGGGAGAATAACAACACTCTGCCCTGCGACCCTCCCAGAGGGAGAGAATGGCTGGACGGTCCTTCTCAGAGAAGGATCCCAGAGCCCCTTAGAGTCACTCAGTCCAACTGCCTTGGTTGACAAAAGAAGTCAGGCTGAGGCCCAAAAGAAGTCAGGGAGGGGGCTGGGTTCTCAGTGGGTCAGAGAGAACCCAGGCCACCTCACCCCTGTCCCAGCCCGCCCCAGAGAACCCGGGCTCCTCCTCCTGAGCAGCCAGCTGCATTGTGGCAAGGACAGTGAGAGTGACACTAGGGGTCGTGTTACTTAAAGCCACATGGTGTGGTGGTTGCTGGGGGCTTCCAGGTGGGGCTCCGTGATCTTAGCCCCTGTATGCTTCTCTCCCCAGTGGGAAGTGCCACAATGAGCTGGTGCTGGCCCCCATGTTTGAGAGGCTCTCCACGGAGTCTGTTCAGGACCAGCTGCCCTACTCCGTCACCCACATCTCCATGCCAGCCACCCCCGAGGGCCGGCGGGGCTTCTCTGTGTCTGTGGAGAGTGCCTGCTCCAACTACGCCACCACTGTGCAAGTAAAAGAGTAAGTATCGCGAGGACCCGGAGCAGGGGTTCTTGAGCAGAGTCCGTAGATGGGCCCCAAGGGGCTCAGAGCTCCCAAGTCTTCGGTGGAGCTCCCTCCGTCCTCATCTCATATCTTTCATAACCACACCTGGGATTTGGCCCTTACCGTTCTCTCCCTACGCTGCTTCCCACCTAAGATACTTAATGCCGGAACTGCTCACCTTTCACGTGTCAAGTTTCAGATCATGTTTGCTCTTTGAAATTCTCTGGCTTGGTTATGTGTATTGGTTTATCATCTGACCTCCGCACGAGTTCCTTCTGAAACTTAGTCGTGTTCAATACTGCGTGCCCTGGGCCTAGAACAGTGACTGGCATCCAGTAGGTGTTCACTGATTCTTGTTTTATTGGCTGAGTGAACGGAGGAAGGAGGAGCAAGAGATTAAGATTCCATCCTAGGTCCAGGTCAGAGGCCAAATGGGGAAAGAGTCTGTGTCCACCTCAGTACCAGTAACGAGGCACCTCTGGCTGCCAACCCTGTAAGTCATGACTGTGCACTTGCTGTGTGCTGGGCACGGGGTGCTTGCAGTGTAGGTGAGAGGTACTAGGGTTGGGGGGGCAGGAAAAGGGGAGGTCTACTGTAGATGAAGAGGGAGGCACTTGTGTTCAGGGCAGAGGTGGGACTCTGCGATTGTGTCTGGTGGCGCTCGGGGGTTGGGAGTAGCCAGAGATGGGGCTGTTAAGTCATGGAGGGTCTGGATTCTGAAGATTTAGCAGGACTTTTGAGGGAGTGAAGCAAAAAAGTGACTCGACCAGGTTAGCTACTTAGAAGGATCGCTGGTGTGGAAGTTGGTGAGAGGGGAGCGAGCCCAGAGATGTAGCGACCAGATAGGAGGCTAGATCCAGATAGGTGCAAGATCCAGGTGAGCGATGTTGGTAACTACGGTGACGGAGAGACGGCAGGATTCTCCAAGATGGCGAGGGTCGGGGGCAGTGAGGGAACTCTGATGGGGAGGATGGCGTCCAAGTTTCTGCTGGGTGAGTGGCCTTTCCCTGTGAGTGGCCTGGGCCCTGAGGGCCAATAGGGGCCTGGGACCTGGTGAGCCTTCCTTGCGCGAGTGAAATTGGTCCAGCATGTGTTTAGGATGCCTTTGCCCTACCTCATCTCTCGTCTGGCCCAGGGTCAACCGGATGCACATCAGTCCCAACAACCGCAATGCCATCCACCCGGGGGACCGCATCCTGGAGATCAACGGGACCCCCGTCCGCACACTCCGAGTGGAGGAGGTAGAGTGTGTGTCCAGTCTGTTTTAAGGGGGTGGGACATGAAACAGACCCTCTGGGAGAGCAAGCTGTGGTCTTTACCTTTCCCCACCCCTAGTCTATCTCTCTGTCTGGCCACTGAGCCTGTGACCACTGGTGAACTGCTCTGTCAGCCTGGCATGTTCCCCAGGCAGTAGGGATGGCCTCCCAGAGGGGGAGGCTGACAGGATGCCAGGCAGAGTGTACTGTGGGGCAGTGGCAGCTGGAAGTCACCATTAGCCAAGTTAAGCATCGGCCACACTGGACCTGGATCGTCTGGGCTGGCGGTGGGCAGCCGGTCTGGGGCAGCCTGTGGGAGCCAGCCTGACACTGCTTTTGGCCACAGGTAGAGGATGCGATTAGCCAGACGAGCCGGACGCTTCAGCTCTTGATTGAACATGATCCCGTCTCCCAGCGCCTGGACCAGATGCGGCTGGATGCACGGCTCTCTCCCCACATGCAGAATGCTGGACAGTCCCACACCCTCAGTACCCTGGACACCAAGGAGAATCTGGAAGGGACACTGAGGAGACGCTCCCTGAGGTGCCACCTTCCACCCTCGCTCTGTGCTGTCCCATGCCCGTCTCAGATGAGGCGGAGCTGGCTTTCGGAAGCCAGCAGAGTTAAGAAGGGAACCAGCTGGCCAGGGACAGGCTATGAGGATTGTGCTGACCCAGCTCCCCCCACGGAGATCACAATTCATATCCAGGACCTGTGTGTGAGCCGACCCAGCTGTCTGCCAGGTTTCCCTAGAAACCAGGGGGTCAGCCTCTGTCCACTGAAGTCCTGAGCTAGACAGGAGGCAGTGACATGGGACCCTGAAAGGCAGCATGGCGTGTGGGGGGAGCGTGCGGCTCAGGCTAGAGTAGGGGCACAGATAGGATTAAGCAGTATAAATAAGGACGTGGAAAACTATGAAGCAAGAGATGAACCCAAGTTATTTTAGACTTGAGGGACCAACACCTGAAACCTCAGAGTTGTCCAGGTGTGTGGGGAGGGAGCAGGTGCCGAGTCGGGAGACAACGAGTAGGAGTCTGGCACGCTGGGTCTCTAGGCAGACACACCCACATGGCGCCCGCCTGTGAGCTGAGCTCCCTCCCTCCCTCCACAAATCACTCGCCTCTCCTAACCTCTGTCTGCATCTGTGAAGTGGAGTTGCAAGATAAAGTTGGCTATCTCACCAATTATGCAAGGATTCAGTGTGGGAACGGATGCAAAGTAGCACAGTGCCATCCCAGGGTCAGTGCTTGGGAATCAGGTTCTTTACCTGCCCTCCTGACCAGATAGACTGAATCACACAGGGCCCTCTTGGCTGACACCTGGTGGAAATAGGGCCCTCCCCACAGGTGGCTCCTGCCACCCCTGACTGCACTCTTGGCCTCAGTCTGCATGAGTGAGCTGGTGGAGGCAGGGCTCCAGAGGGCAGAGAAGGCCTGGGGCCAGTGCATGGCCTGGAAGAGGGAAGATGTGAGTGGTGGTGGCCAGAGAGCTGTCGTGCAAGAGAGCGGGCAGCTCACCTGGTATACTCCATGGGCACACTTGGCAAGAGACTGAGCAGAAGAGCAAGGGCTGGGCAGCTGCAGGCAGTCCTTTCCAGGTCGCCCAAGTGAAACGAGCACACCCAGAGAGAAGGGGGAGGGGTCACAGCCCACCAGCAGTGCAGTGGACTTCAGCCACCTTGTCCCTTCTTCAGGGAGTCAAAGTAACTAACAGTCAGCAACCATTACTATTACTGTTGCTTTCAAAAATGTAAGCATAGTGGATTTATTGCTGTACAAATTATACATGCTTATTATTTTAAAGTTTGGGAAATGTAGACAGGTACAAAGATGTGCAGAATATCCAAAATCCCATTCGGTCGTTTTTTGGCTGGCAGTGGGCCATCACTCTGACCCAGTTAGTACCTTGAACCCAGCAGACACGGAAGGTGGCGCACGACCTACAATGCTGTCACGTATTGAGCACTATAAGCCAGAAGCATCTAGTCAGTTATTCCAAATGAGATGTACACAGGGTTCCTGCTTTGAATGTGTTTTGACTACACTTAAACTGATGTCTGCAGCCCCCCAAAGGGCACATCGGTCTGATATGAGCCCTCCTCCCCCATCATAGCCCCTGAACTACAGACATTGGAATGGATGGGTGGCCCTGAGGTTCCTGCCCCCAGAGTTTTCTGGCGGGTCTCTGAGGACTACCCTATCCTTACCGCCTCTCTCTTTCCTCATCTGCAGGCGTAGTAACAGCATTTCCAAGTCCCCCGGCCCCAGCTCCCCAAAGGAGCCCCTGCTGTTCAGCCGAGACATCAGCCGCTCAGAATCCCTCCGTTGTTCCAGCAGCTACTCCCAGCAAATCTTCCGGCCATGTGACCTGATCCACGGGGAGGTCCTGGGAAAGGGCTTCTTTGGGCAGGCCATCAAGGTAAACACAGGCAGCAGCTGCTCTGCTCCTCTGCCCCCCATCCCTCTCTTACTGGTTTTTGGGGAGTTCTTATCACATGGTCTCGCCCTACACCCTGCAGGACACCAGGCCTCCTTCCTGGCTGCAGGTGACGTGGGGCTGCACCCCTGCCCTCCCAGGCCGCCCACGGGCAGCGTTGCTGTTGCCGTGAGCTTAGCGAACCTGGAGACCGGGGATGGGGTGAGCTGTGCCATGGCCCTCCCACCTCCAGTCAGTGGGTGTTTTAGGCGCCCAGAGGCCTCAGTGCTGGGCATACCACAGGGAGCACACAGGGGAGTGGCTCCTGCCTCCTTGATGAAGTCTTGGGGACTAACCTCTCTCTCTTTTTCTCCTCCTCCTCCTCTACTGAGAGCTGGGAGGGGGGGTCAGGTAAGCCATGTGTCTCAGCTTTCGGGGCATTGGGGCTGGAGAGCTCACCCCTGGCCCACCAGCTCCCTGGCGCATGTCTGTGGCACTGACCTTCCTGTCCCCAGACTTCTGTTCACTCAAGGGACATTCCTGTGTCAGATGATCAAAGCCCCTGCTTGGCTTGAAAGCGTCCCCTCCTGCCTCTTTCCGCACGTCCCTTTTCTGGATTCTTACCTCTCCTGTGTGCATGCCCAGCCAGCTGTCCAGAGAAGAGGGCGTGCTCCCTTCTGAGAGCCCTGTTGCTCTGTGCTGTGTCTTCTACACGTGAACTCTGTCCATCTGATCCGGCTCAGTGTCCTCCAGGGCATGGGATGGCCAGCTGCATAGATTTTCACACAGTTCTCCAGAACTGCCTCTGGTCTCTGCACTCATAACCATCGCCCTCTTTGCAGGTGACACACAAAGCCACAGGCAAAGTGATGGTCATGAAGGAATTAATTCGGTGTGACGAGGAAACACAGAAGACTTTTCTGACTGAGGTAAGAAGGTGGGGTGGTGTTAGGAGTTTGGTGTCACTGTTGGAAGAGGGAAGACCTTACTAACTCATGGTTCCGAGAGGAAGCTTAAGTTGAAATCATTTTCTTAAAGGCTGAGCCGAAAAGTGTGCTAGAGGAATGTCCCTGCCCCTTGAATTACAGCATTATTATTTGCTCCACGAACACGTACTAAAGACAGGGCCTGGGTACAAGGGATGCAGTAACAAATGAGGTGTGGTTCAGAGGCACTCACGGATAATGGGGTGACGCACATGAAAGCAGATCATTGTAGTACAACTAGGTACTGGAATCACTGCCTGAGCAGCCTGCTAAGGGAGCCTGGAGTGGGGCCTCCCAGAGAACTGACAACCCTTGAGCATTTTCAGTTTTTCCCACCTCTTGCAAGGTGCTCCATTAATTTGGCTGGGTACGGCTGTGGTCCAGGTGCTGTCCTCCAGGCCTCTGTGCACTCTTGGACCGTTCCACTCCAACATCCCCCCGTGCACTTCCTAGAAAGGCAGGCTCCTGAGGGTAAGGCCTGGGGGGCCCTTCCCACCCATGTGGAGGTGTTCTTCACCATCACATAAGATAGGAGGCAGGAGGTGCAGGTAACACTGGTCAAGCTGACCCCTGGAGGGAAAGGGTGAGGAAGACATAGGGGGAAGTAAGCGCCCGCCTTCCTTGGCCTCCCCCACCCCCAGGTAAAGGTGATGCGCAGCCTGGACCACCCCAACGTGCTCAAGTTCATCGGCGTGCTATACAAGGACAAGAAGCTGAACCTGTTAACAGAGTACATTGAGGGGGGCACGCTGAAGGACTTTGTACGCAGTGTGGTGAGCATCCCACCCCCAGAGTCCCCAAGAGCCTTGGTGGGTTGTCAGTTGGACCCCGATATCACCACCGCCCTGGAGCCACGATGGCCAGAGAGACTTGCTGTTTTGCATGCAAAGGGCCATATGAGTGGGACTGGGCAGAGGCAGGGAGGGTTCGCTGGCAGATCGTGCTGACCCATGGAGCCTGGACCACGAGTGGGACAGGGCCCAAAAGCCTCTGATGGACATTCCTCATCTTGCAGGACCCGTTCCCCTGGCAGCAGAAGGTCAGGTTTGCCAAAGGCATTGCCTCTGGAATGGTGAGTCTTGGCAATAACTTTGCCAGCGGGTTACGGGAGAGGGAGGAGGTCGGGAGAGGTACAAGGATTGCAGGCAGGCATTGGAACGCAGAGACCCCACCCCAGGCAGCGTGTGCACTGGGTCATTCAGCAGCTGTGTACTGAGCTTCTCTGTGCCAGTGAAATTGACCCCAGATGGCTGTTCTCAGCTCACAGCCCTACTCTCAAAGCATCCAAATTTTCAAGGGCAAACAGGGCATGCATGAGCAAGGCAAGCTGGAGAAGCAAACTAGCACAAGGTGGCCTGGCCTTACTGTCACAGAGTTGTCCAGGGTCTTCAGGGTCTTTGGAGCAAGCAGAGAACCTCGCTGCCTAGGAAATATGAGAAGGGGGAAATGCGTTCTACTTGAGCCCTGAAGGATGAGGCAGAATTGGACAAAAGTTCCTCTTGGCAGAGAGACCCCAAGGTTGAAGAGAGGACAGCAGCAAAAACCTGGGAGGAAACAGTGTTTTACCTGGGAAAGAATGCTACCAATGATAGCAATAATAAGTGACAATTACTGAGTGCTTTCTAAGTGCCAGGCACGAGCTGAGGGACTAACATGCATGTGCCTGTGTATTCCTCACCACAGCCTGGTTTCCAGATGAGAAGCTGAGGCTAGAAAGGGACAGAGATAGGAGCTTGGGCTAGTCAGTCCTGAGATTTTAATCACTCTTCATGTGGGGTCCGTGAAGGCAGTATTAGTCTGGGGGCATGTGAAGGCCCTGTGTTTTTAAGCTGAAGTGTCTGGACTTGATTTAGGAAGCCAAAAAGACATGTAAAAAAATGTTAAGCAAGAAAGTTTGATGGCCAGAGCTGTGCTTTTTTGCAAATGAGTCTGGTGTGGTCAGCAGGTTGGGGGGGAATTGGAGGATACTCAAGGCAGGATGACATGAGGGGGGTGCTAATGAAACCTCAGGTTTCTGAATTTAGGTATGACAGGGAACAGAAGATGGGGAGGCAGTGGAGTCAGGTTGGCAGTGAGGGAGCAGAGGTAGAGGGAGGAGGGGTTGGGTGGCTTGAGGTGCCTAGAAGAATGATGGCGTTCAGGGGGTGGCAGTTATGGTAGGGAAATAGGTTTGGGAAGAGCTAAGATAGGTGCCTGCTGAGGCTGACGTGTGGTTCATGGGGTCAACACGTAACAAGAAGGTGGCTTCGAGAAGGGCTGGAAAGAAAAAGCAGGCACGCAGGTAGTGTGGGAGAGGTGTGGGCAACCTGTGTGGAGGGGATGGGCAGGGAACGAGGTACAGCGATTCAGGAAGTGCTCCCTGGGTGTGAGGGCACCTCCAGAAGCCTAGGGAATGAAAGCAGTATTGCAGGGGCCTGGGGAGGTGGAAGTGGCTTCAGAGTAACAAGAGCCAAAGGTGGAGGCCTGGAGGAAGGAGATAGCAAACAGACCTGTTTGAAAACATTTAGGTAGGAAGAGGGAGAAATCAAAGTGCAGACAGAGAGCAAGGAGGGTCCCGAGTCTCAGGGGAGGGGAATATGAGGAATACAGAGCCAGCTGGACCAGGAAGAGGTCAGTTCTTCCCCTGTCACAGGCTAAAGGGACCCAGGGTAGCTGAAGCCAGAGAGTTTGGGGTGAGGGGACCAGGAGCTGTGCATCTGAGGGCACTCACTTCAGCTGGCCTGGTTCTAAGTAAATGAGTAGAAGGGAGGGGGACATGCTAGGGCCTGGGCCCAGTATGTTGGGGACTTCAGGAGGTAACAGGAAGAGAGAGGAAGCCCAGGCAGCCTTGGCTTTTTGTCGGTGTTAGGACAAGGGAGTGACAGCAGGAGGACCTGGGCTCCGGAGTCCAGGTTGGATTCTGAAGCTGGGTGAGGATGGCCTGGGAGAAGAGCGGGTTCTGTGGCCCCAAATCCAGAGTCAGCGTCTGGTTGATTGACTCCGCTCACCCTTCTGTTCCAGGCTTATTTGCACTCCATGTGCATCATCCACCGGGATCTGAACTCACACAACTGCCTCATCAAGCTGGTATGTCCCACCACTCTGGGCCTCCCCGGGGCCCAGCCTTTCTGGCTTCCTTGTCTCAAAGGAGACTGACCTGACCCTCTTGCTTTAGACCAGAGATATGGCGTAGGGCTCCTATCTTGCCCTTCTCAGTCTTCTAGGGGCTCCCAGACAAATGCAGACACAATTCCATCTCCTTCCAGTAGCAGCCTTTGAAATCCTTTAGTTAGCATGGATTTCAGAAGTTCCTTACCTGAACTTAGAGAGCCCTGTCAATTTTCCTGGTTTTGCCCCATGATGGTCCTGGAGAGCAGCTCACGGTGGACTCCATTTTACAGCTGCGGCACCTGAAGCCACAGAGCTAGTGATTTTCAGTGACAGGGTTGGGGCCAGCATTTGTCCCCCTGGCCGGTAGGCTCCAGTTGTTACAATGTTATTCCTCCTGTTGACTTGCAGTTAGGCTTCCTGGGTGTCCCCTGGCCCTGGCTCCACCCTCTGGACTCACACCAAACAATCTTAATCCCTTTTCCACATGACATCCCTGTCGCTATCTGAAGAGTTTATCTCCCCCAAATCCCCCACTGACTGCCTCCACCTTGCCTTTTTCTATCTTATCCTGGTTCTCGCCGTGGCCTTAAGCCTTTGGGGGAATAAGGCAGGATGGGGAACAAACCAAAGAGAAGAAATCCCCTGTGCTGCCTCTGAGTTCCACTGTCCAGGTCCCAGATCGCTACTCCTCCAGGCTCCACGGGCTCTGCTGCGAGTGCCCCCAGGTCTGGGGAATCTGCTGCTGTGCACTTGATACCAGACTGTTAGAAAACAAATGCTGAGCCTCGTCCGCCAGAGCTTTGGCTGTGACTCTCCTTTGCTACTCACCCTTTCTCCCCTTCTCAATGGCTTCTCTTGGAAATGTCCCCACCGAGTCCTGACCTGGCCCTGTCCTACCAGGACAAGACTGTGGTGGTGGCAGACTTTGGGCTGTCACGGCTCATAGTCGAAGAGAGGAAAAAGCCCCCAGTGGAGAAGGCCACCACCAAGAAGCGTACCCTGCGTAAGAATGACCGCAAGAAGCGCTACACTGTGGTGGGAAACCCCTACTGGATGGCCCCGGAGATGCTGAACGGTGAGTCCTGGTGCTCTGAAGGGGACATGCCCCCAGAGGGGAATTGGGGGCCACATCTTACAGCAGAGCCCTGCTAGCTCCGGGGGACGCCTGTGAAGTGTAACGCCAAATACCCAGAGCTGAAGTCGATCTGATGGTTATCGCTCGCCAGACTGGGCCGCTAACTGCTCCCTGAGCCCAGGCCTACCAGCTGATGGGTGTTCCATCCTGGGCTTCGGGTGAGGTGGCTTTTGTGGCTCAGCGGTACGTGAGCGCTCAGGCTGTCTGTTGCCTGAGCCTTAGCCTTTCTTCTCTCTCCGTGCTGAAGTGTGGTGCCCCCTTGTGGATAATGCTCAAACCAACCACCAGAGATGCTGCTGGCTGGATCTCTGGAAACACGAGGTTGTGAGGCCTCAGAAGTGGCCTGATACAACCCTTTTTGGGATCTGAGGCCCAGAGAAGCTCAGTGCTTTGCTCAAGAGCACACAGCTGGCTAATGGAACCGTCCAGATGAACCCTGGTCCAGTTCTCTTTCATTATCCCACGCAGTTCCATCATGGGCAGTGTTGGTCCATAAGATCTTTCCAAGGCAGCCCACCCAGGGCTTAGGAAAGCTAGTTTTCAGATGGTACCGGTCCTGGGAAGCGTGTGGGGCATCCCCACGGAACCTGTTCTAACCCAGTTCTTGGCTATGGCCTGGCCTGGCCCTAGACTCAGTGCAGGGCAGGTAAGGGGCCAAACCTAACCCACTGCTCTCCTGTGTTCCCCAAGGAAAGAGCTACGATGAGACGGTGGATGTCTTCTCTTTTGGGATCGTTCTCTGTGAGGTGAGCTCCGGCACGTACGCGAGGCCCGAGGCAGCAGGCTTAGGAGCTCTGCCCTGCCTCATAACTGGGGCCCCTCCTAAGGATGAGTAACTCGCCATGAAATCAACACGATTGTAGGGTTGTACAGTTCATCACACAGCTGTTGACACATTCGAGTCCCATTGGTCCCATGATAAGGACGAAGTAGGCTTTTTTCAGGTGAGGAAACAGGCTTAGAAAGAGGCAGTGGGGTTGGCCAGTTAGCTCAGTTAGTTAGAGTGTGGTGCTGATAGCACCCAAGGTTGTTGGTTTGATCCCCACATGGGCCACTGTGTGCTGCACCCTCCTTTAAAAAAAAAGAGAAAGGGGCAGTGGCTTGCTCTTAGTCACATGGCTGGTGAGGGGCAGGGGAGACTCGGAACTCCACCAGGAAAGGCAGGAGATTGTTCATGGTGCTGTCCCTCTAGCTCTTG
This sequence comes from Rhinolophus sinicus, assembly GCF_036562045.2. NCBI lineage: Eukaryota > Metazoa > Chordata > Mammalia > Chiroptera > Rhinolophidae > Rhinolophus > Rhinolophus sinicus. The sequence continues at coordinate 19,568,694 of NC_133765.1, read as the reverse complement.
GGCCAGATGCAACCTCCTCCTTCCAGGCCCTGGTGGTGTCCCTGCCCTCAGCCTAGAAGTGGAAGTAACCACTCCAGGAAGTACCAGCCCATCTGACACAGTGCTAGGTACTGTGGGGTACAAAGTGAGTCTTGGAAAGATTCATGCCCTTAGGAGCTTAGCTCAGTCTATCTCAAAGCATGCAGTCGAACATATATTTCCAGAGGCTTCTGTAATCCCTGCAAAGTGGTGAGTGATAGAGGAGAGACGGGGACACTTGGAATATTGAAGGAAGGTTCTTTTAAGAATTGTTTTGTTTAATAGAGATCAATTGAACATTTGTGTACAAAGCACTAGGCTGGCACCAAAGGGTTTCAGACATGAATCCGACACAGCACCTCACTTCACAGAACCTGACTTCTAGCAGGGGACACAGGGACACACAGGGTGGGATGTGTGGGAGCTGCCCCTCCAGATTTGGAACACTGTGCTTCGGCTACAGTGACACCTCTTCTAAACCCTCTTCAGTAACCAGACTTTCAGCTGAGAGACAAATCTGGATTAGCCAGATTTAGAGAGAGAGAGTTGGGGGTCAGCTCTCTGACCTCGGTTTTTATCTCCCTCTCCTGCCCATCCTTCCTGTCCATGAACCAGCATCCCTCTCCCCTGCTCTGTGGCTGCACCCGCCATAGTCCATTCCTGACCAGCCACCTTCTCACCTGCAGATCATCGGGCAGGTGTATGCAGATCCTGATTGCCTGCCCCGAACACTGGACTTTGGCCTCAACGTGAAGCTTTTCTGGGAGAAGTTTGTCCCCACAGACTGTCCCCCAGCCTTCTTTCCCCTGGCTGTCATATGCTGCAAACTGGAGCCCGAGAGCAGGTTGGTATCCCACCCCTTCCCACCAGCTCACAAGGTCTTGGGATGCTTGCTCCGGCCTTCGGCCATCCCCAAGCCTTCGGCCATCCCCAAGGGGTGGGGCAAAAGCCTTGAGCTCAACCACTGAAGGCACCCAACAACTCTGACGTGCCAGGTGGGGGATTGGGGTGGGTGGGGAACAAGGGCATAGTACCACGTGACCTGGGTATAACACAGAGACACGGCCGTTAAAAGAAACTTTAACAGAAGAAAACTCACCCAAACCTATACCATTCTAACAGAATAAGGTCTTCATGTCTCCATATTCCCCTGTCCATGGCCACACACATTTTTTTATAGTTATGATCTGAGAGAAAAGTTTTATATTTTGCCCTGCATTTTTTTTGTTATTACCCATTCTTCCTGTTTATCATTTTTGTTGACTACATGAAATTCTATTAAGAGACTCTAAACGTATTATAATACATGTAATGTAAATGTTTAGTTTTTTTTCCAGTTTCTCTTGGTAATATGTATTACCACAGTGAGTGTCTTTATACGTTTAGGTAATTTTCTCCTTTAAAGAAATCTTTTTACAATTATCTTAATTCTCTCAGGTTATAGCTTTTATTATTACCAGTTTCCCCAGGTCTTTACAAGTTTGTGCATTAGAAAGCTAAAATCTTTGTGCTTTTTTCTGCTATCAAAAAATTATGTTTCTTTTAAAAAAACAAATTGAAACATTAACAAAATACAGAGGGTGCCAAAAAAAATGGATACACATTTTAAGAAAGGAAAAAACTATTAAAACTGTAATACTCAATATATACCGATACAAACCAAAAGATGAACACAAGTCACGTTTGATTCTGCAATTACAAGAGGTGCTCAAAGTGGTTATCATCAGCGTCCAGACACTTCTGATTACGGCGAACTACTGCTTGAGCAACATTGACCAAAGTGTCCACTAGTTTACATTTTTTGGCACCCCCGGTTTATAGCACGGGAAGTGTACGTCTTCTCTAGTCTCCTAACCAATATGCCTGTCAACACTCTCCTGCTCCCCAACTCCATCCCCCCAAGGTAACCAGTTGGCACATAACCTTTATTTTAAAATGATTTCCAAAGGTCCACCGTTGCATCCAGACTGGCTGGTGGAGGGCTTTATATTCATGGGCCAAAGGACCGCAGTCCGTCAGTAACACCGGAGTAAGAGCATGAGGAAAACATGTGAAGCTGCACAATATCTGTTTGCTAAAATTCATATCCCTTCTCAGTCATTCTAAATGTCTGTCTTTAATTCATTCAAAAATATCTACTGAGTGCCTCCCATGTGCTGGATACTATGCTAACTACTTGGGATACATCAGTGAACACAACAGATGCCTGCCCTCCTGGAACTCACATGCTAGCAAGGAAAGATGATAAGCAATAGATAAGTGATATTGAATACAAGAAAGTGACAAATGCTATTAAAAAATGTAACGCCGAGGAAAGAGAATTATTTAGGGTACAAGTCGTCGTTTTAAATAACAGTGTTGGGGTAGCTGAGAGGGTGATAAGATGTTGAAGCAACAACATGGAGGAGGCAGGGGAGAGAGGAGGCTGAGATGTCTTATTATTCCAGGGCACCTAAGCTGTCCCTGTTTGCTTTCTCCTTGGGATGAGCTGCTGAGTCTCTGAAATGCCCCCTTCCCAGGCTGATCCATTGATGTGGAAACGGTCTGAGGACTGGAAAGGAACTTTAAAATGGCACTTAGTCCAGCCCGACCTTTGATAATTATATTTTCTCTAAGGCATACGGAGGAGGAACTTTTTTCTCCTGGACTTTCTTTTTTCAAGCTACCCCCTGGAGCAAGGCCAGCCTTCTCATAGTATTATCTCTGATCTTTCTAGCAACTCTATGCAGTAGCAATAGCATTATCTTAACCCCATTTCCCACAGAAGTGCAAGGTTAAGAGGCTTTCCTGAGGTCCTACAACTAGGAAGAGGTTGAGCCACAGGCCCGGGTACCGCCCACACCACCCCATGGCCTGCCCATATTTTACCTGCCTCCAACTCACCCCTCTTCTTTCTAGACCGGCGTTCTCAAAACTGGAGGACTACTTTGAGGCCCTCTCCCTGTACCTGGGGGAGCTGGGCATCCCGCTGCCTGCAGAGCTGGAGGAGCTGGACCACACTGTGAGCGTGCAGTACGGCCTGACCAGGGACTCGCCCCCCTAGCCCTGGCCCAGCCCCCTGCGGGGGGGCGTTCCACAGCCAGCATTGCCCCCTCTGCGCCCTATCCCTGCTGTGGGCAGGGCCATCTGGGTTTCCTGTGGATTGGCGGCTTGTTTAGAAGCAGAACAAGCCATCCCTACTACCTCCCCAGGAGGCGAACGGGCGCAGCACCAGGGAAATGCATCTCCACAAGTTTTGGGGCCTGGTTACTGTCTGTAAATCCAACACTCTCCTGAAAGCTGTGAAGAAGACAAAAAAAGCCTGGCTCCTGGGCCAGGAAGAAGCTGTTACTCGGGACCACTGGGGAACTACCTGGCAGTGGGTTTCCAGGAGACTCTTGCTTACACTAATCGGCGTGACCTGGACCTGCTGGGCAGGATTCCAGGGTGAACCTGCCCATGGACTCTGAAGTCTCTGGTCCAGCTGGGGACAGGTGGACTTCAAGTGGGAGTGTGGACAAGAGGAAGACTGGTGGCCAAGTGGCGATCCAAGGATGTGAAACGAAAGTGGTGCTACCCCCCTGCCACTCCATGTCCCGTCCTCCCCTGGAGCAGGGGTTGAGGGAGTAGATTTTGAAGAGTCCCTTAGTTTGTGGTGGAACCGGCCAGGAGTCGGGAAGGAAGGGTTGGGTTCTGTTCACCTCCCAGGCCACACCTGTGTGAGGGGAACTTCCGCCTAGTTCTCAAACTGTACTGCTAAAGACTGGCTGAGAACATCTGGGTGGCATCCTCTCTGCCTACAGGAAGTCACCCACAGTGCAGGAAGAGGCTGGCGGATGGAAAGAGGCTCTGCCCTCCAGAAAACCCATATCCTGCCAGCTGTCACTCATACCCTGATGGGCACCTCAGTCAGAAGCCCGAGACACTTGCTATAGCTAGATGGGTTCTGGAGGACAGTGTGGCTTGTCACAGGCCCAGTGTGTGAGGCCGGAGCCGTGGGACTCTCAGCCATCTCTTGGCTTTGCGGCAGCTACTGCTCACCCTTCATGCCTGGTCCAGGTACCAACGTGGGCAGGAAGAGGTGGTGGCAGTCCCAGAGCTTAGAGACAGCTCCCTGAGCTGGGCCTTCTGGCTTCTACGTCCCTCGTTGGCTGGCCCAGCTCACTAGCTCCCGGCTGCAACCTCCTGAGCCACAGCCATGGGTTGGAAAGCCCTGGGGGCAGCCTCCACCTTGGCTCCCACAGTTCCAGGGACTCAACACAAATACTAGATTTGCCTCCTCCTAAGTGTCTGTGTGCTTGCGCCATATTTAACAAATTGGGGATGGGTTTGGGATATTATTGCGATGTGTGGTGGTTGTATTGGGGGTGGGAGGGAGGAGGCGGGTGGGAGTGATCCAAGAGAGTGGTTGCTGTTAATACTATCTTGTTGTATCTGTTGGGTGATATGTGAAATACTGTTCATAGACCTGATGAGTTGCGGGATTAGATGTCATCTCTGGCTATGCTATATAGGCCATACTTATGTGTGAGTGTGCAGGCTCGTGGGGTTGAGCCCTGGGCTCCCAGCAGCAGCAAGGTCAGCATTGTATGGCTGGTTGTGCCTCAGCTGTCCCGCAAGCTTGGGAGTGGTGGGTCCAAGCTGGGCCATTGAGCAGACCAAATAAATTAAGCAGTTAACAAAACTGGAGATACTGAGAGTGTGACTTGGGACATGGCTCAAGGAGATGCATATGGAGGGTTTGCTGGCCTGTCTGCTCCCTTCTGGGGGAATGCTACTGGCCAGGCCACATGACTCCCCAACTCTAATCCCCATTCCTTACAGAACATGTTGTCCATCCCACCTGCGGCAGCCCAGGCCTTAGAGCAGGGCTGACTCCCACCTGCCAGCTGGGTCGTTCCGTTGGAGCCCTATACTCCCCCCCTCTAATACACGTGCACTCCTGAAGCCTGGATATCCTGGAGTCCTGTCCGCAGGGCTGGTGCCGCCTTCATAATGGGAAGAAAGGAAGGCAAGTCACCCCCAGCCCTAGTGCTTGTGAGAGGAAAAGACGCAGTTCTTGCCTCTGCTCGTGGGGGTGTTGTCGAGGGGTAACCTTTGGGCAGGATGATGCTATCTGGTGTGCGGGACCCTGAGCACAGTACACATCCATCTACCCAAAGGTGATTTCTCCAAAGCCTGAGGAGCCCCAACTTAAGGGCAGAATCTGATTCCTGGAAAAACTGAAGTTGTAGGGTGCCTCTTGCAGATAGAACTATAGAGCGGTGTCTGGGCATGGGCAGAGGTCACCCTCGGTGTTCCTACGGACTAAGAACGCTGAAATCCCTTGCTAAACTCTTAACAAACACTCCCATTGTTAGTTGCTTTCGGAGCCCTAGGAGTCACCTGGCAGGGTCCTTCCTCAGCTCAGAGTTGTTCCCGGCAGCCCAAAGACCCACCCTCCTCTGCACACACACCCTTCCTCTGGCTGCTGCAGCCCCACCACCCACCAGTTGTTTCCAGCCCCAGCCAAGCGCTGCCTGCATGTCCATTTCAACTACCCGCACCTCAGAAAGAACGCTGAGGGGGAGAGGATTTGCAGTGGCCAACAACCTATTGAGACGCCCGCACACCCATCTTGCTTGCAGCTTCAACCTGAAAGATGCCCGGTGATGACAGACGGAGGCTGCAGTTACCAACCATTCAACTGTTGCTACCTCCAGGTTACAGGGCCAGGGTGAGGGAGAAAGCCAGCGCTTGCCACACAGGTGTTGACAAGGTAACCAAAAGCCTTCCACGTCATGGGAGCAGTGTTTCTAGCACCCAAGAAAAACTTGGCAATATGGCATCTTTTTTATTTATTTATTTATATAAGTCAAATGCAGAGCAGTTTCCTGCATTTTATATGCAGGTGTCAGAATGAGGTATATTAGACATGTACAGAGAGAAATGCTTTTATAGAAAAGTAGAAACCAGTAATGTTCTCTTCTTCAGTATCAGTAATACCAAGAGACCCCCTGAGGCATAGGTCCCAATCGGTACCACTGACCCCTGGGAACAGTCTGCTCAAGAGGATGGGCCCCACTAACTGCCGCCCCTCCCCCACCACCACCAAATGGGGCAGTGGAAGGGCTTTAGGAAGGAAGCTCTGGATTGGGAGCACTGCTAAGGCCTCCGAGTGTGACCTCAGGACTTGGAGGCCCTGCTGAGCCTTTGCCACAGGTAGCACAGTGGGAAAATGTACTCTCTTGGCCATGCCAGTAGCTTGCTCTATGGCCTCGGGTGTCACTTTCCCCCTCTGGACCCCTACGTCCAAAAGGCTTGAGGAACCATAAGGTCCCTTCCAGTGGTTCTATGACTGCTTTACAAGTTAGGGGTTGTGACCCTAGTCCCAGTGCCCTGCTGGAAGGCACTGGCCTAGAAGCCACAGAGCCACCTGCAAATTTAGGCCACTGCAGGGGTAAGCCCTGAAGCACTCTATTACCTTGCCTCTGAGCTTAGTTTGCAGGTTAGCCTCTGAGCAGCAGCTCACAAGGCCCCACAGTGTAATTCCCATAGGTTAGCTGGCTGGAGTCTTACCCCTGCAAAACGGAGAGAGGTCACTGAAGAGACAGCATCTGGAGCACTCCAGCTCATCTCAGGTCCTGTGGCCTAAGGCAGTCGCGATCCTTCTCTACCCTAAGTGGAATGTTCAGTGCGATTCTTCCGTTCCCTTCCTTTCAAAACAGGAAGAGTCCCTGGGCCCCAGCCCACTGGTATCAAGGCACATCTCTGCCAGCAGGCTGGTACACACCCAGCGGTCCCCAGCCTAGATCCCGTTCTCAACCCACAGCTCAGACTGCTAGACAAACGCATTTCCTGTTCTCAGAGGTCAGTAGAGCGTTCCACCCCAAATATTTAAAAAACTAAATATATTTTCTTAAATGCCACCTCTCGACCTGCTTGACCTGAACTATGAATAACAGTGTATGCCACTCAAGCCCACAGAAAACAAATGGAAGGGCGGACACCAAGGCCACCTTAGATAATAAAGCACAGAGGAGCCCAGGGGCGCTCCCTGTCCGTCCCTGATTCAGTTCTGGGGCACAGGCAATGTTTGGAAGCCCTTGTCAGCAGCACTGCTGTGAGGGCTGCCACGGTCTCCATTCACGGGCAAACTCCTGCTCCAAGAAATGGAGACAGAGCATTGGTAGGACCCTACCCAGGACTCGCCCTCAGCCCACAGTGTCACGTGCTTCTTATGATTCACCAAAAACAAAGAAAAGGAGGGGAGGGTTTTAACCACAACAAGATGTGTCAGCCCTCCCAGCTGTAGGAGGGCAGGCCATCCTGCACCAGTGTCTGCATGGGCTCCTGCCCACTGTGCAGGGGCTCAGGCCCCAGGAGTGCCTGCCTGGCCCATAAGGGGGACGCTGCCTTCCTGAAGGTCCACTGGAGTCTGATTGGTGTGGACCACGACAGTCTTCTCATCCACGATCTCACAGGTGGGGTTGGTGAAGGCAGACAAAGGCAGGGTGATTCGCTGCATCTCCCTCTCACACACTTTCTGCTCATGCTGCTCTTTCAGGTCCTTCCCCCTGGCGAGAAAAGAGGGAAGCGTTCAGGCTGTGCCTCTTGCAGGCTTGGCTCATTAGATAGTATCTCGAGGCCTAGGCAGGGCAGGAGCTAGCCGTGGTCCCAGCAATAAACAGGGATGTCCTAGATTTCCGTTCTGCCAGACCCTTAACCAGGAGCTCGTACACCTCTGGTCTCTGCTTCCTTCTCTGTAAAATGGGGGTGATAGTGGCATGTCCCTCACAGAGCTAGTGGGCTTCCGTGAAGAGAATGTAGAGGAAAGACACTTCGAGTAAGATGCAGTTTTGTTCTTTCAGCCTAGGACTCCAGGAGACCCAGAGAGCTAGCTCAGCCCTAACCCATAAAGTCCATAAAGCTGACCCGACTATCCTGTTCTGAGACAGTTGTCTTATCCTAAAGTCCCAGAAGATGTGAACCCCAGCTGGAAACAGGGACAGTCCTCAACCCACGCAGATGGCAAAAGGTACTCTGAAGGCTGCTTAGCTCAATTGGGAAACAAGGAGATAATGACCATCAGACCCCTCAGTTTTCACACGCCTTTGAATTTTCATAGTGCTCAGTGACCCGATCAGGCCATGGTGTTGCCTCATTTACTTACGTGGAACATTGACTCCACGCTAAGGACTTTATGTACATTATCTCACTTCATTCTCAGCTGAACTCGAAGAAGTAGATCTTATTCATTTTATAGATGAGGAAATGGCCCAGAGAAGTTAAAGAACTCCCCAACCACATGATGGGCTCAGACTGAAGTCTTGAACTCTGCTGATAACTCAGAAAAGTTCACCCCAAAGAAATGGTGGGGCAGGGACTCAAGCCCAGTGTTCTGGCTACACATGTAGGGCCATCCCCACTGGCCCAGGCTACCCGCATGGCAGGCCAAAGGGCTTGGTGAGTGCCTAGCACACTGCACACCAGAACCAGCACCCAGGACCCAGGTCAGCATCCTCCAAAGCCAGCAACTAGATATGTGGGATCAGCTGCCAGAGGAAATCTTCCTGGAAGGAGCACCTCCCCCAAAGAGGCCTTGTAACAGGCAGCTGATGGATGACTTGGTGAAACAATACGAGCCTACTTTAGACCTCCTCACAGAGATGGCTGAGATCTGAACGATTACGTATCTGTCACGATGTGAGATGCAATGACAGAAGTTTCCAGAGACAGGAGACTATTAAGAAAATAATAGGTGCTGGAAGGGGAGGAGTTTGTACACGTGCCTCAGAACTGTCTAAATCAACCAGTTCTCTTTACTCATGTTCTAGTACCAACAGCCTTGGCTGTGTGACACTTGGCAAAACACTTAGCCTTGCTGAGCCTTGGTTCCCTTATCTGTGAAATGGGGATAATATCTGCCTCAGAATAAGATAATGAATGTGAAAGCATTTCGAAACCAGTGTAACTGCTACTATAAAACTCATAGGAGGTTATTATGATTTGTCCTGAATATGACTTGACTCACCAAACAATGTTATCTTAATCTGGTTTCCCAAGGAAACTCTCCTACTGACCAGCCAAGGCTAGTATTGTTTACGTGACCTCAGCAATTCCCCTGCTCTCTGGGCATTCATTTCACCCTCTGTAAAACAAGGAGATGGACTACAGCCCCCAACACTCTGTAAGAGAACTAGGGAATCAGAGCATGAGACGTGCTCTGATTCCCTAGTTCTCAGTGTAAGGTCACAGAAGGCAAATTTGTGAGCTCATCTCCCTGAGTCACCCTGGATGACTGAGTTTCTGGATGTGCAAGCCTGAGGCTCCTCCCCTAGCCTTCTCACTAATCTCTGTACTGGACTCCACCAACTCCTGCAGCAGAGTAACTCCCAGAGCGCCCAGAGGAGAAACGGAGGGACATGGGGGAAGGGTCATTTAGACCAAGTGCATCCCCACTCACAGCCCGAGATTCATTTTGCCCCTGGACACTGTTCATCAGTTACAACTGCTGCCACATAGAAGGAAATACCTACCTCCAGAATAAAACAAAAAGCCAGATTCTTCAAGGTTGCCCATGTAGGGAGAATCTTGGAAGGTCTGGGTTTAATTTTATTATCAAGGGAGCCCCTAAGCCCGCCGAAGACCAAAAGGCAATTTTCAAAAGAAGTGGAGTGTGCAAGTGTCTTTTGCCCAGGCCTGAATTTCAAAATCTAAGGGGCTGGAGGGAAAGGGTTCTTACTGAGTACCTACTACGGTGCCAGGAAATGGCTTCCCATCCAGGATGAGGAGAGCTTCCTATACATCTCCTGGATGCCACACACTTTATGTATCATCTTTCATTTCCACAGCAACTTTGCAAGATAATATCCACATTTTATAGATGAAGAAACAGACTGTTTTCCTTAGCTACCTCCTTTACCAAACATCTGGCTGTGTCCAGCCGAGCTGTTGACAATGGTCAGGCTGCATCATACACGAGTCTTTAGGGGGGAAAAATCAATTTCGTATTAATGAGGCAGAGCAGCGCTGGAAGAGCAGCCAAGGATAAAGGAAGCAGATGCTGGGACTCATCTGGATTATAGTCTCATCCATTTAGAAGCCTCAAAACACACCCAACCCCATGTGCCTCCTGTTAACGGTACCTGTGTGTCCTGAAGATGCAGTGGCTGCCCCCAGCTCCCTTCAAGATCTGAGAGGCTACTAGGCCTGCTGCTTTGACCATCAGGCAGCTCAGCCCATTCTCACTGCCTTTCTTGGGGGTGGGGGCAGCCAGGCTGTTGTCTGGCAGCCAAGAAAGGACAAAAAGGCTTATTCACTGACTCAGCTCCTTTCCTAAGGGGGTAGAGTGGTGTTGACTTACAGTTTTTCCTTTGCCTTTTTAATCAGAAAAAAAGCGCTCCCTCCAGAGCTAGCAGAGACACTGACTGCGCTTGGGGCAGGGACCAGGGAGGGAGCTGCAGACTGGACGTCTGAACCTCGTGGCCTAGACAACCAGGACAAAGACCAGCCTGGCTAAGCCCTCACCCACCCCCACCTGCCGCCCTTCCTCCCCTGAGAGAAGTCTGGTGCCTACCCACCCTTCCCAGCCAGGGGAAAGCTCCATCCCATTAGCCTCATGGCCTTTGGCAGAGTTCAAGACTCTGGTAATTCTATCCCCCGACTGCTCCAGGGCCAGGATCGGGAGCTGGCCAGAGAGAGCAGGTGTGGATGAAGCTCCTGCCTGCCTCTCACATTTTTCCCTCCCGCGGGTGAGGTTGTGGAGCCACTGGAGACTACCTTCAGGCAACACAGGTGTCTTCAAATTATTACGTAACTCTGAACCATGGCTATTTTCCCAGTCAGCAGTGCTGTGCCACACGGCTCTCAGGAAAAGTTCCTCAAGGCAGCTAAGGTGAACACCAACTGTATGCCCAAACGACACTGTCTCGTTTCATCCTCACAACAAACCTGTATGGTATCTATTAGGATTTCTGGTTCAGAGATGGGAAGGCAGATGCAAAGAGATTAAATCATTTATTCAAGCAAATGGCAGAGCTGGGATTTGAACCCAGTACTGCCTGCAGTCACCAGCAGGTAATAATGTCTTTTTAGGAAATATTAGATCATCATATCTAACCTCCTGCCCCTAGACTATTTTAAGATGAGGAAACTCTGACAAAACCAGAGAAGGTAAATGATTTTTCCAGTGTCACACCCAGAATTGGTAGTAGTTCCAGCACTAGACCCTGGTTTACTTTATTTTTTTTTTTTTATTATTTTGACTTCTAAAGCCAGCTATTTTATTTTTAAAGTTTCTATTTTTCCTACTGTCCTTTGCAATTCAAAGCAAATTTGCATGAAGCTACTAGGCCTCTCTGGAGGTATGGGAGCTATTGATAATCTGTAGATATAGCTTATTAGCTGTGTACCTTGGACATCGCATGTAAAACAGTGTAAAAGCGATTCTTCTCGTGTGGCCATGAGGCTTGGGCAAGATCCTACAAGTGTTCTACCATTTACATTTACTATTTGTAATAATCTTGGGTGTGGGGGTGTGGGGTGGGTATGATGTGTGTGGAGGGAGGATATATCCCCATTTAACAGACAAGAAACCGAGGTGCACAGTGGCAGAACGTACACTCAACAGAACACGTGTTCTCTGACTCTGGGGAGAGCTTGCCACTAGCCCACATGTGGTTTCCTGTTGTATAGTGTTTTCAGAGCACTTTTGCGAGGAAAGGGTTGGTCCGGAGGTTAGTGACGGGGAGTCTGGTGACTTGGTGTCCTGCCCTGAGTTTACAGGGAAGCAAATATTAGGCTTCAGGGCAGTCTCATGACAATCTAAGAGTAGCAAATCTAGAAGAAAGGCCTGGCTTCCTCAATGGGCATAAGAACTGAGCTTGGAATTAAGAACGTTTAGTCAATTCAGGCGCCTGGAGGCCTGGAAACTGTCACAAGATTGGAGGAGAGTCAACTGCTATCCAGTGGCTGAGGAAGGAGGGTTAAACTCAGCTAACATGGTTTGGTTCTGACTACAAACTGTAGGCCGGGGCCACTACATCATTTCCTCTAACTCTCTGATATGAACAAGTAGGTGTCCCTCGACCTGCCATGTCAACCATCCCACTGGGGGCAACCACCTTGGACTGGGACTCAGGAGACCCTCTCAGGTCAACACTTCCCTTCTCTGAACCTCTGCTTCCTGAATCACGGAAAATTCGAGAAGGAACAGGGCTTGGAGCGCGTTAGTACAGTACCCACATTTTACAGAAAAGAAAAACAGCTATTGTTTGTGACCACCAAGCTGAGCAGTCACATGTCTTAGCTACAGCAATGTTCTGGAGTAGGAAATAGAAGCATCTTGCCCAAAGTCACACAGACAGCTTGTTAGGGGCAGGGTTAAAACTTGGTTCCACCAAATGTTAGGTGTGTGATCTCAGGCAAGGTACATATCCTCTTTTACCTCAGTTTCATAATCTGTAAACTGGGGATTAATACCATTATTTGCCTCATAAAAGTGATTGTGAGAATTGAGTTAAAGCACGCAACAGCTTGAGGCAGTATCTGGCATACGTTAAATGTTTGTTGCTGCTGCTGCTGCTAGTGTTGTTGTTGTCATTGTTGTTACTCAACACTTTCCCTTTTCCATCTGTAAAATGAGGAGGTTGACTACATCACCTCTAAGGACACCTTAGGTTTATTTAATGCTGGGTGATTCCCTAGGGCTGTGGGCTCAGACATGCAGGCCACCATGTCACTTCCCTTACATGAAGCCTTCTCAGACCACAGGAGAGAAATACCACAGAAAATCAGGGCTGGAGGTCAAATCCCCTGATTCTGACAAATCCCCCCAAATGGCAAATAATTTTCCCAGAGCCAGCCATTTCTATAAAAATGAATGCAGCTCTGGTTTATCATCATGCACCTGTCATATGACAGCCTTTGCCACAGGTTATCTCAGGGAACCCTCTCCAAATAAGCATTTTTCCTCTTGCTGTCTCATGACACAGGGCATGTCCCTGGGTTTCCCATGTAGCCTCTTGGCTTTCTGATATGTGGTGAGGGGTCGTAAATAGGCTCTCTGTCCTCCAACTCACTTTTTTCATCCTGTCCTAGAGGAGATCCTTATGGCGCAGGAAATTCAAGCCACAGTGGCAATAAGTGGTGGCTGCGGACCTCTTCTTATAGCAGAATTTTATAACTCACAGAAAGAATTCCATCTCTGGATCCCTGCAGTTGAGTGTCCAGCCTGATTTCTGCAGTGTCACTCACTTCACCCCAGACACACTGGCTTAGACCATCAGGGAGTTTGGTATCAAAAGAGCTGGGTTTGAATCCAGGTTCTGCCACTCCCAGGCAGTGACCTTGGGCAACTCACTTTACCTCCTGACAAAGGTTTCCTCATCTATAACATGGGGAACAAGAACACCTACTTCAAAAGGCTTTGGGGGGAGGAGTAAAGGCACCAAAGGAAAGGGTCTGTCTAAGGTCACCTAGTAAAGACTAGAACCAAGTCTCTACATCTTGAGCTGGTATTTCCTCTTTCCTCACTTTCTTTTTGAGTAAGACCCAAAGGAGTGTGATTTGACTTTGTGTGCCTTCCTCCCGTCCTCTCAGGGAGCCCAGAAGAGAAGCTACTAACCTCTTATAGGTGTAGCCCAGGACGATGCCAGCCCCAATGGCAATGATGATCACCATCATGGTAATGCCCAGCACGTAACCTGCCAAGGACAGGACACAAGGCCCCATTAGCCTCACCCCAGATAAGCAGCAACTACTTCATGAATCCCACAGGACAGGGCTGGGGCAGTCCTACCTAGGGTTCCCAGATCCTTTTTCTCCTTCGAGTTCACCCGCACCCGCTGGCTGATGCCAATCACTGGCTGAACAGCTGCCACCTCGCTCTGGGCAGGCAGGGTGTTGGCAGGGGCGAACACCTGCACCTCGTCTCCACCTGGCACTTCAGACGCCTCCTTGGTTTCTGTTGTGGAGGTTGGCGGGTCCTGGGAAGCGGTCTCTGGAAGTGAAGTCAGAAACAGCTCTCATCAGAGAGTAACCTGAGTGAATTTCACAATTAAAGCAGGCCTGAGTATTGGGGGAGCAGGGGGTGTCCACCTTACAATGCCCCATACACACTGAAATCAAACCCTGCCCCAGCGGCAAGACCAAGCCTGAAAGGGCTGTACCATTGCTGGGACAGGGAAATGTAAGGGGAAGGCCATAAGGCCTCTCCTGCCTCCCATGTCTTCATCTGTTCAAATCCTTGCCATCCTCTCCAGGGTGTCCCCCTCTATAACAGGAGACAGTCCCAGTGTCCCAGTCTTCTGGACAATTCACCTTTATTGAGCCCAAGCTTCACGCCAATCCCTGTTATATGCCTTACGTATTCCATTTAATCCTAGAGCACTGTCTTGCTGCCTCTGAAGCAACAAGCCTGCGCTCTGGAATCTAAGAAACTTGGATTCAAATCTGGACCCTGCCATTGCCTTCGGTAAATTGCTGAACTTCTCTGAGGCTTAGATCCCCCCGTTTCTTCCCAGGGAGCGCTGTGAGCATAGCCTAGCAGAGAGCAGATGATCCACAAACTGTCAGTAAACACTGAGGGGATCGCTAAGGGCTACCCCAGGCAGCGGGGCGGGCACAGAGCGAAGCCCCGCCTCCCACGGTTGTTTACAAGGCGGTCGCGTAGGATGAGCTCACTCCGAGAGGCTACAGTGGCCAATGAGCTTTGGGCCCCGCGGCCTGGAGATAGCCCTGGCCAATCGGACGGCGCGGGGGCGGGGCTGGGCCAGCGTCGTGCGGCCGCACGTGCGTGGAGGCTGTAACAGCCGCTCCCAGGCGCCCTGGGCTTGGGGGCGTCTGAGGTTCCCGGGGTCTGAGGCGGGTACCTGGGCAGCGCGTGTTCTCGCAAGGCCGCTTCTCGGGAGCGCCGGCCTCGCCGCTGACGTAGCACCAGGGCCCGCGCGGGTCCTGGTCTGGGTTCCGGCAGTAGCTGTGGTTGCCGGCGCCTGGGAGGGGAGAGAAGGCGCCATGGACCCGGGCAGGGGCCGCGACCGCGGCCGCCTCCCGCCCACCGCCCAGGGTGGACACTCACCGGACTCGGGGGTAGAGGCCAGGCTGCTCTGCGCATTCAGCCAGTTGAGGCAGCGGAGGCCCGGCGAGGGAGAGGGCTGGTCCGCCCTGTACAGGTGGCCGTTGTCCCAGAAGCAGCCTGTGAGGAACAGGAGTCCCCCGGACACTGAGTGGCGAGCAGGGAAGTCAGGGTCACTCCGGCTGGGAGACCCTAGGTCCTGCTGGGCTTCCCTGCCTCACGTGGAAAACCCCGCCGGTGCCCAGACCTCTTTTTTTATTTTTTATTTTTTAAGACGGAAAACACTGCACAAGTGCAAAGGGTTGTTATTCTGGTACCTGTGGCCCCTCCGGAGGGGGGGGGGGCTGGGTGTTTTGGGTCAGTGGGCAGCCAAGCCTGAAATTCATCCCTGTGTTGTAATTCCATGTTACGTAAACTCTGGTGTACCCTTTTCTGCGGATATGGCCAAACTTCCAACAGGCAACACTGCCAAAAGAATTCTACAAAAGCCTTGATAAGTTAGGCAAAAGATATCCTCAAACGGAGGGAACCTGCCTCATTAGCTGCCTGGATGTGATTCCAAACTTCCACTCCCCTCAGCAGGAGACCCGCGGGAAGAGGCTGGGGAAGGAGGGCCTATGCTCTGGCCTCACCATGCAAAGCCCCTAAAAAGAACAGGACTTAGGGAGTAGGGGTGATAAGCCCCCCCTCATGAGCCACAGGCAAGGAAAAGGAAAGAGAAAGTGGCTATTTGCCTTTGTTCTGAATAGCAAAGATGGAGCTCCAAGTCTCTTGCAGGGAAAGAAGGGAAAAAAGCTATCATGGGACAACAGAAACCACCTAAAAGCTTCGTTTCCTGTCATCTTCCTGTGGCGCCTGGCCATGCTTGGGAAAGGGGGAGCTTTCCCCTTTCTGCTTCCTTAAGTTGCTGCAGAAAGGAAAGATTGTAATCTTACCTCCAGATCCATAGACTTCTGCTAGGAGCATGTTGCTGAGGAGGAATGTTTGCATCCAGGCTAACAGCATCCTCACCACCTTCATCTTGCAGGTGATTGACCAACCAGTGTCCAACAGGAGTCCCCTTTGGCGGCAGCTCTGCCTCCCTGTCCCAGCCTTGCAGTCAGACCTGCCCTTGTTATGCTCTTCTGGTAAACAGCCTCTCTTTAGAACTGGGAGCTTCCCAGCTAGCTTGCTGCAGCGAGGTGTTTTTCGGCTGAAAGGCGCCCCCTGGGTCCTAAGCCTCCTATGCCACGCAAGATCACTAACCCTGAGCCAAGAGAGGAACTCTGCTAAATGAAGGGAGGCAGAGAAATTCAGGTTGTGCTTAACAGCGATCAGTTTGAAACCTGCACTGGCTGCATCCCCAGGGCTTTTCATTTCTTCTGTGTCCGTTTGTGTGAGTACAGAAAGTAATTCTGTCAAGAGGCATCATTGCTGGGCAGGGGGGTTGGAATTATAGTCACTAGGGCAGAACAGCTTAGGGAGGACATGCTAGCTGCAACAACTGAGAGGAACTCAAGACCACAAAGGGGGCACAAATAACCAGGTGGGAGTAACCCCTTCTTTTTTATTTATTTTTTTAAAGATCTAGTTTCCTAAGGTGGAAACTGTTTGCATGGATTTTTTTTTTTTTTTTAATTTTATTGGGGAAGGGGAACAGGACTTTATTGGGGAACAGTGTGCACTTCTAGGACTTTTCTCCAAGTCAAGTCCTTTCAATCTTAATTGTGGAGGGTTCTGTTCAGCTTCACGTTGTTGTTCTTTCAGTCTTAGTTGTGGAGGGCGCAGCTCAGCTCCAGGTCCAGTTGCCAGTTGCTAGTTGCAGGGGGCGCAGCCCACCATCCCTTGTGGGAGTCGAACCGGCAACCTTGTGGTTGAGAGGACGTGCTCCAACGAGCTGAGCCATTCGGGAGCTCAGTGGCAGCTCAGCTCAAGGTGCCGTGTTCAATTTTTAATTGCAGGGGGCGCTGCCCACCATCCCTTGTGGGAGTCGAGGAATTGAACTAGCAATCTTGTGGTTGAGAGCCCGCGCTCCAACCAACAACTGAGCCATCCGGGAGGCAGCTCAGCTCAAGGTGCCGTGTTCAATCTTAGTTGCAGGAGGCAGAGCCCACCACCCCTTGTGGGACTCCAGGAATTGAACCGGCAACCTTGTGGTTGAGAGCCCACTGGCCCATGTGGGAATCGAACCGGCAGCCTTCGGAGTTAGGAGCACGGAGCTCTAACTGCCTGAGCCACCGGGCTGGCCCCCTTTTTCCTTTTTTTTTCTTTTTTTTTTAAGTACCGCTTTCTTGAAAAAGAAAAGGGCCTTTGTGGTTACACGTGTTTATGAACATTGACTTTTTTTTTTAACTGTAACTGCTACGCTCAGGTCAGACATATTCCTTTGCTTATATTTGGAGTTTGGGGTATCATATATATATAGTAGGAATATAGAAGGAGTCTCTTTAGTTGAAAACACATGTTATGCAAACATCGGGACATTTGCTCAGCCATATTTAATAGTCTATCCTTTCTAACAGCCCTGAATTCATATAGAGGAAGTTAAATGTTTGCTTTTTTTCCCCCCACCCTGTGGGAAATCCATTTGCAGTGATTTATATCCATCATTAAACCTCACCATATCCATATGGCTTAGGCCTTTTGGAGTTAGGCAGAAGGGCCCTCTTCCTGTTTGGCTGACAGTTCAAGTTCCCAGGCAGCCTCAATAAACTGAGAGATAGAGCAGAGTGATTCGCCAAGACTACCTTGTGACTCAGGCAACTCTCAAAATAGAAATGGGAGACTGTTCCGTCTGAGAGTGTGCATCTTGCAGGAAGTAATTTAGAGAGGAGAGAGAGAGGAAAAAACTTTACTAAATAAATTTGGACATTTTATCAAGAAAGCTAATGTCAAATCCCCACTAACCTGAAGTGAATTTGAATTCACTGCAGTCAGATTTCAGACATGGAAAGGGCAGAAATAAATGTAGTTTACTCTTTAGAGAAATTTGCTGACAGTGATTGAGTCCTTCAGTCCTTTTAACAAGACATGTTGCTTTGTTTTGTTTTTGCAGTCACTCTCCTATCTCCTCACACAAGCTTCTGGTCCTCTGACTCCTGATTTGATCTATATTGGGAACTATACCACAGAGTCGGTAAATTTACTCTCTCACACACACGTATACACAGATAGGCCAAATTTTTAGAATTTAACAATTCTAACAATACATAGGGATCTTTTTTTAAACGCTTTTAATAAGTTTACAACATTTTTGAGACCCTACTACATGCTAGATATAGTTCTAGATACTGAGACTATATCTGTGAACAAAATATTTGAAATCTCTGCCCTCATGAAACATGTTCTAATAGGGAAAGACAAATGATAAATATATAAAATGTCAGGTGGTCTTAGGTGTTATAAAAAAAAGTGAAACGGTAAGGGAGAGAGTAACAGGGTATTTCACTTGCTGAGAAATCTTACACTATTTTCAGGGAACCAGTGAGGCTATTTCTACAGACAAAGGCTAAAGGGGAAGGGAGTTGCACAGTTTTCCTTGTGGGTCCTAAATACTCCCACACCACTGCAAGAGCTGTATGGATTTTGTTTCATTATATAAAATATATAGGCTTGAGAAAATGAGAATGCATTTTTAAATTTCAGAGTAGCAGGGGGTTCTTTTGGATTGATCGCTCAGCACCTGATCTATTGCCTTTGTATGCAGTGAGTGCTCAATTATTGTCTGATGAAATGCTGCACCTTAGACTCTGAAAGGCTACTTCTGCTGGATTATAATACTTTTCTCTCTAATTATGATAGAGACAGGCTGTCCACAGGCCAGCACTTGTACCATTTTCAGATTACATAGGGTGCCCCTGTAGGGGTGCCAGTATTTCTTCCTCAGGATCCCAAAGCTTCTTTACCTTTGCTGTTATCATATAATTTTTCTATTTAAGAAACTGCTATCTTCTCTAACTTACACACCTTGATACAAAGCAAAACCATATTTTGTGCCATGTGTCTTATCAGGAACATTTTTGCCTAGAGAAGATGTAAGACAAGCCAGAGGAGATTTTGTTCAGCCTAGTCATCTCTGCTTTTTCTCCTGTCTAACTAATAATATATTTATCAGTGTGATTTGATTTTTTTTTTCCAGGAATGATGGGCTTGTTACTCAGTCCTTCAAAGGCATATTCTATTATAATAGGTTCAGTACTTTCCTTCCTCAGGAAAATCAGATTTAGTTCAGAGAGGTGGCTGTCATCATCGCTGATGATGTTTTGGTCTTTTTCTCATGATCCAGATTTGAATTTTACTTCATTTATTGGTATAATGTGGCCATATTTTATGGCTGATAGTTACTCCAGACTTCAGATTTATTCTGGAAATATTGCTACAATAATATGATACAGCACTACTCAAATACTGATTTTGGATTGTTTATATTCCTGAAGACAATGCTGTGAAATATAATACTCATATTTTACTAAATATTTCAGGGATATTTGACTATTGGTTTCAAATTAAATCAGTACTAACCCAGACAGATAAGGCCAGACTGTTAACTCAGGAAATCGCCTCCAGAGCATTTCCCAAGAAGGATGGCAGTTCATTCTGATAACATGGTATGTCAGTGGGAGAGCTCTAATAAGGAAGCTATAAATCTGTTAAAAGGCATAAGAATCATTTTTGTTAGCAAAAGAGGGCCAAGGTATTGGTAAAAATCTTTGGAGTAAGATCTAATGACTTGGCTCCAGCTATTCTCTCCATACCACATGCTGTAAAAGTAGCCACTAAGATTTTGCTGAAAGATGTTTGGGTGTATGATTGCAAACTGAGCAGGAGATGATTTTATGAAGCTTGTTGAGGAAATAATATTGCAGTCAAAATATCTAAACCCCAAGGCTGTTTCTTTGAAAGTATGGCCTTCAGTGAGTTAGGTTATTTCTATTTTGGTACGTAGTTAAGTGTCTAATAAATGTTTGAAATAAAGGGAAAAGCAGAGTACTATGTAAGGAAAGGGAGTCTAATAAGCCTGCAGGGAGTAGTAATTTTTTTAAGAGTAAACAATAAAACAGCCAAGAAGGCTTGTGGATCACAGGTTCCTTTCAGAAACAAGACATTCCACACTGAGGAACTGAGGAACCACAAAAGCAGAGAACTTGGGAACATCACATCACTGGTTTTGAGAAATAAAGGGAAGCGTACATTCCTGAGAGAGGATTTTGGCTGAGGCCAGTCTTAGAAAACATGGCTTTCACGTTGAAACCCATATTTAAGGTAAACCAACCCAATAAGCTACAACTCTGCCTCTTTTGGAATCTAATATTCTCCAATCTTAGTAAATTGGATTTGCAGCTTTTAAAATTTATCAACACCTAGTATGAGCTTTAGCATTGACATTTAAAGCAAGAGAAGCAGTATGTCAAATAATTAAAAGACTTTGGAAAGACTTGGGTTCCAGTCCAGCCCAATACTGTAATATGATCTTGGGTAAATGACTTAGCATCTGTAAGTCTGAGTTTCCTTAGCCTATTAGTATAGTGTTTAAAAGTACAGGCATCAACGTCGGGATTCAAATCCCAACTGTCACTTACTAGCGATGTCATCTTAGGGAAGCTACTAAACTCTATGACTCAGTTCCCTCATATGCAGAGAGAGAGAGAGAGAGAGAGAGAAATAGTCCCTCCATCATTGGATTGTCGACATTCATTGAGCCCTGAATAAATGTTAGCTGTGTCAGTTTTTTCGTCAGTAACCTCTAATTTAGACGTACTGAGAATATTTGCTATCTTCTAGAAACTTACAGTCCAGTTATAAGCTCAGGCTAACACATATGAAAATAAAAGCAATATAGGGTTTTTATCAGTAGGTGTGAAAGAGTGTGATATAGACAATAAAGGTTTATTGATTCAATCATTATTTATTAAATGTCTACTGTGTACCAGGCAGGCACTAAGCTGAGAACTGAGGATACAACAGTGAATCCTATATGGGCCTTGTTCTCAAGAAGCTTACCATCTTGTGACAGAGCAAATACTAGTAGACAAGCAAAACAACAGTGAAATAAATTCTACAGCTGCGATTAGTACTGGGGTCTGTGGATGCTCACGGGAAGGGCATATGGCCTGGTTTTAGGAGGCCAGAAAAGATGTATCAGAAAAAGTAAAATCTAAAAGGGGAAGGAGTTAAGTGTTCTTGGCATATCAGACAATGTGCAGAAGCATGGAAGTGTAAGCTATCACTGTGGCTAGTGGAACATTCAGGGTGGTAATTAAAATGAGGTCAAAAAACAAAAACATGAAGCCAAATAGGTAAGTACTTGCTGACCAAGTTATGGAGGTTCCCCAGGGTGGACTTTATCCTGAAGACAGTGAGGAGCGAATGAAGAGTTTTAAGCAAGACAGTGACAAGAGTCAAACTTAAGTGAGATCCCTTGGGCCGCAGGATGGATTGGAGGAAGCCACGATAGAAAGCGGGCCAGGAGGCTGTTGCATGATCTAGGTGAGAGGGGAGTGGCCCTGGGCCCCAAACTGAGTCAAGCCACCTGGGTTTGAATCCTGCTCTGCCACTTAATAGCTGTGTGAGCTTATGCAAGTTACTTAACCACCCTGTGTCTCTGTGTTGTTTTTTTAACTTTTTAAACGATTTTTTACTGGGGAAGGGGAACAGGACTCCATTGGGGAACAGTGTGTGTTTCCAGGACCTTTCCCAAGTCAAGCTGTTGTCCCTTCAATCCCAGTCGTGCAGGGCGCAGCCCAGCTCCGGGTCCAGCCACTGCTGTCAGCTGCAGGGGCACAGCCCACGATCCCTTGCGGGAGTCAAACTGGCAACCCTGTGGTTGAGGACATGCTCCAACCAACAGAGCCATCCAACAGCCATCCGGGAGCTCAGCGGCAGCTGGCAGCTCAAGCTGCTGTGTTCAATCAGCGGCAGCTCAGCTCAA
Organism: Rhinolophus sinicus; assembly: GCF_036562045.2. NCBI lineage: Eukaryota > Metazoa > Chordata > Mammalia > Chiroptera > Rhinolophidae > Rhinolophus > Rhinolophus sinicus. The sequence continues at coordinate 19,546,735 of NC_133765.1, read as the reverse complement.
GCTGCTGTGTTCAATCTTAGTTGCAGGGGGCGTAGCCCACCATCCCTTGTAGGAGTCGAGGAATCGAACCAGCAACCTTGTGGTTGAGAGCCCACTGGTCCATGTGGGAATCGAACCAGCAGCCTTTGGCGTTAAGAGCATGGAGCTCCAACCGCCTGAGCCACTGAGCTGGCCCCCTATGTCTCTGTTTAAATTGGAGATGATAATAAAATTTACCTTAGAGGTTCATTGTAAGGATTAAAGCACTTAGAACACACCTGCCTGGCACATAGTTAGTGCTCCATAAATGTAGGCAATGAGGCTGAAGAGAGGCAGTCTAGGAAGAAGAATAAGCAAGACTTTGTAACTGTGCTATCAGGAGCGAGGAGGAGGAGTTAAGGAAGTTAGTTTCTGGTTTGGGAGCTTAGGAGATGGTGGTGCCATTCACTGAGCTAAGGAACAGGAGGAAAAGCAGGTTTGGGGAAGGCTGAGAAAATGTAGCCAAAGGTGAGTGGATTGCAACCAGGAAAGTACGGGTGTTAGAGAAGCTAAGGGTTGGGGGGTGGGAGTGGGGGCAGAGGGAGAGTGTTTCAGAAAGGAGGGAGTGGTCAGCACTGTTAAATGCTACCAGGAAGGTCCAGTAAGATAAGAGCTAAAAATAATCCATTGGTTTTAGCAACAAGAGAGCCACTGGTGACTGTCAGGAGGAATTTTGGTGGTGGAGGTGGGGGGAAGCCAGATGTATGAGGGAAAAGGAGAGGATGAAGGGAGACTGTGAGACCAGACAATACCTTCAGGAAGTTTAGCTGAGAAGGACGAGAAGTGGCTGGAGTGACTATGGGCACGGCTACGGCTAACACTGGACCCAGTAAACGGATTTGGCCTGATGGTGGGTGCGTTTCTGAGTGGCTGTGCATCCATTCTGATTGCTCAGTAGCCAGGGAGGTTAAGAAGTGGAGTTGATTTAGGGAAAAGTAATGGATTAGGCCCTACTGGTTTTGAATTTGACATAAGGGCAAGGTACGCATGTAGAAATGCCCAGCAGGCAGCTTTATAAGGGACTAATGGGCCAACTGGACAACAAAAATCAGAGTAAGACTCAGGTGAGTGGGATGAGTTAAGGAGACACAGTGGTACCTCGGTTTTCAAACATCTCCATTGACGAACATTTCGGTTTATGAACGCCGTAAATTTTATGGTATCATTAGATCTATGGTATCATTAGATAGTAAAATTCATGCTAAATTTGCAGTTTTAGGGGTTGATTTTAAAAGTCTGGAACGGATTAATCCATTTTGCATTACTGTCTATGGGGAAAACGTGCCTCGGTTTTCAAACGTTTCAGAACTCGAACGGTCTTCCGGAACAGATTATGTTCGAAAACCGACATACCATTGTACTAGCATAAAGGCAGGCTGGCAGGAAGGCACAAAGGAGCTTTGGGTCTCGCCTTAGCACTCATGAGCTCCACAGAGCCAGGTGCCGATAGGGTGGGAAATGGGTCTCAAAGTGGAGGTAAGAAACAAGGCCTCACATCCAGACTTTATAGCTTATCAAGAGCATTTGCAATAAACAGGTGAGTTCAGAGATGGAGCCCAGGAGTTCTAAGCTGTTAGGAAGAAGGGGCAAGAAAGGAAAGTCGTGGGTTTGGAGTTGGGGCAACTGACCTTGACCAGATGCTAGGCTTAATCTAGGCAGTCACAGGGCATGATGGGCTCTGTGGGTTAATGTTAGGAATGCAATGCTTTTGTCCTAATCTTTGCTATGTCTTCAAAATGTAAAACCTCTCATCTGTGTATTTCAGGTGTGCCAAGCCCTGAATTGTGGTGTTTGCCATAAATTACTTTTTTTTTTTTTTTAGATTTTATTGGGGAAGGGGAACAGGACTTTATTGGGGAACAGTGTGTACTTCCAGGCCTTTTTTCCAAGTCAAGTTGTTGTCCTTTCAATCTTAGTTGTGGAGGGTGCTGTTCAGCTTCAAGTTGTTGTCCTTTCGATCTTAGTTGTGGAGGGCGCAGCTCAGCTCCAGGTTCAGTTGCTGTTGCTAGTTGCAGGGGGCGCAGCCAACCATCCCTTGCGGGACTCGAGGAATCGAACTGGCAACCTTGTGGTTGAGAGGACATGCTCCAACCAACTGAGCCATCCGGGAGGCAACTCAGCTCAAGGTGCCGTGTTCAATCGCAGTTGCAGGGGGCAGAGCCCACCATCCCTTGTGGGACTCGAGGAGTTGAACTGGCAACCTTGTGGTTGAGAACCCACTGGCCCATGTGGGAATCGAACCGGCAGCCTTCAGAGTTAGGAGCATGGAGCTCCAACCACCTGAGCCACCAGGCCGGCCCCTGCCATGAATTACTTTTATCATACACAGTTGTAGTTAGCATTTGTATTTATGTAAGCTGTATGTAACTCAGATGTTGATCTATTAAATGTATCTTGGGTGGGGGAAAAACAGGTAGCTGGAAAAATACCTCTGTTCCACCTTTAGAATCCTGGCATTTCATTCTACTATTACTGTGTATGCTTCAGTCAGCAAACAGTTACTTAACCTTTCTGAACCTGTCTACCTTCTGTGTCAGGCACTGCTTTTCCTTTCATCATCTTAGTTCCCTCCTGGCCGTCTCTCCCATTGTGCACTGTCGTGTGGATTATTCTCTTCGAAACTTTCTTCACCCATCTTTTCGCATGGTTGATTCCACCCCATTTCCCCTTAAGAGAAATCCTTTAAAGAATGTGTATGTCAGGAAATACTAATTAATGTTATATCTTCTTCAGACTGTCAGAGTCAAATGGAGAAAGAAGAAAAGAATCTCAAATGAGATCATAGAGTGATTGTAGCTGGAAGAAAATGCAAGGACGAGAGAAATCAACATCTTATCACTGTGAGGCCCAGCCCTAAGATCTGATTGCTGCCCTTCTCACCCTCTGTGAAGCCCAGATAACAGAAGTGAGCAGTGCGATCGGGGGGTGTTATAAATGGACTCAGATTGGCCCCAGCATGGCAAGATCCTGAGTTCAATAATAGAAGGTTAAGTACCAGCTTCAAACACTCTCAGTGTGTTCTCTGAGTTCACAATGATATTTCTACCTGGAGCTTTCTTCTACATTTACTTTAATGGCTCAGTTGGAAGTCAGCCATCGCTGCTAAGTGTTCTTGAGTTTTCTGCAGTATTGGCAGCAGCTTCCTTATTATCCTGACATTAGAAATAAGAAATTCTGCCCCGCTGCAGCCAGGCTGTTTCTGCCCAGGCAGTGGTGGAACATTTCCACTTTCTAGGATCTTGTCCTCTCCCTCACTGAGTGGCCTAACCTTTTGTCACCTTCACGAGTCATCAGATTTATGAGAAAGCCTCCCGTTCCTAGAGTGACTCTGCCATCAGCCAGCAACATGCTTTTGCCCTGAGTTTCTGATCTCTTGGATATATTAGTAGGAAAATCTCCAATAAACATTAAATTGTTAATATATGTAAAACACTTAGAAGAGTGCCTCACACATATGAAGAACTTCTGCTGTTGTTGTTGTTACTGCCACCATCTAGAACCAGAAGCTAGAAAAGCCTGGCTAAACCTCTGATATTGCTCTTGTTATTGCTAGCTAAGCAAATCCAAATGACCTGGCTATAGGGTTGAAAATGTTCGGTTTCCTCTCAATTTTGTAACCATTGCCAGTTCGAAGAGTCTTACAAAGGTCAAACTGTTGTCACTTCAGTATTTTTACTTGGATTTTTCACATCCCCTCTTTGGATTCCTAAGAGACTCTAGTCCTGACTTGACAGGATGGATAATCTCGCAATCTCAGCATAGAATAATGTACATTTCATCCAGCCATCCAGTGTTTACCAAACAGCTCAACATAGGACAGTAATAAACATCATAACTAACATTAATGAGCACTTAGTATGTGCCAGATACTGTTCTAACTGCATCTTACCTATTTTTTATAAAAATCCTATTGTAAGCACTATTATTATTCTCATTTAGTAAATGAAGAAACAATCATAAAGAGGTTAAGTAACTTGTCTAAAGCCACAAAGATAATAAGTGGAAAAGCCAGGAGATGTAGTCAGGCAGTCTGATAACAACCTTACTGTGCTGGCAAGGAGAACCCTGGATTTGAGAGGCAGAAGTCCAATTCTGACCTCAACTTCTCCACTCCATCACTTAAACTGAATGATCTTGAGAAAGTAACAACCTTTCTGAACCTGTCTACTCATCTGTAAAATGGGGATGGTAATTAATATATACTTCAAAGGATGGTTATGAAGATTGTTATATGCCTTGCACTTATTAGGCATTCAGTAAATGTTAGTTTCTTCTCTTCCTACTCTATTCTAAGCACTACATTAGTGTCCAAGATGGAATAGGAGAGTTGTGCCGCCTTGTGGTCCTACTGTGGGGTGGAGAGGGAAGAGGGAAGAAGAGGACAAACATGGGACCAAACCATTACAATATAGTATAAGAAATGCCACTGTAGAGGAACATACAGAGAGAGGTACAGAGAAAGTAACATTTTCTGAGTGGGCGCGGAGTGAAGTTGAAGAAGCTTCAAGGCATCAGTGACATTTGTGCTGGGTATTGAAGGACAAGATAAGATTGGATGAGGTGGGGGCAGCCAGTCAGCTCAGTTGGTTGGAGCGCAATGTTCATAACACCAGGGTTGCTGGTTTGATCCCCGCATGGGCCACTGTGAGCTGCGCCCTCCCCAACTAAATTGAAACAACTACTTGACTTGGAGCTGATGGGTCCTGGAAAAACACACTTAAAAAAAATAAAAAATAAAAAAAATAAAAAAGATTGGATGAGGTGGACAGAGGGTGCAAGATTCCAGGCAGAAGGACTAGCATGAGCAGAGGTGCTGGCTGAAGTAGTCAAGAGCTTGGCAGTCTGTGTTTGGGTAATGACGGAGGTTTGGTATGCGGTTGAGGATTGAAGATGAGATGGGAACTGATGGGAACAAATGAGTTGCAAGGAAAGGGGCACACAAGCCTTCAGATGTCAGTATATCCCTGTACCATTAAGACATAAACAGTTTTAAAAACAAATTTGAATGAAGTTAAGTAAATTTAACAACAACAAAATTATGAATGCTCCATTTTTTATTGAGCTATAATTCATATACCATAAAATTCACCATTTCATGGTACGCAATTCAGCAGTTTTTAGTATATTCGTAAGGTTGTGCAACCATCACCACTATCTAATTCCAGAACATTTTCATCACCTCAAAAAGAAACCTACCACCCATTAGCAATTACTCTCCATTCTCTGGCAACCCTTAATCTACTTACTTTCTGTTTCTATGGATTTGCCTATTCTGGACATGTTTAAATCAATGGAGTTATACTATATTTGGCCTTTTGTGTCTGGCTTCTTTTACTAGGCATAATGTTTTCAAAATTCATCTATGTTGCAGTATATGTCAGTATTTCATTCCCTTTTATGGCTGAATAATATCCCTTTATATGATTCTACCACATTTGTTTATCCATTCATCAGTGGGTGGACACTTGGGTTGTTTCCACCTTTTTGCTATTATGAGTAATGCTGCTATGAACAGTCATGTACAGGTTTTTGTTTGATACTTGTTTTAAATTCTTTTGGGTGTATACCTAGAAGTAGAATTCCTGGGTAATTCTATGTTTAACTTTTTGAGGAACTGCCAAACTATTTTCCATAGTGGACTCTCAATTCTATTCCACTAATATCTATGTTTATTTTTATGCCAGTGACATACTGTTTTGATTACTGTAGCTTTGTGAGTGCTCTGTTTTTATTATTCCAGATGTACTTCTGATTTGTAATACATTTATATATCATTATCAGTACTCTGTATTTTCCTTTTCACTTTTTTTGGAGCATGTACTTCTATGGGGATCATTTATATAATCAATACCTTTATCATTTAAAATAATTAACAAGTGTTTTTTTATTGCTTTACTGTGCGGTGCTTGGTTTTGTCAAGTTCTTATTTTACCCTGTTTTCTGGGTTGAGGTTACTGTCCTAGACAGCCTTGTTTGCACTGTTTCTTCTGAATCCAGACTCATTAACTATCAAGCCCCACTTCCTGATGTCAGGGTATGATGGCTGCTGTTTTCAGTTCATCCTCACTGAAACTTGGACTACTCCCATTAGCCTCAGCTCAGACCCAATACTTCCTGCCAGCTGTCAATTAAACTTCGGGGGCAGAATGGCTGCTAAGAAAACCTCTTTCTTGAGCCAGAGCTTTCCGGAGGCCAGGAGTGGCACCAGCCTTATGATCTGCTGTATGCTTTTTTGTAAATTACTATTCCTGAGATGTCACACTGATGAGGAGACATATGGGAACCTGTCTTCTGAATTTCTCTCATGTTGCCAAAACAAGTATTTACAAGTGCTGTTTCCATATGTAATATGTCCCTGTCTTTAGAAAGGAGGAGCTCCCAGAGATTATGGGACTTGTACAAGGTTGCCCAGTGACCTCACAGTGCTAGTAAGAGCAGAATTCATCCTCTACTCCCATGGATTCCCGTCTCATCATCATTACCAAACTCTCCTTCCCTATTGGGCAACGGAAGATAGAACTGACATCTCAGTATTTTCCCTGAGGGAGGTTTTGAGTTTCTTCTTACCTGCTCTTGTGAATAACACAGATAACCCTGCCTCCCAATTCTGAAGACCAGTAAGAACTCTTAAATGAAGAGACAATTACCTGAGCCTCTTGAGAAGGAGCTTTTATCCTTGATCCTTTCGTTTCGCTAAAGAATCTGAATTTCTCTGGCTCCCCCTGCTGGTCCCTCCTGGGCAGTTGCATCTGGTGGCAAAGGATTGGAGCCAGAGTCTAGTTCTGCTAAAGGAAAAGAGAACATTATTGTGGACTGCCCTAGCCAGTCCAGGCAGATCTGAGGCATAGAGCAGCTTGTTGAAAACAGTTCTAGGAAATGCAGCTTTCTGTGTAAGGGGCAGGATATAAGGTGGCCCACCACCAGCGCAAGTCAGGAGGGCAGGGTTGGTGCCTATAGCACTGGAAGAACAGGAATATCAGGACCACATGGGCCCATAAATCGGTAATTCTTTGTAATTCTATGGGGATCAGACCCTATATTGAGACTAGAGATGGGCTCCTCCCCTTAAGACAAAGCAGGCTGGGGTCAAACATAGTCACCATGCAGACAGAGTGGCTCCAGTTTTATTTTGGCCTCCTGTGAAAGCTGAGGCAAGGAAGGTGGTGAAGGTAGACGACAGTGTCCCCAGAGTTCATGGTCCTGTGTGGTGTACATGACCCCACCTCCCAACTCTGAAGACCAGTAAGAACTCTGTGGAGTCCTGGGTGCATGTTTTGCTGGGGCCTCCTCCTTCCACCTTCTGTAACTGCCGTCAATTCTCCACACCTACCCACCCCCTAGATCACATTTCTGGTTGTTTACATGTATTTATCTTTCCCACAGCACAACTTCCCAGAAAATGGACTTGGCGGAATGAATCTTGCCAGACTCCAGCCAGCTATAGGCATCAGGAAGAGGGTTAAAGATGGTCAGACATGAGGACAGATCCCCCCCTCTTCTATTAAGCCCCAAGCCCCAAGCATAGGGTATTTCCACTTAAAGTTGAACATGGAAAATAGGCTTGTGTTCCCCTTCAGGACATAGAAGGAAGCATGTGACTTTCCCCAGTACACAAGGAAGGGGACACAGTCCAGAAGAACCCCAGGGCATGAAAATTGCCGTTGGACTCGGGCAAATGCAACTGTGGAACAGTCATTATAAAGAAATTCATTATAAAGGAATTCATTTCTGTACTGGGTGCTGGGGATGTAGCAGTAGGCAGAGTCCTGCGTTCTACTGGGGGAAGGCAAACCATAAACAAACTTACAACAGGTGAGGGGCACTACGTACTATGAAGGAAGAAAAACAGGGCAAAGGGAGAGGGCAGAAGTGCGTTGTTATAGACGTGGTGGTCAGCGAGAACAACTTTGTCCGGGTGAGGGAGCAGCCCTGTGACTATATGAGTATTCCAGGCAGACGGACGAGAGTGCAAAGGCCGAGGTAGGAGGATGCTTGGCTTGTGCAAGAAATAGGGAAGAGACCTATAGGCTGGAGCTGGGTGAGTGAGGGAGAGAGTGGCAGGAGTAAGGTCAGAGAGAGAACCAGGACCAGATCGCATGGGGCCTTGGCCACCTTGGCAGGGCTGTGGATTTGCTTTGAGTGAGATGGAAAGCCATAGGAGGGTTTGGAGCCAAAAGTAACGTGAACCAGTTTATGTTTGAAAAGGCTCACTCTGCTGCAGGGTGTATCACAGGGAGGCAAGGATGGAGAAAGGAGACCGATTGGAGGATTGTTGCCAGAGACAGGCGATGTGGCTTGGATGCGGTAGATACAGTTTAAAAGTACAGCCAGCAGGGTCTGCTGATGGATTGAATGTTGAGTGTGAGAGAAGGAGAGGGCCAAGCCTGTGGCCTGCGTCACTAGAAGACTGGAGCTGCTCTTTACAACATGGGGAAGACTTGGGGAACTGTGGATCTGAGGGAAAATTCACCAGTTCACTTTCCACCTAGTCAGTGAAATACCTATTGGATCCCTGAGTGGAGGTATCCAAATAATGGTAGACATTTCAAATAATAGGCTCCTCAAAAGAATAACAATAGCCAATAACTGCTTACATAGTGCTTTAGAGTTGACAGTGTTCCCGCATACGTTATCTTACTCTGTTTTCACATCACCCACAGAAGGAAGTTCGTTTTCTTTCCATTTTACAGATAAGGAAGCTGAGATTCTGAAAGGTTTGCACAAGAGAGCCAGTTTTTAGATGCTGCCACGCAGAGGAAGACAACAGCCAGTTAGTCTTGAAGAGCAGCAGCCAACCAACAGAGAGAAGGCCACCTCCGCCAGGCTGTGGGGTTTGAAGACCTGTGCCTCCCCAGCCCTCTCCCAGCCCAAACGCAGAGAAGAACCGGTGGGGAAGTGGCAGAGAAGGCTACGTTCTCCCACCCTCTACTCAAACCACCGTGGCCATGGCCAGGCCTAGCTTCCTGGGGAGGGGGCAGGGCAAGAGCTTTGAAGAGAAGCTTGAAATGGACATTTTAAAAATCAATATTTGTGTAAACATTTGAAACAAATCATAAATACCAGAAGGAGACTATTCTAATTCCTGAAAGTAGCTGAGACTCTATAGCATCCATCATTAAGCTATGCAGTGAGAAAAAGGGTTTTGACACGGTGTCACTGAGGGCAGCTATTGCAAAAGATCAAAAAAGCATTTTAGGATTACTTTGTTACATAGCTTCCTACAAGTAGAATTATTGGTTTAAAGGATATGAGCATTTTTAGACTCTCGATAAAGTAAAACAAATTATTTTCTAAAAAGGTTCTGCCATCGGTAGAGGAAAGTAAGAGTACACCTTGGAACCAAGATTTTTGACTCTAAATCTCAGGCATTTTATTCTGAGCTGGGTTTATGAGCCTCGGTTTTCTTATTTGCAAAACGGAGACAACTGTACCTGTTGCGATCATGAGAATCAGAAGAACTGTGTACTCAATACATGGTGGTCGTTTATATTATAACGAGAGAAGACTTGTCATTTAAAAAGCTGGCACAGAATTCCTCCTGGGAAATCGTCTTTGTTCGTTCACCCAAACTGGCTCCACATTGGGTCCGTCACCCACAGTGACCCCCCACACACACACACACACACACGGGTCTACCCTGACCAGCTCTTCTTCACAATCTGATTGCTGGCTGACTTTTTCCAGCAGCTCCTACACAGTGTGCAATGGCCCTTTTCTCCCTCAGGGACATGAAGGGATTTGTCACTTTGGTCATCAGCTGGTATTTGGACTTCAAGGGCAAGTTTGTCCATGTCCTCCCTTCGCTGAGCTCCCATGCTTCCCCCACCCCAGCCCGCTATACCCGAGTCCTAAGCATGCTCCAGGGTCCTACTCTTAATGCCACCGCCTTCTCAGACCTGGCAACATCTCATCCTTCTCCAGATCATCAGAGCATTTATTTCTCCTCACCTCTCTCTCGTGGTACCGACATTTGTTTATGCGTATGTTCCACGTCCTGTACTGCTCTGTACACTGACATTCCTTGAGAGCAGGAACTCAGGCTTCCTTAGTGCACAGTAGCCATTAAGAATATCTGTTGAATAAACTAGTGGCTGCTAAGAGTCAAACACCAGTCGAGGTGTTGTGAATACAGAGATGAATTACCTTTGAATAAACCCCCTTTGCAAAGAAACCTGGTCTCATGGGGAGACAGATCCATAAAAAGATGACACAAAGGTACAAATATGTGCAGAACAGGGAGATGGCACAGAGGGGGACACAGCTATGGAGCCCAGCCTGGGCTCCACAGTCAGACAGTTCAGGATTCAAGTCTTGGCTCTGCCACTTCACAGCTCTGTGATGTTGGCAGTGACTTGACTTCTGTGGGCCTCAGAATAAAGTAGTACCTACTCCATAGGGTCGTTATGGGCGTGAGGCCCCCTGCACAGTGCATGGCGCCTAGTAGTGATGCAATAAATGACAACTGTCTCTCTTCTGGGGGTCAGGGGGAAGCTATGCAGAAGAGGGGCCATTTGAGCTGAGCTTTGAATAAGAACTCCGCAGGTAGCCAAGAGGTTAAGGACTTTACAGGCAGAGGAAACGACATGAATAAGCAAACAGTGTATCATCATCTGAAGAAAAGCTTTAAAAAAAATTGAAAAACGGCCCCGCCCCTCATGGACTTTGTGTTCCTTCTCATGGACCCCAAAGCTTTCAGCCGGCTCAGGGCACAGATTCTGACTCAGAAAAGAAGATCAGAAGAGAATGCCGTTGGAGGGAGGAGGATATCAGTAATCACGCAGTTTTCTTGTCACCCGCAGCCTTTGACCTCAGACTGGTATGTACTGGCCGTGAGCTCGGATGGCAGCTTTCGGAAGGCCAGCAGACTTTCCCTGAAGCAAAAACAAGTCATTTTCCTGTGGTGCCCGTCCATCGCTACACAAAGGCTTTATTCAGAGCCGCTTACCTCCACAGTGCCTTGTCTTCCAAGGAAACTTGTTTTGTTAGGATGGATTAGTCTCTTAGATAAATATTTGGCATTTCCTTTTACAGCAGTTTAGCAAGAGATGCAGATCCAGACAGTAATTATTCTGCCCTCCTCCTCCTCCTCCTCACCAACCCAGTGAGAACTTCTTCACACGGTGTAAGAGGCACCCTCCTCCACTCGTGGAGAGGACCAGGGAGGGTCGGGCAGGTGGCCGTGGGCGACGGGGGTGGGGGTGTGTGTGTCAGGACTAGAATTCTGGGGACCCTGCTGCCAGGTGTCTGGGCATGATTATGGAAACTGGAGGGACCCCCAGCCTGCTGCTTCCAAGGGCCAGGAGGGACTTGCGAGATTTGTGGTAAATTAGAGTGAGTTTTAGGTGACTTTAGGGAGAGTGGTGACCATTGTCACTCAACATAAGAGATGGCATGACTGTGGGATTTCCCCCTGCAAGGGGCACTCAAGAGAACTGTGAAATTCTGAATTCACTGCCAAAACGGGCAGCCCTCGCTTTCTCCCTGGTGACTCCAAGTACAAGCCTTTCAGGAAAACCAGAAAGCGGAGGGAGGTAAGCAGCCAGAAGGAACCCGAGGAGACAGAAACAGGTTGTCACTGATGGGCCTCATTCACCACTACCCAGTCCTTCCTTCTGCCAGCTCCCTGCCTCCCCATTCTCTGCCCTCCGTCCTTCCTCCTCAGCCCTTACCCTCCAAAGGAGACATGCGTGAAAACAAAATAACCAGAAAACAGGTGAACTGGGCATGCAGTTCTTATTCTGAGCACATTAGGCCCTTCTTTGTGTGGACGCTGAAGTTTCTTAGAATGACCTTGGTTGGGGGACCTGGTATGGTACTCTGTGTGGATCAAAGGATTGATTGATTCACAGACCAAGAAATCACAAGCTCTGCATGTCAGATCAGTTGATCAGTTTAACTCACATGAACCGTGAGCCTGCAGTTGGCTGGAACCCGAGTCTGGGTGACATCCAAGATCTGAGATCAGGGTAGGGCCTGGAGAAGCAGGAAGAGAAGCTGGCCTTGTGCAGTAGTCAGCAAACCATGGCCTGGGGGCCAAACCCAGCCCACCACCTGTTTTTGTACAGCCTGCAAGCTAAGAATTGTTTTTACAATTTTAAATGGTTGGAAAAAATCAAAAGAAGAAGAATGTTTTCTAACATGTAAAAATTACAAGAAATTCACATTTCAGTGTCCATCAGTGAAAGTTTATGGGAACAAAGCCCTGCCCACCCCTTTATGGATTGCCTGTGCCTGGCTGCTCTTGTACAGCAGAGCTGAGTAGCTGTGACAGAGCCGTATGGCTCACAAAGCTGAAAACGTCTACCCTCCAGCTCTTTACATAAAAAGTTCGCTTATCCATGCTCTTGTTCATTGTGAGCGTGTGGTCTGGTGGAGGTCAACTAAAAGGAAGCTTTTTGAGTGTTTCCGAATGTGCTTTACAGGTATCAGCCCACGTAATCCTCACAGCAGCCATGTGAATAAGAACTGTGATCCTCGTGTCCCACACGAGGAAATGGAGACGCACTTGCCCGAGGTCACCCAGCTAGAAAGTGGTGGTGCTGGGATCTGCCCCCAGCACTGTCTCTGGAGACCTGTGAACCAGGGCACAGTGATGATGACCTGGGGAAGAGGCGGATGCAGTGCTGAGGAACGTCAGAGAACAGCGGCCAAGGCCATGAAAGGGTAAGTCAGATGCTCAGAGCTGGGAAGGAAGAGCCTCCAGGTGGAAGGGCAGGTGTGCTGGGAACTGACGTCTGTACTGAGTGGGGCGGGGTGCACATCGCCCCCGAGTGTCAATCTCAGTATGAAGAGTGTGCTCACTCACATTTGTTCTCTGGGCACTCCCTCTGGCACCGACCCTGACTTCCTCAGTGGGTGTTTCTGCTGTGCTGTGCAGGCCCTCATCCCGGGCACCTGGCAGGGCATCCAGTCTCCTCTATGCCAAGCATGGTTACATGTGTGTAAGGCACTATCTGTCACTGAGAGTTTGGGAATGAAGATTCTGGAGTCAGAGGACAGACGTGAGTTTGAATCCCAGCTTGGTCACTTACTATGTGACCTGGGGTGTGGGTGGCGAAGCCTCCAACCCTCTGAGCCTGTTTGCCCATCTGCAGGAGAGCGACAGTGACAGGACCGACCTCACAAGGGAGCGCCGAGGATTAGGCAGAGAATGTTAGCTCATGAGGATGCTCTCCCTTAGTCTTCACAGCCCATCTTACTGATGAAGAGACTGAGGCTCAGAGATTTGCCCAGCGTGGCACTGGACAGTCAAAGCGCAGGCTCTTTACCCTTGACCATGGCAAGAGAAGTCAATCTGCCTTCGCACACCCATGTTCCACACAGCTTTTCTGCCCATGGCCTGAAGTGTGTGGCATACAGAGGAGATGCAGAGGTTGGAGGCACCAGGGGCAGGCAGGGCCACCTCCACTTGCTGCTCAGGCCCCCAGGTGAGTAGTGGTTTGGAAGGAACGGCAGCCTGCTTGCTTTGTTGTTCCCCTCCTGCCCTGTGACAGATACCGCTTCCTAACGGTGGTCCCTTCCTGTCCTGGGACACAACCAGGGGCTTCAGGTGGGGAGCAGGATCGAGAATGTCTCAAGTCCTTTGTTCAAGGCCAGGTTCTTTGCTTTAATACCCAACGGGTATGACCAGCTGGCAGATCCTGAAGTGGTCTACAACACTATGTCCACAGGACCTCAGCATTCCAGGGTTTGTTTTCTCTGATACTCACACCAAAGAGCCCCAGCCTCCGTCCCACACGCTCCGCAGAGCCCAGCCACTTACCCAAGATTTCATGTCGGTGGGTTAGGATTTTTTTTTTTTTTTTTTAATAAATCCAGTTCAGTCTTTTTGCCTTTAAATCAAAACGATGTGATTACTGATATTAATGTGGATCTAAATCATTTTGTGCTCTGTGTTCCTCCTGGTCTGTGTTCATTTCTCTCTCCTTTATCACTTTTTTCTACTTGTTTGGAGGTTAAATGCTGTTTCTATTAATTTAGGAGTTTCCCTCTTCCCTGAGTTTTCTTAAGATGCTCCAGCTACCCTAAGTCTGCCTGTCCCCTCACTCTGATTCTTGCTCCCGTGAATTCTCCACTGTGCTCACTTCTTGCTTCGTTTCCTGTTATCTGTCCCCCTTCTCTTCCTGCATTCACCAGTGAAGGGTGCAACAACCTTTACTTACCCCATAGGTAACAAAGGGTTGGGGTGATTCAAGTTGTTGAGCTCCTTAGAGCCCGTTGGCCATGAGGATTTGCAGCCTGCCGGTCCCTCCCTAGGACCCAGCCGGTCCGCTCTAACTGTAGATCTTCTCTCCCAGAGTCCCACCCCTCTGCCTCTCACCTTCCTAGACACCCCACTCACCCGCCCTCTGTTACTGTTCCTACTTTGCCCAGTTTTCCTTCTTGGACTTCTCATTATCTGACCTCAGGTTAAAGCTGCTTACTTGTTAATTGTCTCTCTCCCATTAAGCTCCACAAGGGTGTTCTTTCACCACTGTATCCCCAGAGTCAGACGCTGGGCCTGGCACACAGCAGAAGACAACAAAGAGTGAATATTTGTTGAACAAATGGGTGAATGCTGGCAGCTGAGTCTTCAGTGGGACCATCTACCTGTGAATCCCAGTGGAACTGGTGCAATGAAGAGAAAGATAGGTCTTCTGGGATCCCATCCCCAGGTGCAAGGGCGTACACTGCCTACCCTCTGGGTGCCACAGACCCCCGCAGCTGAAAAACCGGACTCAGGGGAACAGGTAGAGTAACGTACTAACGTTTTTAATACAGTCTGATCAGATCAATTCACATCACGAGGTCAACCTAGGCTTGCTCATGTGTGACACAACCGAGGTACACAATGTCCCCACCTGCCAGCTCTCCTGCCTTGCTGGCTCCCAACAGCACTGAAAACCCCTACCTCCCTGACCAGACTGGCATTTTTTAAAATTTTGCATAAAACTATTTCTTCCATAGACTTCAAACAATCAACTAGCCAAGTTAATTATGGTACATCTAAACAAAGTTTAATACTAACCCTAACTTGTGACTGCGGTTTACAAAGAGCTCTGTATCACCTGGGATAGCTTTCAGTAGCAATTCACTACAACTGGTCCTAAAAAATAATAACAACAATAATAATAATAATTAGAGAATTAAAACCCAACAGCAAGTTGAATGGTTAAAATCACATAAGAACTGGAATTTGGGGTGGGGGTATCCTCAGTAGCTAAGCTTGCCCTTAGTAGCAAAATGCTAGCCTCCAAACAGGGCTCAGAAAGGTCTGGGCCCTCCAGGTCAAGGGTCAAACTTAGCGGGCTCTCAGAGGACACTCACCCCATGGTCCATGGGATGCTACAGGCTTCCAGCTTCCTTAAACAGTTGGGCATCGGCGTTGTGTAAGTGGGTGGGGACCCTACTGTGGTTTCTTTTGAGGAATATGAGAAAGGGGAATGAGGGATTAGAGAAGTACGAGGGGACCCAATCACTGAGGTCCCAGAATGCTGTCAGGTGTGGGTCTGGGATGGGGGTCACTAAGAAATAAGCACCAGGAATTCCCGCTTCTGCCCATTAGCGAAACCGGGACTGGTGTTGCCTCGGAGGCCTATGTAGTGTTTCCTGCCCTTGCCCCAAACGGGTCTTGCAGATATTTCTGCAGAGCATCAGATGAGAATCTATTTCTAAAGACCTTTGGGGGAACGGGTGGTGGAGAGGGATGGGGTGATAAGGTTGGGGGGTGGGGAGTTAAAAACGAATAAAAATCTCTCAGCTACAGAACCCAAATACATCACTTCCCTCCGCGTTCACAGCATTTCTCAGCAGTCCCCGGATGGCCGTTTCCGTGGGGACACAGCATCTGCCTCACTTCCCCTCAGGCCCCATGGGCTGCTGGTCAACCTCAGGATCTACTAAAGATGACGCAAACGCCGACTGAACAATCTGAAACCCAAAGGACTCAAGGAGAGACATGTTCTGCTGGGGAGAGAAAGGTGAGCCGAGGGCAGGGCCCAGGTCCCCCAGGGGGCCCCCGAGAGCCCGGACATGCACCTTCTGGATGTGTTTGTTCAAGTAGGACTTGGAGCGGAAGAAGCTCCCACATTCGGGGCAAGGGTACTTCTTCTCCCCGTCAGACTCCATTTTGTTTTTGGGGACTGCCATGTCGCAGGAGAAGGAGCCATTGGTGCTCTGCTTCTCCGGCGTCTTCAGGTCGCTGGCGTCCGAAAGGTCACCGTAGGAGTCGGAGCTCTCAATCGGATCCTGATGTGAGCATTTCTGGCCTTCTAGGAGAAAAGAAAACACAGAAGAGAGATGAGGCCAGGCTTTGGAGATGACCCTTCCTGGAGGGGTCATGAGGGGCCAGCTCACAGGCCTGTGGAGGGCAGCTAGTGGCCAGCCACTGCCCTGGCAGAACCCACGGAGGTTCAGCTGGTCAGTTTGGGAGCCTGGCATACCTACGGGGGTGAGGCAGCAGGGCCCTGGGGCTGACAGCCTCCCTGCCGCGGCCTCTTCATGCAGGTGTGCAGGTACCGCTCATCGCCATCTCAGCCTGCTTCCAGGAAGGGGGTGCAAAGAGGGGACCTCCACTGCTTCTGTCCAGAATAACTCAAACACCCCCAACTCCTAGGCATTCTCTTGGGTGCCTCTGAAGGGAAAAACAGCTGTTCTCGTGATGCCAAGCAGGTATGGCAACGGCCTCACCTCTGCACCAGACTAGCTGCACCCTAGCAAGGCAGAACCAGAGCAGCCGGGTCCTCAACCCAGCAGACCCCACCGATGGCTGAGACAGAAGTGCATCCTCTTCCCAATGCTGCAAACACAAATCCTTCCTCACCACCTTCCTTCTGCAAAAACCCTTCCCAGGCCGAGTGGCTAAAGCACAGAGATTAAAAGCAACTTTGAACAACCCAGTCGTCTGGCTGCCACACGCAGGACCCAAGACAAGCTGGGCCTTGAGACAACCCTCACTGCTCTGCCTGCCCAGTCCACCTGCGGTCCTCCACCGACCAGCAGCTTCCTGCCTGGGTTCAGAGAGCCATGCCAGGAAGGGAGGTCTGTGATGGGAGCGTGGAGCATGCCATCTCTGCCATCCACCAAGCCCCTGGCCTCATCCCCAAGGCAACAACGACTTGAAATACCGCAGAACACTCTGAATCAACAAGTGAAGGTGGGGCTTACGAAGCTCTATGCAAACCTTCTCCAAACCTTCTCCAAGTCAGAGGCAGCCAGGTAGCTCACTGAGCGCCATGCATCTCACAAACGCAGCCAGAGGCCCTCTGGAAAGGGCCACTCACAGCAACCAGTCACCCCTATCAAGGGGGGAGCCAGCCTTTGGCTCCCCCTGCCCTGCAGGGTCAAAGGAGAGGAAAGCATTCAGCCACAGCTCCGCACCACCCTTAAAGAGCCACAGGCAACAGACAAGCCCAAGGTGACTCATCATGCAGGCTCCTCTTCCTACCCTGGGCCTGGGGCATCCCTGCAGGGCTCCAGACAGCGGGGACTGGCCAGGAGCAAGGGAGGAGGGCTGGCGAAGAGGAGGCGGGGGGCTGGATCACGGCAGTGCCCTAAAGCCTCACTCACTGCCCTGGAGTGAGATACCTACTGTGACTTTTGTCCTGGAGGCCACTGCCACTCAGATCTCCGAGCCTCCTCGAGGCGGCCAGCAAGCCGGCAGCCTTCCCGCCTCCCCACGCCCGGCCCAGCGCCCCCACAACACAGTCTGCGCAGAGAAGCAAAGTGCAGAGCAAGGGGTCGCTTGCCTTTGTTGCCATAGGTCCTGGCGCAGTGGAACGCTGCTCCCCCATTCGGTATGGGCTCCGGGTGCCTGGAGACCTGGGGAAGGGGAACACCGTGGTGGGTTTTAACATGGACCTTTAAGTAGGAGGCAGAGGAGAAACCTAAACAAGACAAAAGGAGATGAGATCCCGCGGCCAGCACAGAGATACCTGTCTGCTTCCCCCACGCCTCTCCTCTGGCCGCTCTGGCTAGCATGCCCAGGTCAGCTGCACCTAGAAGGGGCCCCTCCTTGGCTCAGAAACGGCTGCAGCCATGGGAGCCACCTGGCTCAGGATGGAGGGTGACAGTGTCCTCGATTCGGCTTCTCTGCAGAGCCCAGTGCAAGGCTGCCGTGGAGGCCCCGGCTGGACAGTCGGAGACCCTGCTCCGCCAAACGCCTCTAGGCTTGCTTGGCACATCACTAACAAGTGGTTTGAGGGGATGTCCCACTGCCGCAGGTCAGCTGCAGGGACCACAGCTAGAAATGTAGTGAGAAAAGTATATGGGGCTCCAGGGCCGCCACGGACCACCAGCCAGCAGAAGGCCTGCTAACACTTGTAACGGTAAACTGCACAACAAACCAGATGGAGACAGGATGAAATCCCAAAGGAATGCCTCCAGGAGTCCCCCTTCTTCTGTTAGGACATGTTCTGTTTTGCTAACTTTCTCACCTTCAGAATACGTAACTGGATTTAGTAACGGTTTAGACCTTTTGAAGAGCAGCAAAAATAGGAAGTTATGTTAAAGAGGCGCAGTCATCTCTTATTCATGGTGGTCTTTTTGGTTGTTTTGCAGCATCCATCGGAGGAAACAGGGATGAACTTTGTCCTTATTTTGGGGGAGGGGCCGTCCAGCCATCTTGGAGCTGCTCCAGCCCAACCCAGACGCTCCGGTCATTCTGAGCCGTGTCGTATCTCAGGCTGGGAAGAGATCTTGGGCCAACTTCCACACCAGCCACAAGTCTGAGGACATGGGACCGGGTCGGCCGGTCAAAGGATGCTGACGGGTCTCGCAGGAAGAAGGGTGTCCTCGCACCCCATGATGGTCAGGTATCAGAAAGTGCCTTCCCAGGAACTGCAGTTTTTTAGCACAAGGCCTAGTTGGAATGCCAGGCCCTGATGATGCCCCTTTAATCCACTCCAGATCTGGCTGATACATTCTCAGGTTCTTTCATTGCCTTTTGAAATGACAGTTATAGGATAACAGTGGGATCCACTACGAACAGGTCAGAGGCTGCAGAGCGCTGTGTAATGTCTGCAGAAGACTTGTGTTAGAAAGTCGGAATTGGCCTGGGCTTTGGAATGCTGCTGGAACTATAGTAAAGGTCCACGGTCAGCAAGGGGTGGTCGTGTGCCGGGGCCCAGTGCACTGCCTGTGTTATCCTGTGGTATTCCCCGGCCACCCTGTGAGCTGGGAATGATTATACCTATTTTACAGGTGACCAAAATAAGACGCTTGGTGAGGTTAAGGAGCTGGCAGTCATGTGTACAGCTGCTAAATGGCAGGACCTGGACTCTGACCCCAGGACCTGGTGCCACCACGTGCTCCTTAACCACTGGGCAAACTCTCGAATGGTTCCTGTGTCTTGGCCCTGGCCCTAAAACGTCCCTTGGATTTTTGTAATAGGTTTTGTTATCACCATTTACACTCCTGTATTTCTCTTCTATTAGATTGGAAGCTGTGAGCAGATAAGGGCTGACCTGTGGGAAGTTTATTTAACAAATACTCCGTTGATGGCAGCGCTTGGTGGTTCTGGAGGAAATGGGGGCACTGAGTGGATTTTCCTTCCTTTCCTGACACAGTTACTTCACAGACCTGCTTGGACCACATGCTGGTGTCCTGTGCTGCCTGGTAGAGCGAGTTGTCCTGTGCTGGGACCAAGGGGTCTGCCTGGGCCCAATCATAGGGGACAGACTGGCTTAAGAGGGTCCTGTACAAACATTCCTCAGAGCCTCAGAGAGAGGCTGTAAGCAGGAAAAAGGATCTTAGCCCTGCTCGTTGCTGTGGCCCCGACAACCAGCATATGGTACCAGGACTTTCTGATGATATGATGGTGCCACTTTAGAAGGGAATTTTTTCCTTTGTTTTTGAATCTCTTGCAGGGCCTCTGAGTGGTCAGGTGTACTCAGGCAGGCCCACTGCAGTCAAAGGGGATGGGCAAGGCGGGACGGAGCACCAGGAATTGTTATAGTTACTCCCTGTGGGAAGAGGCATACCAGGGGAATACAGCAGATGCTCAATGAAAACTTGCTGCTTTTTCCTGAAAAACAGTCTGAAAAACACATGGCTGGGTCCTCTTGACTTTACCCAGCTGCAGACTGTACTATCTATAGCAAAACCACATGGCTGGGTGGGAGGAGTGGACCCACAGCTGCTACTTTAAACCCACAATTTAAACAGAGAGCAACTCAGCAGCCAAGTGTTGGGATAAAACAGAAACTGAGTTTCTGAGAACACATCTTTAAAGTCAGAAATATTTAGTTGGACTTCTGAACTCACCTGCCCATTCACCACTGACTAACCAAGAATCAAAGAGGCCGCTTGATCCAGGCACCAGAATGATGGAGACGCTGAGCACACATGTGACTCCACTAGAGCCAACAAGCCACCCTCCCTCGCACTCCGGAGACGAAGAATTTATTACCAAAAGGCTAACTGCTCCTCCCGTTGCATTTTCTTGTTTGCTGTGCTGCATTTTGCACTCCAGAAGCAAATCCTCCTTTTGCAAGTTCCCCATCCACACAGGGGTCAGGGACTGCTTTCTCCTTGTCCAAACCTTGGTGGGGCCATGCCCAACGGGGCAATGCCAGAGGGAGGCACTAAGTCGGTTTTTGTCAGCTCAGGCTGGGGGGATGGCAGGCTGTCTGCACCCATGACTGGCACTGATGACAACTTGTACGCCCACCTCTGACTGGGGAGAAGACTTCCTCTACCTTTTAAGAAATGACGTTTGAGACCAGATATTGTCTCTGTCAAAGGCAGATTCCCAATAAACTGTGCCTCTTCCTCAGACCGGTACATATGCATGTATACAAAGAACCTGCTACAGAAATTTTAAAAGAAAGGAGGACAATCATGGTGATCTACCAGGTCCTTCTTTCCTTCCCACTGAGCAACTTAACTGATTTCCTCCACTTGAAAATGAGAGCACAAGCTTTTCTCCCCGTCATACTCCTGCCGCTGCATATTATCTTCCTCTCCAGAAGGTCTGCCCCACATCCTGATATGTCTCTAGGACAAAGACAAGGTCATCTGTCTCAAGTGTGGGGCTAGAGCACACTTTCCCATTCTTCACAGACAAGAGTCTTTTGTGTGGCAAAGGCTGAAAAAGGCAGATCCCTAGGTAGGTAAGTTGACCCCTTAAGAATTGTTGGGACTGAAGGACCTCAGAGGGCACTGGGAAATTCACCTAATCGAACCTCAACTGTCTTGACCAGCTGGCTGACATTAGCCTTTACTCAAACCCTTGTAGAGAGATAGGAACGTTCATTTTTTTTGCGCAGCTCGTCCTGTCTTCACAGCCGTGGTAGCCGGCAGGACCTGGAGGATGACCCAGAGCTGTCTGCATGCTGATTCTGGTCTCAGTGTCTTTGACGTCTTTATCCTCTTCCTGGAAAAATTGCCTTCCTCTTTGCTTTTGCTTGTTTTTTTCCGGGAGAAGTCTCTTCCTATTTCTGTCCAAGAAATGAATCCAGAAGTAGAATCCTGCTCCTTCTCTTCCGATAAAAACTGAAATTGTTTTCTCTTCCTTCTGAGTACCCAAGGTGGGTTGGACCAGAGCCCTCTTTTATCTTCTTGGAGGAATGGGACTTCCCGTTCTCGCTTTGGGACCCAAAGCTGTTTAGCCTGTGATCCAGATCTACTCTTGGCTTTTCTGAGAAAAGGTGGCCTCTGCTTTTCCTCTTCTGGTGCCCCCATCCCATTCATGTAGCCTGTGGCTGCCGCCCAACTCCTCTTGACCAGCCCCAGGAGAAAGAAATCCTGACGTACAACAGTTGTTGGCTTTGCCACATCAGCTGTCTCGTAACTGGGTCGACTTTCCCTGCTGTTCCCTGCTGCTCTCAGCTCTTCTTTCCTCGCAGGCTGCGCCCCCCATAGGCTATGGCCCTGGGTCTCCCGCCAGTTCTTGCCCCACTCCGCAATCTGGGCTAGGCTTTCTGGGTTTCCTCATTAGCATCCTTCTCCACGCTCACTGGGTCCCGCCGCTGGTCTCTGAACTCAGTTCTCAGGCTGAGAACTTCAACCTGGAAAACTTGATGTAATGCCTGAGGATGGCATGTTGCAGCATGTTTAGCGTTATTGGGGGTGCTGTCAGGAAGCCAGGTTAGGATGAAACAAGACAAGAAACTTTTTCTAGAGCTGAGGCAGCCACGGTCAAGATGGTCAGCCACAGCCTGAGAGCTCCCTGTACACACAGTCCCACTTCTCACTACCTGGGGGAGGCTCCCGCCAGAAAGGGCTCTACTGACAGGTCAAAACAGGACAGACACGTAAGCAGCTTTTATTACCACCTCCCCATTTTCCCAGCAGGTTTCCCGATGCTACAAACAGTGACATCCTGCAGCCTTCAAGGCAAACCCCAGGTGTGCAGTCCCAGGGAGGGACCCAGCTTTAGGGCACCAAGAACACCCAGCTACTCAGCAGTGTCCCTCCACCAGTGACCTCAGGGCACGTAGACACAGCACAGGTACCCAAAGGTTCCAGCCACGGCCGGCAGGGAAGCCGCGCCTGGTCCAAACCAGAGAGCCAGGTCTTTTCTAACTGTTCCAAGTATGAGGATGGGGCCTCCCGAATGTGCAGCACCATGTGGGGTTCAGTTAACTTTCCTCTACCTTGTCGGCCGGGATCCTCACAACAACCCTGTGAGGTGGGCAAGGGGGTGTTCTTAACCCCGTTTAAAAGATGAGGAAACTGAGGTTTACAGAGGGGAAGGGAGAGCCCAAAGTCACATAGCAGGGTGAGGTGGGAGGGGCCGGAATTAAACCCTAGGTCGCCTGTCTCCTGGTTCAGTACTCAATCCACTAAGTCACACCCAAGACTTCCAGAAGCATTGGGACAAGAGTGTCCCAGGAGATAGGACTTCCAGCAGTGTCCACACCTGGCCAAAGCAAGCGCACCATGCAGAAGCGTCTTCACACCCACCACACACAGCTGCCCCGACTGCCTTCAGCACAGACACCGCACAGGCCTCCTCCACTGACACGATGCTTGCAAAACACAAACCTCAGCCCTTCCAACAGCCAACAAGCCCTGGCAGAAGCTCAGGGACAGGACAGGCCTGACTTCATCCAACACAACACCAGGGCCTAGAGCCAGACGCCACCTAGGCCGACCTCAGCCGCAAGCACGCTGCCCTGCCTAGAACACCTTCCACTTTCCTCTCTCATCAAGGCCACAGTCTGCCTGGGTTTGTGCTCTTTGCCGATCATTTGTGCTAGAAAGTTTCCGCCTTTTATCCATCTCCAGACTCAACCTCCTTCACATGCCAGTGAATCAGCCAGCAAAAGCTCTCAGGCAGGACCCCTCTTTCTCCCACTTCTTGGGGCCCAATGACTCTCCCATCAACATCCAGATTTCAGTGGTATCGACAGAGGCATCCATCCTGCCACCTGAGCAGCAGATGCATGATGGGCCCAAGCTTGGAAACAACACTCTCTCCTTCTGTTCCCACTTGTTGATCTCCCGGGAACTCCCATTCCAAGCACCCCAAATTTCTTGGGAAGGAAGGGGTGGCAAGCAGCTAGCTGGGCGATGAAGGTGTTTACCATTCAGTGGGAAGGGAGGGCCGCCTGAGCAAAGAACGGAGTCTGAGGGAGGGTGGTTAAGACACCCCACGGCCTCCCACACAGGCTCAGGCCCATCCTCTGGGAGCGAGGAAACAGCAGGGAGATTACCTCGGTTACAGATGCTGCAGAAGTTGCTGGGCCCCTCGCTATGCTTCTTCAGGTGGTCTGCCATGTACGCTGCCCGCAAGTACTTCCCACACACCTGGCAGGGCACCTTGTCTTCATGACAGGCCAGGTGGGAGCGCAGCCGGTCTCGGGTGGCGAAAGAAGCATTGCAGGTCTGTGGGCAGAAAGGCAAACAGGATGAGGTGGAAGCTGGCATTGCACACCTGCCTCACTACCAAGCACACCATGGAACAAAACCATTTCTGGCCAACACACTAGACTCCCTGTATAGAGAGAGCTTCCGAATGTGATCCCGGCTTCCTCCCCAGCCTGTCGAGTAGCGGCTCTTATTTCCCATGACGGCGCCTCATGGGTTACCTGAGTGGGAATTATTGGTTCCAAATGGCTACCACACATGCCTAGAACATGGCACACTGAGTTCCATGCTCCTATCCAAAATGAGGGTCTGGCATTTGTTCATTTGTAACATGAAGCATTGACTGCAGTTGCATCGACAATCAGTAAATTGACAGACGAGTTACTGGCATCTGAACAGACCCGTCTTCCTGATCTCCATCCCGGGTTTCCCCTCGTTGCTTCATACAAAGAATTCAATTTATTCACTTTATTCAAAAGTGACATTAGTCTTGGCCACAGGGAAATGGAAAGGAAAGGCAGGACAAAGCACAGAGATTACTCTATAATCTCATGAGTTTATATTGAAAAAGCAACTCCTAACATGATAGCGTCAATTCTGCTACCGTGAGAATGAGCAGAGGCTTCAGGAGCGTTTGTGAGATGTTACGTAGGGAAGTGCTAGTAATAACAAGCAAGGTGATACTACCCTGCATTGACTGAGCACTCCTTCTAGGCCAGGCAGACACCGTGCTTGGCCTTTCAGAGGCACTTATCTGATGCAGTCCATCCTGGCAGCAGCCCTCCCAGGCAGGATGTGTTACCACCTTCCAGAAAGTGTGGTCACAGAAAGCTGTGCTGTGAGCACCAACTCACAGCCAGGCCCCAAGGGCAGATGACACAGGTCCTGAATGTCAGCACCAGCACCTGGGAGGGCAGCCCCAGGCACCGGCCGCACCTGGGGACCTGACTCAGTCTCTGTCCCGGATCTCCCCGCAGCGTCCCTTCCTCAGCTGGGGCCTGCACAGGCATCCCCGCCTTGGAGGTCACGGGACGTCAGGAAAGCCCTCAGGAGACATCAATCTGGTGACTCTCAAGCAAGTTTGGTTCTATGGAAGTGTTTCAGGGCTTTTAGTCCAGCTTGCCTCATTTCTCTGTGTGTTTCACAGCTTTAGAACTGCAAGAGAAAGCAATGTTCACCTTGACGTGCACGGCAGATCGCACGTTAACCCACTGAACACCTGCCTCCCTGTTCACTTGCTACAACGGAGCTGCTCCTGCCATGTCTAACAGAAGCATATCCTGCGAACTCGAGACCTCAAGGTAAGTATCTGAACACTGTCACCACACACACTTTTCTATCTCCTTACTGTACAATCAAAAGCAAGAACCAAATGCACGCACTACTGCAATACAGTGGACGCAGAGAATGCCACTGTTGCTACCCCAATCCCAAATGTTGTGAGGACCGGCCTTGCTCTTCTCAGTCATTAGCTTGCAAGTAAATGTTACAAATTTGAATAGAAAATTTATACTAATGAAATACTGATTTTATCTGTTTTATATATTGAGTTCATTCATTTGACAAATGAGGCAGCTAAGTTTAGAAAGTGCCCAAAGCACATGACTCAGCTACGAGAGAAAGCAGCAGTCCTACCACTGCCAGGCCATTACCTACCAATCCTCCTGGCTACCCTGGGCTTTCTGTCTTTTCTGATTTACAGCTGGGCCTGTGAGCCAGCAGCCCCTGAGCCTGTGCTCTTACCATCTCCAGACTCAGTAGAGTTCGCTTCTAGTGAGTGCAAGGTGCTGATACTTTTTAACACCGTGTACTTGGTAGCCAGGACTGCCCTGACGGGGAGAGATGACAACTCTCGAGTACTTAGGTGACTCAGAGAGCCTGATGGCGCAGCGGATGCTCGTGGAGCACCACAGGTGGGCCCGCCTCAGTCTGGGACCTCATGGCCCAATTATAGGCCACAGTGAGGGGGGAAAGTCTGAATCGTCCACATCGCCCACCGGCCTGTGAACCAGAGCAAGGGCTGCCGTAAACACCCTCAGGAGAGAGAGGTGGCACCTGTCAATTTGTCCACGGTCAAGAGCTGACTTTGCCAGCCCGTGACCAGAGGACCACCCCTCCAATGATGAGAGGCAGTGTGATCTATGGCTCAGAACTCAAAGGAACCAAACGGACCAGGTGTGAGAAAATGCGGCTGAAAGCACACATTCAGGATTCTGCCTTCTGTGGTCCCTGGGAGAAGGCCCACTAGAGGGATTTGAAAGAGATGCCTTGTTTCTCTTGCCAACCTTCTTTTGGGATCTATCCTTTTAAAGTATTGCCTGTCATACTTTGCTACCTAAAGATAATGGACAGCCAAATCTCAATTATCCACAAGTGGGTTACCATTTGAGGGATTAGCTAAGCAAAATTAAAATCCCAGGCCAGGCTGACTTCCCCCACCCGAGTCCTCCATTGATTCTCTCTCAAGGAATGAAAGCTAACTTTAGCCTCAGTAAACATAATTAGGAATGTAAATCTGCTGCGGGGGGTGGGGGGGAAGGAGAACCCACAAACACAACAAAAACTTTCAGTGTTACAAAGCAAAGCTGAAGTGATGGTTGGCTTCTCTGTGCCAGAGTTGACCCTTCGTAGCCGAATCCCCAAGGTTTTTCTGGGGGAATTGGGAAAGTACGAGTTTCAGTCTAGAGCTGCCAGAAGTTCAGAAAACACAGGACATAAAAAGCCTGGTCACATGACCCAGTAGAGAAGGGACATAGAAGAGCGGCTGAGGGAGAGACAGATCTCAAACAAGGGGACACCTAGAACCTCCATGCTGGGGCCACTCGGGAGAGGCACTTCCCTTCTGGGAGACAGGGAGAAGCCAGAGACCTTGACGGAACAAGAGTGAGCCAGCAGTAGCGTGATGGGATTGCCGATGGTGCTCGGAGTGGCCACCCTGCCCACGCAGCCTACTGTTCGGCAGACCTGCCGGTCCCGGCCCAGCCACCCTGAGCGTGGGGATTCTGCGCTCATCACCACTCAACACTGAGACCCAGTCATGCTCCCTTCCCTCCCCCACCAGTTTCTCCCCATCCAAGACTTCCTAAAGCTTTTCTTCCCAAGGGTTGAGCAGCTCAGGAATGGGACCCAATGGTATCAGGCACACCTGACCTTTGGTGGCCTTTTAGGTCTGGCAGCCTCAGGGTGTATCTTAAGCAGCCTTTTCCACAGCCCTGGAAAAGTCTAAAGGCAATGATGGAGGCCCCGTGCCCTGGGCCTTGCTGGCCCCCTTCTTCTTCTTGAGGGTGTCAGCTCCCTTATTCCCACCTCCCATTCATTCCTTCTCTAACAAGCTATCCCTCCAGCCCAAGCCACCCCAACTAGCCCAAGAGGTGGGGCCGCTGGAAGCAATGGGAGAGGTCTCAGCTGTTCTAGCCTCTCAGCTTTAGGCTGAGCTCCCCAAGGGGGAAATGTCCCAGCCCAGGGCACTCCTCACAGACCCATCTGCACCAGTTAAGGTACACACAGGCCAAGCCCAGAGGAGATTTGTGTGTCACTGCCAAGCCCGAGGCTTCATGCCTCAACATCCGATGGCCTTTTTACTTAAGCTGTGGCACCAGTCTCGGTTAACTGGCCCCTTTTGTGCTCTGTGGCATCAGGAGGGGCCGAGAGGGACAGCCCATACCCAACTCTGCCAGGGACCCAAGGAACCGACTCCCAGAGAGCCGTCTCTTCACCTCTGAGGCTTTCAGAATACACACCATGCAAAGCAGAGGCCCCTGCGAGTTAACCAAGCCCGGGCACACCTGGCTGGCCAGCCCCACGCCTGAGAGCCAGCAGTCTTCACCTGCTGGGTCCTCCTTAGAGGAATTCTGGCTATGGGGCTGGAAGTGGGGCCAGCAGGTCTGTGAGAATGCGTGTTGGAGGGGCAGGGGAGCAGCGGGCTCGTACACCGACGGACAATGACGTCAGTGTTATGACACAGACCAAGGACAAAACACACAAAGCCTCAAATGTTAGAATGAAAACTTTTATCATCACTCCTGTTACCCCCGCGGAGCCTGCGGGGGCGAAAGGGCACACCACCGGGATCCGAGGGCGGTCTACATCTGCTTTATCTGCCCCCAAAGCCATATACTGGGATGACCCAATATACAGCTACTGGTTAGTCTAGTTCCTGAGCAGACCTACTAATAAACCTCAAAAACACAAAAGTCTAATTCACTAGCCAGAAATGAAAGCAGGACCTGTCTGAATGGGAAGGGAAGAGGGCAGTGTGGGTTGACCTAGCTGGAGTTGTACCAGTCTTCTCTGGAGGGGCATTCAATGCCAGGGTGGGGGGAGGGGTGGCCAGGCCCCATTCTAGAAACCGTGTGCCTTAGGGGAGGTGATGCCAGGGGAGGGGAAGCGTAGAAGCCAGTGGCTTAGTTCCCAGGAAAGCACCAACCTCCAAAATCACCCAGGCAAAGATAGACACCCAGGGGTACCATCTAGTAAAGGGGGGTAAAAAAGGCAAGAGAGCCCAGAAGGAAACCTGGAGGCTGCAGGGGGACCCAGAAAGGAGCTTCTTGCTATCACCATCTGGGGTCCCTGAGCTGGGAAAGACTCCAGGTCACCCAGGTAGGAGCCGGGCATGGGGGGTGGGAACACTCTGTTGGCTTCTCCCAAAAGGAAGGGTCTCAGAACAACCGCCACTCCCTTCTCCTCCACAGAAAACCCTCTCAGGGAGGCCAGGCTAGCCTACAGGCCACTGGGGAAAGGCTCGGCTGCCCTCTGGGGCAGTCCAGCCCTGCCTCAGATATCCCGGTGGGGCTGGGCAGAAGAGAGTGTTGCTGGAGTGTGCTGGGCCCAGGTTTTCGAGGGCTGGGAATGATTTTTTTAGAGAAAGGGAAAAGGCGGTGTCAGGAACCGAATGGGACGACCTCCACAAAGCAGGCTGGGCAAAGTCCCATGATGGCAGGTCGCTAGGAAGAGATTCCAGGGGCGGCAGGCCGCTGCTGCTCCCAACCCACACCTGGAAAAAGGGCAGAGAGTGCAGGTTACCCCCCCAGGCCACCGGGCACGCCCCCACTGCCCTCTGCGCTCCGCCTACTCTGCCAGGCTGCTCAGCACACTACCTGGGAGAGTCAGAATGTGCTCTGTGATGAGAGAACCAGAGACAGAGAGAGAGAAGGCAGCGAGGCACAGATGGATCCCAGCAGACCCACCCCTGGGTCATCGTCCTCGGGGGAGGCCACCTAGCCTGGCATACATGAACACCATCCACGCTTAGCCCCTGGGGGCTCTGTGCCCTACCTACAACATGTCCATCTCTCTCTACAGGTTTCCCTGAACCCTCTCTCCTTGCCACCAACAGGATAAAGAGAAGCAGGTCACCCTACCAGAGTTTGTCATAAGCATCCCACAACTCTGGCTCCCTCTCAGATGGCGGGAACTTGGCACGGGAGAGGGGAGGTAACCAAGGAGAAGAGAGAGGCGTGTTTTCCATCCACACAGGAATGCTTAGTGGCCAGGAGAGGAAACTCAATTTTCTGGGTGCCACAGGGCCCCAGATACTGTTCAAGCAGACAAACCAAGGGGGAGAATCTTGCCCAGCCTTCCCTACCTGCTACACAAAGAGCTCACAGGAGAGGAAGCCACTTGCTCTCCAGTCCTCAGAAGCCCTGACTACTTGCACACATGGCTCAGGAGGGTTAAACAGCTGCCAGTGCTCTAAGATGAGGCCACCCACCCGTCACCCCCTCCTGCCTGTGCCCTAACCTTAGGGGACCCAAAAGGAGCTCCAACTTGGGTCAGGCTGCCTGGCAGGCAAGGAGAAGAGGTGTTGGCTGGACCACTAGGAGCCCTTTACAAACCCTTCCCTCCCCACAGTGGCCCCTGCAAACTGCTGAGAACCAGAAGCTGGGCCCAGTGGGGTGACAGTGCCCCCAGGACAACAGTTGTGCAATGTGGCCCACCATCCAAGGAGCTGGCTAACACCAGGAGAGGAAAGCCAAGCAACAGAGCAAAGATGGAAACAGGGTGGGAACCAGGACCCAGCAACCAGGAAGGAGGGGACATCAGCAGTGGGGGGAAGGGGGCCAGGGGGAAGAACAAAGGAGAAGAGCAGACCGGAGGGTGGAGGGACAGAGGGGGAGGTGTGCAAAGCGGTGGTCAGTCAGCCAGCCCAGCACACACATCAGCTGGCTCCTGGCTGGGCTGTGAAAACAGCAGCAATCTCTTTCAGCCCATCTATGCCCTGGCCCGACCCCTACCTGACACTTGTGAGGCCGCTCAGAAGTGTGCACCTGCTTGATATGTCCGTTCAAGTGATCAGGCCTGGAAAAGAGAGAACCAAGACAGACTTTAAAATGTGACCTCAAAAAACGGGCCACACACTTGGCCAGCACCCCCACCCACACTCGAGCGCACCGGAGCACACACACTGCTGGAGAGGACTTGCTCCCCCCTTCCCCCCCAGCATGACAAAGACACAGTCACCACCCAGCTCGGGTTCCACAGGCCCAGGCCTCTGTGCCCTGGTTTTCTCTAGAGGGGAAGGGAAGTGAGCGTTTGTCTCTGATCTTGCCTACCCGCCTCCCCCCACCAGAAACTCAATGATTTCTAGGACCCGAGGAGGTGGCTTTAGAATGAGACAGGGCTGCCTTGCGGCAGCCTTTCCGGGAGGGGGTATGTGTGATTCATTGTCCAGACTAAAGCCCCTTAGAAACTCAGTATTCCCCTCCCCCAGCCTCTCCCACCGTGGCAGCCAATGAATGCCACCCGGATGGAATTCAGTCCCCAGAGGCCAAGGGATGGAGCCTTAAGTCCCCAGCTGGGCTGGTAAGCCAGATGCCAGCCAGAGCAGGTGGGCAGGGGCTGCCTGACCGGTAAGACTGGTTCCTGGTTGGGGCCTCTCTGAGGGAGTTCTCCATCCCTAGGTTCCACACACAAGGTCTTCAGTATCCAGGCAAGTGAAAACCAGGCTGTTATTCTGGATATTCTCTTAAGAGAAACAAAACAACCCTCTGCTCACAGACAAGTCCTCAGTTCCCTTTCAGGCTCACTAAAAAGTGAATCTAAAAAGGTATCCTGTCCCCTCCTTCTTCCTTTCTGTCCTGAGAACATCAAAGGGACCTGTGGGTTCAGTTAGGCTCTGGAGCCCCCAGGTCAAAGCTGATCAAAGATTTCAGTGTTAGGAAGAGACTCTGGGTGCCCAACTCTGTGCCCTGTAATCCCAGGGGGCTGTGAGGGGCAAAGCTGGAATCTACTGATCTATGATTGCCGGTGCTCTATGCTGGGGGATTTGGTGGCACAGGAGCGTAAGGAGTCCCAGATGCACTTGTTTCTGTTTCAGTCCCTCCCTCGGCAGCCATTCAAGCGGAGAAAGTCGCTGGAGAAGCCCAGCCTCCCGCCCCCAGAGGGGGCCCCACGCCTGGTGCCGGAAACACAAAGGGAGCCCAGGGAGAAGAATGGTGAGGCCCGGTGGCTGTGGCCTGAGGAATCCGGCCCCTTCCCACCAAGCCCCTAGGAAGAGAGACAGTAGGGCTCGCCTAGTGCCAGAGAACTTCCCTAAGGGAAGAGAAAGCAGCTTCTTGGCCATACCATCTCAAAAACAGGGCTGTTAAAACACTCCCCAAAGCTGTCATGGCTCTATAAGGTCAAGTGACCCCCACAAGTCCCACATGCCCACATCTTTGCAAGTTTTCTCATGAGCCAGGAATAGGACAGGTCATGGGGTGGGGGTACCATTCCTCACCTGGAGAAGCCTTTCCCACAGCTCTGGCAGATGTAGGGCTTGCCCACAGACCCGTCGTGGGACCGCACATGGTAGGACATGCGATCTTTTCTCTTGAACCGAAGCCCACACACAGGGCAGGAATAGGGCTTCTCCCCCGAGTGGGAAAGCTTGTGCCGATTGAGATGGTACACGTCACGAAAGATCTTGCCGCAGATCTCACATGCCACCTGCTTCCTGGTCCGGCTCCTCTTTCGGGGGCCATCGGGGTCCTCAGAGATGGGTAGCCCATTCTCACCCAGCCTGGGAGGAGGAAGGTCGATGTAACCCAGCTGGAGGCTGGTGACACCATGCTGGGCCTCGTGCTGGCGGAGCCGGTTGGCATCAGTGAACACTTTCCCACAGAGGCCACATGGAAGGATGCCTGCTTCCCTCAGGCCCCCTGGGGACCCGAACATTGAGTCCAGCAGGTTTGCCTTCCTTGGGCGTCCTCGGCCTCGCTTGCCAGTCAGGGGAGGGGCACTGGATGCCACATTGGGGAATGGGGAAGTCAGCAGTTGGGGGGACAGGGGTCCAGCCACCATGGGCAAGCGGTCCACCCCAGGTAACACAGGCAGGGAAGCTTGGCTTGCAATGGCTGCACCAGCTGCCCGAGCTGCCTCCTCCTCGGGCTGCATGCTGCCTGCAATGCCATTGCTGTTGGCTGCCAAGGCTGCCCCGTTGGTCATGTCCAAAGGGAAACCCAAGTCCGAGGTCCCAGGGGGACGAAATAGCATGATGTCAGCCCGGGCAGGGGGCACCAGGATCTGCACATTGGACTGTTTGATGACTTCCTGG
Organism: Rhinolophus sinicus; assembly: GCF_036562045.2. Lineage (NCBI taxonomy): Eukaryota > Metazoa > Chordata > Mammalia > Chiroptera > Rhinolophidae > Rhinolophus > Rhinolophus sinicus. Next base: position 19,514,394 of record NC_133765.1, on the reverse strand, counting down.
CAGATCTCAATGACCGACCTCATCAGAAGGAACTTGGCGGCCGTCATGAGCTCAGGGAAGCTCTCCAGGCGAACCACGATGCGAGAAGTATAGGCGAAGTCCAGGATGTCCCCGAACACCTTAGAGCTGATAGTATGCATCTCCAGCTCCCGGCTGCCCCCAGCCCCGCCGCCCGGAGCCGCCGCCGCGCCACCCACGTCAGCGGGACCCCCGTCCGCAGCTCCGCCGTCGCCCAACTGGGCGCTGAACACCGACTCAAAGTACTCGCTGCAGGCGGCCAGCACGGCGCGGTGTGCTGGGAAGCTCTCGTCACCCACCCGCAGGAGCACGTCGCAGAAGCGCCCGCCGTTTTTGCGCTGCTGGTTCAGGTTGTGCAGCATCTCGGTGCTGTGCCGGCTCACCTGGTAGGTGTAGCAGCCCGACGGGCCGCAGGAAGCGTCGTTCACCCGCTCCATGGCCGCCGCCCCCTCCCCACAAACCGGGCCGCGGCACTTGCCCGCCCCCCTCTCTTCCCCTAGGCGGCTACAAGACGGGCGCAGCGGACGTGTCTACACTCCCCACACGTGCCGACCCGGGGCTCTGTAGTCTCGCAGGTGTGCCGAACGCACACGCCCCCTGCCCGGATCGGACTGTCTAGACTGCAGGGCGCACCACCCCCCGCATAGCGGCCCCTACCCCTGCTAGATCGCGCGCTCCTCTCTCGTCTCCGCCCGCCCGCCTCTCCTTCTCGGTCTACCTCGGGGGGGTAACAGAGCAAAGAGGTGCGCCCCTCCAGCAAACGCGCCTGCCACCTCCCCTCCCGCCCGCCAGGCGGCGCCGGCGCGCAGCCAAGAGGGACGCGCGCGCGCGCGCGCGCGGAGTAGGAGGAGTCAGCCGCGCAGGCGCGCGCGCGCGCCGCGGCTTCTCCCGGGCCCGCTGGGGGCGCGCGCTGCGTCCCCTGCAAAGCGCGAGCCGGGGCGGGGGCGCCGGAGCGGAGGAAACAAAAGGCGAAGGCGGCGGCGGCGGCTGGGCGCGCACTGGGGCAGCAGCGCGGGCCGGGTCCCGGAGCCTGGCGGGCGGTGGAGGCAGCGAAGGCTGGAGCGGGCGGGCGGCGGCGGCGGCAGAGTGGGCCCTTCCCCGGGCCGGGCGAAAGCAGCAGCGGAGCGGCGGCGCTGCGGCCCCGGGCTCCGTGTGTTCGGAGCGGAGGAAAGATGGCAGCGGCTGCACTTCCTCTTGCACTTTCACCCCTGGGGGGAGGAGAAGGAGGGGGCGATACCAACAACACCCCCCCTCTCGCTTGCAGGAGAAAAAAAAAGAAACGGCAAGCTTGGTGTGGGGGGCTCCCGGCGCCCCCGGCCCTGCACGTGCGCACCCGGATCCCTGGCCCGGGCCGCCCCACGCTACAAACTTTCCACTTTCTTTGTGCCGAGCGCCCCCCCCTCACCCAGCCGAGGATGCACGTCCCCCCTTCCCTATTTATACAACCCCCCCGCAGCTCCACTCCCCCGGCTTCCTGCCCCCCCTCCCCATTCCCCAGCTCCGCCAATGCTAGCGCAGCTGAGCCCCCGTCCGGCCCCCGCCTTCCCACCCCGCCCGCGGGGCCGGGGGCTGCAGTCTCAGCCCCCCCGGACCAATGCAAACGAAGCGCCAGGCCAGCAAACCAGCTCCCACTGCCCCTCCCTCCCCGCCGAGAGTGGCGGCGAGCGGACGGGGCGGGGGGAAGGGGACCTAGAGGTGCAGATCTGGGCCCCCAGTTCCAGTCTGCGACGTGCGCCAGTAAGTGAAGCGGGTGTCGGCTACCCTTCGGAGCTCCCCTTTGATGCGCGAAATCCCCAGAAGTCGCCTGCCGACCGCCTTCCCGCTCCCAACCCCAGAGAGAGCCCGGGGTCCTAGCTGGGGGCAGGCCGAACCTCCGGAGCTGCTTCTGCAAACAGCGCACCGACCGAACCGAAGGGGCTGCGCGCCCTAGAGAGCTGGGGAGATGAGGCCATCGTCCAGCCTCTCCCCAAACCGCCACACGCCCAGCTTTGTGCCCCGGGGAGCGGAAAGTCAACTGCTCTGGGAGGCGACAGCATAGAGTCAAGGGCGATGGACAGAAGCAGGGATCCACGCGCACCCCAGCAACCCCCAGGGAAGTGAGGGTACTGGAGGGTCTGAAGAGCGCCCTTCGGCCTCCTCAGGCTGGGAACATCCCCAGCGCCCGCAGCCCAGCGAGTCGCCAAGCGCTCGGGCCATGGACCCCGTGGGCAGGCCTGGGCGCTTTGTCCATGGCTGGCCCGGGGATGCTACTGCGCGCGGGTTGGACACCCAGGTCCTCCTGCGGGGGAAGCGCTGGCGACCGCTGTCGGGCAGCCCGACTTGAAGCCACGGGCTGCAGGCACCGCGTGTGCGGGCGGGAAGTTCCCACAGTTGCAGAGGGAGCGAAGTATGTGTTCCAAACTTTCCACGGTTCCAAACTGAGCGCTTCCATTAAGAGAAGCGGCGGCGGCGGGGGGTGGGGGTGGTGAGCATTCTGGGTATTAGCATGCAAATGAACGGGCCTGGCTTCCAACTCCCCACTCGAGATTCCCACCGCCGCGCGCCTTCCCTGTACCAAGCCATGCGAGCCTGGAAGGGTTCCACGCGTGGCGCCGCGGGAGGACCCGAGTTCGAATTCGAGAGCTCTGCTCTCTGTTTGTTCTGGTGCCAGTCAGTTGGCCTCTCTGAGCCTCTCGGTTACAGTTTTCCTGATATGTACACGGGACAGCAGCACCTGTTTCATGAAATGATGAGGCTTCAAAGATCATGTCTGCACAGCACTTAATCCTGAGCTGGGTCTTTTTCCTTACACACGTCTACCCTTTCTAGGGTGTAGTACGTTTTGGAGAGAACAAATGATATTTAGAGGCTTCAGTAAAGTTTCCTGGACTCGCAGCCAGGCTACCTGTGTTCTAAGCCCAAACTAGCTGTGTCACTTCGAGCTAGTGCCTTAACCTCCCTGAACTAGAGCTCAGAGATTCTTGGGCAGACTCTGGAACCGCCAATTTTTTTGTGTTCCAGAGTGCTGCTGGGAGCAGCCACAAAGAAAGAAGAAAGAAATCTGATTATTGAGTGCCTAAGGTATATACACATCTTCAAGATAGATACAGCCATTCCCATTCTACCACTGAAGAAACCGAAATGAGTGACTTGGCCAAGGCCACACAGTGGTAGAGCCAGGAATCCAACCAGTTAACCCGTGTGCCCCTGCCTTACTAGTGGCTTCTGAAACCCCTCAGTGGCTCCACGTGAAACAGAAACTGGCTCTCAGTCTGCTGTGCTTAGAAAATGGTGCTGTGACTAGATTCATCCCAGAGGGTTCACCCTATAAAGATGGGTTCACAGAGTGCTCTCAGGACCCCCATCCACAGTGCTCTGAGAAAAACAGAAGATGCACCAGCCCCATTTTGCAGGTAGAAAGCCTGAGGCTCAGGGAGCTTGAGTGAGTGGCCAGAGAAAAATCCAGATTCTAGTTCTGACCCCGGCTGCGTGTCACCTTGGCAGTGTAACTGTGTTGGAGGTCTGTGATGATCTCTCAACTTCTTAACTTGACCGTCAAGCCTTGCCCATCTCTTAGGCTCTCAGGGTTTCATTCTGTAACTTCAGTCTGTAAGGCTTACTTGCAGGACACACGATTTTTGTGTGTGATTAAGGTGAAATTCACATAAAATTGAACTATTTTAGTGTGTAATTCAGTAGCATGTATTACATTCACAGTGGTGTAAGCCATACGTCTATCAAGTTCCAAAACATTTTCATTACCCCAAAAGAAAATTTTGTACCAACTAGGCAGGTACTCCCTACAACCCTCTTCCTCCAACCCCTGGCAACTGCCAGTCTGCATTCCTTCTCTGTGGATTTACCTGCTCTAGATATTTAATATAAATGGAATCGTATAATATTTGAACTTTTGAGTCTGGCTTCTTTCACTTAGCATAATTTTTTCAGTAGTTCACGTCTTTTATGGTTGAATTTCATTGTATGTATATAATACCTTTTCTTCATCCATTCATGGCCTTTTGGCTGTTGTGAATAGCGCTGCTATGAACGTTTGAGTACAAGTATTTGTTTAAGTACCTGTTTTCAGTTCTCTTGGGCATATACCTACAAGTGGAATTGCTGAGTTGTGTGATAATTCTATGTTTAACTTTTTGGGGAGCCACCAAACTGTTTTCCACAGCAGCTATACCATTTTACATTCCTACTACACAGGTCTTTTCATAAGTAAATTTAGAGCTAGTTAAACTTCCCATTTTATGAATGAACATGCTGAGGCCCAGAGAGATTAAATAATTTGTCCAAGGTCACACAGCAGGGTCCAGAATAGAAACAAACTTTCCTGAGTTCCTGGCCTTCCATCCACTAAAACCTCCCATCCACCTTCAAAGATCCGAACTGCCTGCCTGAGCATTTATTGATTCATTTGACAAACCTGTCCAGTGAACAACTGAATTAACCATGTTTATGAAGTTCCTTCTTTTCCCTCAACACTTACTGAAAGAGCCCACCGCCATTTTCCCAATTTCCAGGCTACACCTTGAAAAGATGCAGAGCTCACAATCCCTGTGTGTGTCTCCTGCTGCTGGCCTGGCTGGCTCTCTTCTGTTGTCATGGAAACCACACACCTCCGTTTTGGCAATGCACCAGCTGGACAGTGAACTGAGAGCATCCTTGTCTCCCAGGCTAAGTGGAACTGTCAAGGTTATTCGATTGCTAGATCCGTATTTATTGAGCACCTACTAAGCAACAGGTTTTTTTGTTTTTTGTTCTAGATGGTAGGGATACTGCAGTGAACAAGCTAGACCCTGGACCATGCCCTCAAGGAGCCCACAGCCTAGGGGAGGAGACAGACAAAAAACCAAGGAAATAAAAAAAAAGGCTTCTGGCTCCCCTCCCCAATGCTTCAAATTTCCCCATCCTTGGAAGCCCTGCTCAAATCCCACTTCCCCTGGGCATCCTCTCCCAGAGCCCAGATCCAAGTGACAGCTCCTCTCTGCTCTCAGAATTTTTATTTATCTTTCCTGATTGAAAAAGTGATATGTGCATTGCAGAAAATGTAGGAAACACATGAAAACAGAAAAATAAAAATTCCCCTATAATTTCACCACCAAGAGTTAAGCACTGCCAACATTTCTTTCTGGTCCTTTTTCCTTTCTACATCTGTATAATGTTTTGTTTTTAACGTAATTGGGTCCTATTTTCTATACTGATTTATAATCTTGTTTCATAACAATGTATTTTCTTTCCAACACCGATTCGAAGTTCCCCAAGGGCATTGATGATAACAGTGAGCATTTATTGAGCACTGGCTGTGCCAGCCATGGTACTGAGAGGACTCTTGGTCTACTCTGTAATCGTCGAACCACTCCTATGAGGGACCTACTATGGGAGTCTCATTTTACAGATGAGGAAACAGAAATGGCCAGGTGAGGAAGGGAAAGGGATGGCCCAAAGTGTGTGAAAGACGACAGAATGGCACCTGGATCCCAGCCTGCTCCTGGGGCCCACCCCAGGAACCCCAGGAACCCCAGGCTTCCAGGTTTTATTGAGTGATTGGCCATGAGCCAGGCCCCCAACTGGAGGCAATGATGAAGGAAAGCACAGGAGAGGGGCACCCTTGTTTCTTCCAGACAACAAGAAACCACCCCACTTGCCTTATCAGAATTGCTTAGACGGCATGTGAAGCCAACCCACCTCCTCCCTGACTCTTCAATGCTCGACTGTGTTTGGCTCCCTAATAACAACAGGGACAAGCTCCTTCATTGAGCAGTCATGGCTTCTTGTGCAGGAGCAACATTCGGGGTTTGGAGCCAGACAGACGCCATTCAGGTTCCATCTCTGCCCCTTGCTGACAGTGGAGTTCTGGTTGATCTATGCCAGAAGTTTATTTAGTGCCCCCAGCCTTCCTCTGAGAGTAACTGGGAAGTTAGGTGGTTCATCCAAGTCTGTACAGTGGAGGGTGGAGGCACAGTCCTTCCTGACTCCGACAGCCAGGCTCTTTATACAGAAGCCTGCACCTCTTTTCTTTCTTGAAATTGAGTTTTCTTTGTGACTGGAATGAATGTGCAAATCATCTGCCTGTTCTGGAGGCCCAGCTCTGTGAGCTTCATCAAGGATCCTGCAAGAGGCACAGGCTCAGCCGTTAGTTCCTGCCTCCCCACCCAACCCGGGTTATCTCTGCCGGTCTGCACTGTGGTCTTCAGCACAGGGGACCCTGTGGGCCATGGTTTATCATCAGCCACGTTTCCTGCTTCTGTGCCACCAGCAGGACCTTAACTCTCTCTCTCTCTTTCAGTTAATCAGGAACAACAACAACAAAAATCCTCATATGAAACTTTTATATTTTCGGTACACAAATCTATGAGGATTTTCTTTTTTCGTTCCTTATTAACTGACGGAGAGTTAAGATGTGACCAGTGACATGGAGGCAAGAAACATGGCAGATGTTAAACTATGGTGGGTGCGCATGCACACGAGGCAAATGGCCAACTGAAGAATGCTGGCTACATATGACAGAAAGAATCAATATCCTTAACATAGAATGTGCTCTTAAAGATCGACTCAAAAATACACCCCTCCCCCACCATTAGGGTATTTGTTTTACTGCTTTTTAAACATTTTGTGGATTTGAAAGTTTTCAAAATAAATTAATTTAGAAAGAGAACTCCCCGTTGCACAACATTGTGAATGTACTAAATGCCACTGAATTTTACACTTTAAAATGGTTAACACAATGAATTTTATGTTACGTGAATTTTACCTCAATTAAAAATTTTTGTTTTTGTTTTTTAAAGAATACCTTAAAGGAAAATAATGTGCAAAGGATAGAAGCAGGCAACTCACAAAAGAGGAAATGCAAATGGCCTATAAACACCAAATACTATTTGCAAGGTACTAATTCATCTCTGTAAATGCGGCTTCCTCAGAGAGGCTGCCCCAGAGACCCTAAGTAGTTAGGGCCTTCTGTCACGTTTCCAATAATGCCCTAAGCTTCCCCTTTCCTCTTTCACAGAAGTTCTGACACCAGTACCAGTGCTCCTCTACGTGATAATTACCTTTTATATTGTCTTCTCTCTCACTAGACAGAGGCTCCAATGGCAGAGACCCCTACTATCTTGTCCCTACAGGGTCTCCATGCCCAGCATCGTGCATGGCACTCGTAAATATTTGTTGAGTGGATACATGAAAAACTCATTTTTAGCTTGTCAAATATTTTGTCAAATATTGTCAAATATTTTGCTAACTGTCATTATGGCTGACAAGGACCTGGAAGTACCCAGTGTTCTCACACCCTGCTGCTGAGAGGGTACCTTGGTGCAACTTTCTGGAAAGTGATCTGGCAATATGTTTTAAAAGCCTAGGAAAGGGCGGCTGGTTAGCTCAGTTGGTTAGAGCGCGATGCTTCTAACACCAGGGTTGCTGGTTCAGTCCCCACATGGGCCACTGTGAGCTGCGCCTGCCACAGCTAGATTGAAACAACTACTTGATTTGGAGCTGATGGGTCCTGGAAAAACACACTTAAAATAAATAAATTAAGAAAAAAAGGCCTAGGAAATCACACTTACCCTTTGACCCAGCGATTTCACTGGTAGGAATCTGACAAAATAAGTACAGTGGTGAACCTACAGCTCTAAGATAGAGGTTCGCTGGAGCACTGTTTCTAATAATGAAAACTGGAAACCATCTAAATGTCCAACAGCAGGGGTCAGTTGCGTGAACAAGGGTGCTGGTGCTTGGGTTGAGTTAGGCCAACTGGGTTGGCCACTGGGCCGGCCCTTAGCAGAAGTTTTAAAACGATCATCTGATTTTATAGGCTGAACTAATAGAGGAAGATTGTTTCTGGGGTCAATGGTGTTTTCACAAGGAGTTTTCTACTGGAGGTGGGAGATAAATAGATTTTGGCAGAGGGGGCTTAAAACAACAGAAATTTATTCAGAAGTCCCAAACTTTGACTTTAAAATAGAATTATATAAATTACTGGAGTTTAGCTAAATGAGCCTTAGTTCCACTCTGGCTCAGGAAGGTGGAGGGTCGTTCCAAGCTGGTTAATCGTTGTTCACTTCAGTCCCAGGCTGGGGTGGACAGTAGGTGGGCAAAGAAGCAAAAGATTGTGGTTCAATTCATGGCCCATATTTACAAAAACACTGCCTAGTCCCTTGAGGTTCCCTCCGAGGGCGACTTCCCAGCTGCCATCTTTGGAGACCTGACAGAGGAACCTGGAAAGTCAAGGGGATGAAGTAAAACCCACATCCTCAGGACTTTGGGTCTCACTTGATTTTGAAAATCCATGTCTAACAACTGAGGTACAAAAACTAGAGCATCAGCTTTGTGTCAAACAAGGTCTCATCCCCACTTCCACGAGATTTGGGGGAAATTTACTTCCCAGGCCTAAGGAGTTCTTATAGAGATTAATGAGAATATTCTTATGCACATTTTTAATGCTTAAGCAAATGGTAACTATTTTGTTGTTGTTTGCAAGTCAGTGTTAAATGCTATGATTAGGGAAGCATCAGAATTAGATCATATCAGGGATGCTGGAACTTAATCTGGGGGATCAGGGCAGGCTTCCACAGCCAAATTCTGAGTGGCAAAGAAGAAAGGCCCTGGGGTATTTCTTTTCTGGCAGCTGGGCCTTTCTGAGTAAGCAAGTAGCACATTCCAGTGCCAGGTGATTCCCAAGCCTGCTGGGTTGGGGGTGGGGAGGAGAGGGGAGGAGAGGTCAGGAGGGGGATGGGTGGAGTGGAAGGTTACATGAGATTCTGGAGGCACCAGCCCAGAGGGAACTGCTATTCCATTCTGTGTGAGGCCCCTGGCGTACAGTAGGTTTTCAACCTTCACCTCAGGCATGAGGAGTCCTGGTTTTCTGGTCTATGGCTTGTGCTCCGAAAGAAACGCAGAACTGAGAGCTGGACCCTGGAAACTAGCTAGACTCCAGTTTTTGTGACCCTAGTTAAGTCCCTTCCCGTCGCTAGGATTCGGTTTCCTCACCTGTAAAATGAGAGAGTCGACCTAGATCAAGGGTCTCAAACTCAAGCGTCTCCAAGGCCCAGGGTAACTTGGTGAGGTGTGTGAGCTGAGTGGGAACTCTGGGGCTGAGTGAAGGGGCAGCCGGAGTCCAGCCCATCGTGGAATATGAGACCAGTGTTGTTAGCTTTTCCCGTTTTTCACGACCATCTAGAAATCTGGAAATCTCCCATTTTTAAATGTTCGCTATCGAGTCCAAACTTTTCAGTAAATGTGCTGGCCAAATGGAACAGGCCAGGGAGCCCAGTTTATCATCTCTGGAATGGCTCCTCTCAGAGGAGTCCTCTGACTCACAGTTTGCCCTTTTATGTGCCTGGAAATTGCTCCCAGGATTCCCGGCTGAGCCTTTCTCTGTCAATGAAACATAATATACAACCTTGGGCAGCGAGGTCAAATGCTTTGAGCTTGCAGGCTGTTCTCCCACCACAGAAGCACTCCACGATGGGGCTTGAGCCTCAAAACCAGTCCCACGTAGCTTCCCAGAAACTCAGAGCTTTCTTAGAAATTCCTAGAAACCCCTGCATTGTCCCCAACCCATGGCAGGCTCATCTGACCTACCAGATCCCGATGGTTGACAAAAATACTGCAGTGAATCAGAACTTGGATTCACGGGGATTAAGCCAGGACAGCCTTAGGTATCATCTCATTAAATTCCTCCATTTTACAGGCCCATTTTACAGAAGCAATCTGCCCCAAATTCTGGAGGACCCAGATCCCTGCTAAAGGACAGTGGTTACTAGTGACCACTTAGGAACCAGGCAGGCCTGGGTACAAATCCTGATTTTGCACTTGCCAGCTCCCGATGTTAGGCCTTTTTCTAGGTAAATAAATCTGTTCCATAATCCACTTCACAAAAAAATCTTGCCTGTGGCATTTGGGGGCAGAAGTCACCTGTAGGTGAAATTATTTTCTACTTCCCTTTTCATGTTATTCTTCATTTTCAGAATTTTCTACATAACCATATAATCTAATGACTTTGTAGTCATTATAAAATAGCAATTCTTTATGCTGTTGAATCTCTTATCCTCGTCCACCATGCAGCAGCTCTGGGTGATCAGAAAAGTAAGGAGGACTATTATTCCCATTTTAGAGGTGCTCAGACTGAGGTTACAGGGGGGTGTAGGCTTTGTCCAAATTCTGAAGCTAAGGCATAGAGCCAAGAATGAAACCCAGGTCCTCCCAAGTCCTGTTCTTTGCTGCGTTAGGGGAAACCCCCTGTCACTTCCTGCATTTTTCTAGCCATGCACATGAGGCATCTAAAGATTGGGCAAGCGGCAGAGAAGCCAGTAAAAACAGACGTAAAGCCACATCTCAAATAGGGTTGGGGGAGCTTGGGCCAACGTTGACTTCTGCATATATGCAGCCATATGTTGTTTTAGTCAAAACTCTTTGCAAAGACCTATTCAAACTAGCTTAAGTGAACAGAGTATGAATTTACCAGAAGGCTACTGTCACATCTCACTGAACCCAAAAGTAATGTGGTCTCAGGAGGCCTCGAACGAGACATGGGAAGGAGATGGGAGTCCCGAGAATCAGTTAGAGCTCTTTTGGTTGCAAGTAACAAAATCAATTCAAGCTCTGTAAAAACAAACAAACTAAACCCCACAAATTTTGTTTGAAAGACACTAGCGTGTTCCCGGGAGCCAACAAGCAGGAATGCCAGCAGGCCCAGAAGAAGGGAGAAGAGCTCTTGGGGATCATGTATATCTTATCTCTATAATTTGTCTCTGATGTGTTTTTCTCAGGCTGCAGAACAGCGTCTCTGCTTCTCTGGTCTGGATGACAGCAGATATGTCTGTTCTTAAGACTGGACTGCTCACCAAATTCCTGGGGGAAGGACTAAGTGGCAAGACTCGGATATACTGCCACGCAGGTCCAGTCTGCTGTGGCCAAAGACAGCATCACATGGTACAAACACAGCTGCCAGAAGCCATGTCTTCTTTTCCCTGAGCAATCGTGCCCTCTACAGATTGGCTTTATCTATCTACCCAGGCACATGGCAAAAGATGGCTACACCATGGATCCCAAATGTTGCCTTCTTCCTCATCCCAGACACACTAGGAAATGATTAGAACTGCTGAGCCCCAGGGCCGAATCTTCTGGTGAGAGAATTGGATGAGCCCAACTCAGGTCCTTTATCCACCCTGTTACCATTCTCTGTGGCCAGGAGAAGGGGAGGGGTCTTGTCCTACCAAATGGCTGCCCTGACCCACACTGTGGGAAGAGGGTTGTTCTCAAAAAATGAGGATTGTTAGGAAATGGGCAGCTACCTTACAAGATGAGGACTCTTCTTGATGTAATTACATCATGTCACGGCTGCTCAGCTTGAAAGCATCATCATAAATGAGGGGCTAGCTTCACTATGGTCCATCGGGGTGTCTTTTCCTTTTAAAGACATCAGGATTAAAAACCTTTGTGCACACTGACTAATTCAATTTGGCCAGCATATTGAGCAATAACTTTGAGCTCGACACTGTGCCAGGCTCTGGCCACGGAAAGATCAGATATCATCTCTGCTCAGTAGATCCCACCCACCCCTGCCCCCAGTATTGTGTTCCTATCAGTCAAGTTCATTTAGAAATCTGTTATTTCCGACACAGCCTGCTTTGGAACTTCCATCTGACTGCATTAGGAGGCAACTAAATTGCAGGAATTCATCTGAGAGTTGAGATCACAGGAACTAATAATGTACTTGATCTCCTTACTCCAAATCATCATTTTTTAAAACAAAAATATTATAAAGGCCATTGACAGTGGTGAAATTAATATCCGGTTGGGATTTCCCAAGCAGCTTCGGAGGCCGGTCATGATGGAGTGGAATCTGGGCCAGACACACTTGTGATGCTCTCCAGCGTCTGCCTTGGCTTGTCATGATATTAATGGTTCTGCTAAAAGCATGAAGGGAGCACATTTGATGGGGGAAGCAAGTCCCGATTCTTCCATTTAGTAGCTGGGTCACGGTGGATAGCACACCTCCCCTCTCCGAGTCTCAGTTATCACCTCCCTAGAAAAGTCACAGAACCACACACTAGCCGCTCTTCTAGGAGGAGTGGGAGATTTCAGTGAGCAGCAAAAAGGCATTTTCTCATATTACTTCATTAGAGGCTGTCTGAATTAACTACCGAGAGCTTGTATTTCTCTTGATTTTTAGAACAAATTGAAAAAACCTCAAGAGTAGAGTGGACAAAGATAAATTAAGAAAAAACATTGCATATCAGCTTTTAACTGGTCCAGTCATGTGTTGCTGCTAATATCTCCTTGTACTAAAGCTAAATAAATGGTGCTGCTATTTCAGTTGGGTTTTTTTCTCTTCTTTTACCTGGAGCGCCTCACTCAGAAGCAGAGATCCTAGGATTTCTCTCTTGGTTGCCCCCAGGGCTGGCTATAATTTGTGGGATCCTGTGCAAAATGAAAATGTGGGGCCCCTTGTACAAAAAGCAGGGGGGAAATGCTGTTGAAAGTAACATGTAAAGCTTTTTCCTTTCTTCTGTGGTTTTTCTCTCAAGTTGTCATTTTTTAAAAAATTGCTATTTAATGTCATTCTAAGGGAAGAAAAAACAAAATTTTAAATTATAAGCATGAATTTTACCATTTGTATTTATGTTGTGTAATGCCAGTTTTAAAATAAAAAAATATAAGAGACTTTAACTCATATGTGGAATAACCAAATTCACACAATTTGTATTTTGTGACTTGTACGTGTGTGTTTGTATTTTGTTCTTGCTACCGCAGTGGAAATGCTGCACGAAACAAGCTCAAGTGTTTTTATTTCGCTGCTTCTTCTCCTTCTTCTCCTTCTCCTTCTTCTTTTTTAAAGATTTTATTGGGTTAGGGGAACTGGACTTCATTGGGGAACAGTGTGTATTTCCAGGATTTTTTTCCAAGTCAAGTTGTTGCCCTTTCTATCTTAGTTGTGGAGGGCGCAGCTCAGCTCCAGGTTCAGATGCCATTGTTAGTTGCAGGGGGCGCAGCCCACCATCCCTTGTGGTAGTCGAGGAATCGAACTGGCAACCTTGTGGGTAAGAGCCCACTGGCCCATGTGGGAATCGAAATGGCAGCCTTTGCCATTAGGAGCATGGAGCTCCAACCGCCTGAGCCACCGGCTGGCCCTATTTCTCTTCTTGATACATGCACATGTTACCAACACTCTCTCTCCTTACTGATGAATAAGGAAAGACTAACAGGGAAAGGAGCTATGTGGTTGCCCTATATTTCCCTTTCCTTCTCTCATCATTTTCAGCATAAGTAATTAGCTGAAGGCACATGAGTAAGGCAGAATATGATAGGGTTTTTGGTCATTCATGTTGCTTAGAACATTAGTGACTTCTTTCCGTATTCAAACGAGTTTTGATTCAAGTAGAAGACATGGCCTCTCAGGGCTGTGGCCTGCTTGTTTTCAATAGTCAGCTCAGATTTCAGTCTTAGAGTCACCCATTTACCTTATACTCTCTTTGAGTCTTACTGAACGCCCATGTATGGTGCATTCACTGGAATTCTGTGCTCATGGGGCATCGAAAATGCCATGACCATTCTCCAACTAAAACTATGTATGACAATTAAGTTTACAAACTCATCCTAGAAAAAGTGCTACATACCTCATTGCTGAATATCACTATGGTCACCTTCGAAGTCCTCCCCTTGGGAAGCTATGCACTGACGCCAGCGCCTAGTCCACTCTTCAAAGCAATTTTGGAACTCTTTTACTGGCATGGCCATAAGAGCTGTCGTCGTATTACCCTTGATGTCCTGAATGTCATCAAAATGTCTTCCTGTCAATATTTCCTTTATCTTTGGGTAAAGAAAGAAGTCATTGGGGCCAGATCAGGTGAGTAGGGAGGGTGTTCCAATACAGTTATTTGTTTCCTGGCTAAAAACTCCCTCACAGACAGTGCCGTGTGAGCTGGTGCATTGTCGTGACGTAAGAACCATAAATTATTGGTGAAAAGTTCATGTCGTGTAACTTTTTCACGCAGCCTTTTCAGCACTTCCAAATAGGAAACTTGGTTATCTGTTTGCCCAGTTGGTACAAATTCATAATGAATAATCCCTCTGATATCAAAAAAGGTTAGCAACATCGTTGCAACAAAGTCCTCGAACTTAATTGTCAGACCTCGTACTATCTCCATGGTTTATCACTGCTGACGGTGGCCTTGATCACCTGGCTAAGACAGTGTTCGCGGGTCCTCCACTGTCAAGGTCCTCCCCTCCATATGTACTGTGCTCTTTAGAAGGAAGTCACTATGTAGAGCCCACACCTAAGTAGTGGGAACCTATTTCTTCTTCAGAGAATCTATATAAATCATTTCCAGTTCTGCACAGGGGATTTGTCTCTTTCCCCCATTTATTTATTTAATCAATAATTTATATCAGTTTGAACTCATGGATATTTATTATTTATACTTTGGGTTCTAATCCCATACTTCTTTATTTATCTTTTTGCTCAAATTGTTCCAGCTTTGGCCATTGGGAGCTTCTATCTATAGGATTTTATGCAAGGTGTTTTGTTTGCTTATATTTTTACAAAAATTAGGTCAATTGTACATATTATTCTATAAATTGATTTTTCACCTAAAAATAAATTGTCATGTATTTGCTTCCTAGAAAATATAAAGATATTATGCATTCTTTTCTACTGTTACCCTACTGATGGACATTGGGTTATTTCAGGCTTTTTCTTTTTTGTAACCACAAACAATATTGCCATAAACATTCTTGTACTATATAGGAATCATAGAACAGATTCCCCAAAGTGGGAATGCAGGGTCAAAGGACATGAATGTTTTAAAATTTAGTAAATGTTACCATCTTATTTCCCAAAAGGATTGTAACAATTCACCTTTCTAGTAGCAAGGAATGAGAGTACCCCCCTTTCCACATTCTTATTAGCACTGGATGTCACTTCTCTGTTTTTATCAATACCACAGGAACCAAATGCTATCTCATTTTGTCTCTCATTGGAATTTCCCTTGCTGGTAGACATGGTAAGCAGTTTTTCATATATTTATTGACTATTTGGGTTTCCTCTTCTTGGAATTGCCTGTTCATATCCCTTGCTCCCTTCTCTGTTGAATTGTTTATCTCCCCCCCCCCCCCAATTATACAGGCTTTTTTGTATAGTAGGAATCGTAAATCTTTGTCTTTCATATGTGTTGTAAATATTTTTACCAATTGGTCATTTGTTTCTTACTTTGTTTTGGGTGTATCCTGCAGTCCAAAAATATGTCTTGGGTTTTTTTTGTTTTTTTGTTTTTTTTAAGTTAAATTTGCCAGTCATTTCCTCTAAGGCCCTTGGGTTTGTCTTATTTTGGAAGGCCTCTCTCGAGCAGTTTTATAAATGTTTTCCTAAAATTTCTTCTAATATTTTTAATTGTGGCCATTTAAAAAAGATTTAATGTTGTACCATTCTACGTAACATGTAAGACTCTTACAACAATATAATTCCACTTACACCTCCAGTATTTTCCCTTGTGCCATCATAGTCTTGTATTTCATGTGTCTATACAAACCTCACAATACAATATTTCTGTTTTTGCTTTAACCAGTCAGTTGTCTTTTAAAGAAAATAAGAAAATATAAAATATAAATTTTCCAGTTATGTTGAGATATAATTGACATATAACATTGTGTTTAAAAAATAATGTAAAAAATATTTATCTATGTGTTTATCATTTCCAGTGCTCTTCATTCCTGACTGCAGATCTGCGTTCCACCTGGTATCATGTCCCTTCCGCCAGGAGAATTTCCTTTTAACATTTCTTATGGCTGGCAATGAACTCTCTTTAATTTTTGTTTATCGGAACATGTCTTTATTTCACTCTCATTTTCTAAGGATATTTTTACTGGATAGAACTGTGGACACGTTCTCTATTTTAGCACTTTTAAGATCTTGCCCCAGTGTCTTCTGGCATCTGTTTCTGATGAGAAAGAAGTGAGTTGTCATTGTATCTTTTTCCTCCTGTATATAAATGTATCTTGTTTTCCTCTGTCTACTGTTTAGATTTTCTCTTTAACCATGGTTTTTAGCACTTTGAATATTATGTTCCTACGTGTGTGTGTTTATTTGTATTTATCTTACTTGAGATCTGCTGAGCTTCTTAGATCTGCAGGGTGATGTTTTCTGTCAAATTTGGGAAATTTTGGCCCTTATTTCTTCACACAGTTTTTCTATCCCATTATCTCTCCTCCCCCTCTGTCCGGTATGTTACAGTTTGGTACTGGCGCACGGGACATGAAGACTCTGTTCATTTTTATCTCCATTATTTTATCTTTGTTTTTCAATTTAGATAATTTTTATTGATCTTTCAAGTTTATTTAAGCTTCATGCTGCATTCTTTGATCTTTTGTTAACTTTACTGGGTGAATTTTTCATTTGAGATGTAGTGCTTATCTGTTCTATAGATCCCATTTTTTATATTTTCCATTTCTCTGCTGAGATGTTCCCTCATTATATCCATTTTTCCTTTAAATCCTTGAACCTGTTGATAGTAGTTGAGTTAAATCCTTTTCTGCCAATTCCAATATCTAAGTCCTCTTGGGGTCTTTTACTATTGACTTTTCCCCTAGATTATGTATCTCATATTCCTTCATCTTTGCAAGTGTAATAATTTTTTATGGTTTGGTACACATGAATGATACATTGCAGGGAGTCTGGTTTTGTTGCATTCTTTTCAAGGGTTTTGAGTTGTTTCTTTTCTGATAGGTGGTTAAATTATTGATAAAGCCTCTTGTTCCTATCAGGTTTGGTTTTAATTTTGTTTGGAAGATTTCCTTTTGATTTTGTCTTTGGTCCTAGAGCATGGCCCTTACTCTGGGACTTGGTCCTTAATCCTAAAACATGGCCTTTTGGGGGTCTCCACTGAATGCCCAAAATGTTTAGCATGTCCACTCTGGCTGGCTTGAACTCCATCCAACATGTTCCATACTGAGCAAACGCTGGTATATCTACTCAGCTCTCAGCCTTGAGCTAAGCCTCATATCACAATGTCTTACTCTGTACACATACAGTCCACAGCCCAGCCTTCTTTGGCCAAAGACTCCAGAGGAATTCCTGTGTAGAAACTTCTGCCTCCTTCTAGCCCTGTTGTGCTACTCCCTTCTATTCTGTACCCTGACCTGCAAATTCCTGCTGCTTCACCAGCCCCAAATATTGATTTCTGCCTTTTCTGCTCAGGAAGACAACTCCTTTGCTTGAGGTCCACCTCTCTCCACTGTAGTTGGGAAATTGTCCCCAGGCAGAAAGCCAGGACAAACATGGGGCTCATCTTGTCTATTTTCCTTTTCTCAAGGTTCAGAGTCTACGTGTATGTTGCCTGTTTACCAGGGCCTGAAAACAATCGCCTCTGATTTCGTCTAGTTTTATAGTTGTTTAGAATTAAAGGATTGGTTCATCATCAGTGGAAGTCCTACTTTCTGTCTTTTTGTAAACATTTTTTTAGAGGTATAACTGACATATAATACATTGTACATATTTAAAGCGTACAATTGATGAGTTTTTATTTATACCTCTACCTGTGGAACCATCACCACAATGAAGAAATGAAGATAATGAACATATCTATCACCTCCAATTTTCCTCTTGTTCTTTAAGATTGAAGACATCTCAGCTGTAAAACCATCTGAACCTGGTGTCTTCTAAAATGATTGATACTTTTTCAATCTCTTTTACAGCTATTATTCTATTTAGGCCTTCTTTCTCTTCTTGAGGGTATTAGCGTATTTCTTTTTTTTTGCCAGGAAGTTATTTCCCCTAGATTTTAAAATTATTTGGTATATAGTTATACACATAGCCTTTTAGAATTCTTTTAGTTGCTATTGTTGGTGGTTATATTCCCTTTCTTTTTCATGATTACTGTTTATTATTATTTTTTTCTCCTATCCTTTACTCCTTGTTCAGGCTAGCCAGGATATTTTTCCTTTCTATTATATTGGTCCTTTCAAATCATTTCAACTACTTTGACAAATTGTTATTTTGTTAATTTTAGATTTTAATTTTTAGAAGTTTCTTTCTATTTTATTTTGGTTTACTTGTACAATTTATTTTCATTTTATTGTACTAATTTTTAAATTTGAATATTTAATTCATTCATCTTTTTTTTTAAATGATAAAAACCTTTAAGACTACATAATTTCCTCTGAGTATAGCTTTAGCAGTATTCCCATGGTTTTGGTATGAAATATTCTTTCCATAAAATTATAAATGATTTGAATTTTTACTTTTTGTTTTTATTTAAGAGAGTGGTTCGTATTTTCCAAGTGATTACATTCTCCTCATATCTTTCTTTGTTGCTGATATTTCATTTTATTGGATTATGTTCAGAGAGTACAGCCTATGTAATCTCTACTATTTGGTGTACTTGGAAGATTTAAAAAATATTCTCGCATTTTTTAAAACTACAATTCAATAGTTTTTTAGTATATTTACAAGGTTGTGCAGCTATAGCTACAATCAATTTTATAACATTTTCATCACCTCAAAAAGAAACCCGTAACCTTTGGCAGTCATCTCCCCACAAAGTCCTAGGCAGTAACTAGTGTACTTTCTGTCTCTATAGATTTGCCTGTTCTGGACATTTCATATAAATGAAATCATATAATATGTGGTCTTTTGAAACTGGCTTCTTTTACTCAGCAAAATGTTTTTAAGGTTCATGCATATTGTAGCACATATCAGTACTTCATTCCTTTTTATTGCTAAATAATATTCCATTTTATGGCTATACATATTTTATTTATCCATTTTCAGTTGATAGACATTTGGATTATTTCCGTTTTTTGCCTATTATGAATATTGCTGTTTTCCTTGTCTTTGCAATTATCTGGCCTGTCTTTGATCACCTAGCTATCTATTTTCACTTTTTTTTTTTTAACCTTTGTCACTTTGTTTAGGTGTTTTCTTCATATTTAAGATCCAGGTAGATATTTTAAAAATCCAATTTGACAATCTCTGTTTTTGAAAGTGGAAGTCAGCCTGTTTATTGTATGATAACAGATATAGCGGATGTTATT